>NW_020954552.1:17019054-17177633 GCF_900497805.2 Vombatus ursinus | reverse complement strand
ATTACAATTTGGGAGACCAGGAGGAGCTGAGGATGAGTAGGGGGAAGTGCTACCGTTTGTTATCCTGTGGATATCTTGCTGCTGGGTTTTCTTTGTTTTATCCTCTCTTCCAAATAGAATTGTTACTCTGGCTGTAGACTTCCCACAAGAAGAGGTGCTTTCTCTTCTCTTTTAAAATCTTACTTAGGGCTTGGATATTATATCAGAAGTCTCTGGATTAATTTCCATTGTGATGAAAATACAATGAATTGAGTTAGGTTCTGAGATTTAATAAACTTTCATGTGTAGATTTGGGTGACCTTTTCTTCCTCCATGCTAAGGTCAGTTTATACTGACCTCTGACTACTCTATTAACAGAAAAGCCTTTTTATTCTTCATTTGCAAGTCATTTAAAAATACCATTTATTAATCCATCACCAAGCATTTTTTGAAGACTTACTACCTGTCAGACACTATGCTAGGTGTTAGGGCTTCAAAGAATGAAACAATCCCTACTCTCCAGGGAGTAACCCCAAGTGCATACAAGAGTATAAACAGAAGAAATAAAAATAAATGCAAGATAGTTAAATATCAGGTAGTTAGGGGAAGGATGAATACTAATAGTAAGGGGGTTAAGAAAGATGTCATATCAAAGGTGGTGCTCTTGAGTATACAGTCAGCTCTGTTATAACACAATATATGCAGTTCCTAAAAAGTGCCCCTTTATGCAAAATCTTGTAATAAAAGCCACAGAACTTATGGGTGAAAATTGGTGTTGGGACACAACACTCAAAACCATCAGTAATACGTTAAAAAAAGAAAAAGGATGGGAACCTAATTTTAAAAAAAAGAGCACAATTTTATACTTGTTAAATGGTTAAGAAACACACAATACAACATTAAATGGTGACTTTGTCAGAGGCCTTAGGCTTTTTCTCCACCTCTGCCTTATACTGTAACTCTGAGCTGTGGCCAGAGTCCATCATCCCTGGTTGAAGGGGTAGGGATGGGACTGGTGAACTCACAGCTCCTCCTGCAGCAGAAAATATATAATAAATCTCTCACTTACCTTACCAAGGACCTGAAATTTACTTATAGGCTTGTAGCTTGTGAGTTATTGTGAAGTGGTGCAATTTTCTGCATTCTTGCTGTTTCTCGACAAAGAAATCTCAAAGAAGCAAACTCGAAATTCTTTTATACTCAAAATGTTCACTAGTGTATCAATTTCATTGGAACTGATTTGCATTTTTGCAGCATGCATTATAGCAGAACTGACTGGACTTTAAAGGAAGGGATGGATTCTCTGGAAGAGGCTAAGGACTGCATTCCAAGCATAGGAGATGGAAACTGTAAAGGCCTTGAGATGGCAGAGGGGGTGTTGTGTTTGAAGAACAAAGGGAAGGCCAGTTTGCCTGGATGGAAGTTGTCGTAAGGGGAGTAATAAATAACAAACTGGAAAGATAGGCTGGAGCCTGGTCATGAAAGGTTTTAAAAGCTAAATAAAGGAATTTGTATTTTATCCTAGAAGCAATAGAGAGTCTTTTCAGTTTGGTGAGTAAGAGAGGGAAATGCTCAGATCTGACCTTAAAGAAAACTACTCTGGCAAATTTGTAGTGGATGGGTTGGCATTGGGAGGGACTTGATGCCCATTATTACTGGGGAACTAGTTTAACTGAGAGATGATGAGATTCTTGATCAAAACTCTTGGCTGTATGATTAGAGAGAAGCTGTCAGATGCAAGAGATGTTGTGGAGGTAGACACAACAACATTAGACAGGTAGGGTAAGAGAGAGTAAGGACTTGAGAGTGACATTGAGGTTGAATCTGAGAGACTTAAAACATGGTGATACCTTTAACAAAAATAGGGAAGTTTGGAAGAGCAGTGGATTTTGGGGAAAAGACATTGAGTTCTGTTTTGGACATAGAAAATGATGAGATCATAGCTTTAGATCTGGAAGGAATCTCAGAGGTTGAGTTAGAGATGTCTCTGGAACATCCAGGGGGAAATGTCCAATAGGCCTAGAGCCCTGGGAAGACAGGTTGAGATAGATAGATTTGTGAGTCATCCACAGAGAAATGCTATTTAATCCTCTGGGAGCTGAGAAGGCTCATCTAGAGGAGCTGGCCTTGGCAAAGAGAAAGACCACCAATTGTCTGAGACTGAGGGAAAGAAGAAAGTAGATGATGTTAAGGGGTTTTGAGATGAAGAGAAGGGAAAAAGAGGGAGCTTATGATGAATGGTTGCAATTTTCTTAGTAAAATAAGAGGCAAGGTCCTCAGCTGAGATTAATGGTAGGAAAAGCTTCTGTGGGGAGGGAGATAGGGAATCAATTAGAGAGGAATCAAAGGATTGCCTCGCTCCTAGGAGGGCCTGGTTGAGATTAGATGATGTGGATAGTTGTGTACTCAGTTAACAAAGTTGTGTGACTTGTTCCAGCTCCATTCCTCAGCAGGTGAGTAGGAGTAGAGGAGGCAGATGGTGGCAGTCATTTCAGGTGAGGACATAAGTGACAGCAGGAAAAAGGTTGAGGAATTCAAGAACAGAAGACAGGTATGGAGTTGAACTGATTAACTCAAATAACTATAAGGTTATAGAAATTAGCAAGGAAAGAAAGTGAAGTGAGAGAATTTAGGACAGGGATTCTTAATTTTTTTTTTTTGGTCATGGACCCCTTTGGAAATCTGGTGAAGCCTATGGACACCTTTTGAGAAAGGTTTTAAAAATGCATAAAATACTGGGAAACCTGGAAAAGAGTATGGCAGAAACTAGGCATAGACCAAAATCTCACACCATATACCAAAATAAAGTCTAAATGGGTTCATGATTTAGATATAAAGGCTGATACTATAAGCAAACTGGAGAGCAAGGAATAGTTTACTTGTCAGATCTATGGAGAACAGAAAAATTCATGACCAAACAGGCGATAGAGAACATTACAAAAAGCAAAATAGATAATTTTGATTACATTAAATTGAAAAGTTTTTGCACAAATAAAGCCAATGCAACTAAGATTAGAAGGAAGGTAGAAAATTGGGAAAGAATTTTTACAACCAGTGTCTCTGATAAGGGCCTCATTTCTAAAATATATAGAGAATTAAGTCAAATTTATAAGAATATAAGCCATTCCCCAATTGATAAATGGTCAAAGGATATGATATGAACAGACAGTTCTCAGATGAAGAAATTAAAGCCATCTATAGTCATATGAAAAAATACTCTAAATCACTATTGATTAGAGAAACGCAAATCAAAACAACTCTGAGGTACCACATCACACCTATCAGAATGGTCAATATGACAAAACAGGAAAATAGTAAATATTGGAGAAAATGTGGGAAAATTGGAACACTAATGCATTGTTGGTGGAGTTGTGAAATGATCCAACCATTTTGGAGAGCAATTTGGAACTATGCCTAAAGGGCTATAAAAATATGCATACCATTTGACCCAGCAATAGCACTTCTAGGGCTATATCCCAAAAAGATCACACAAACGGGAAAAGGACCTACATGTACAAAAATATTCATAGCAGCTCTTTTTGTGGTGGCAGAGAATTGGAAATTGAGAGGATGCCCACCAATTGGGGAATGGCTGAGCAAGTTGTGGTATCTGAATGTGATGGAATACTATGTGTGCTATAAGAAATGATGAACAGGCTGACTTCAGAAAAACCTGGAAAGATTTGTATGGTCTGATGCTGAGTGAAGTGAGCAGAACCAAGAGAACATTGTACACAATGACAGCCATGTTGTGTGATGACTAATATTGATAAACTTAACCCTTCCTGGCAATACAAGGATATAAGACATCTCCAGAGGCCTTGTGATGGAAAATGCTATCCACATCCAAAGAAAGAACTATGGAAGTCGAATTACTATTTTTTTCCCCTTCTCTTGAGTTTTGTTTCCTCTTTCTGATGGTTCTTCCTATTGGTTTTAATTTTTACTTACAACATCACTAATGTGAAAATATGTTTAATATGAATGTAAATGTATAGCCTATATCAGATTGTGCGCTGTCTTGGGGAGGGTGGTGGGGAGGAAAGGGGAGAAAAATTTTAAACTCAAAAGCATATGGAAGTGATTATTGATAAATCAAAATAAATTAATAAAAAAATTTAAAAAATGCATAAAATAAGATACATAGGGTTACAAAGGAAACAAATGATATTGAAATGCAGTTATTAAAATATTTTTTTCAGAAAGTCCACAGATCCCAGGTTAGGAAGCCCAGATTTAGAAGGTAGCAATAATAATTGCTCAAATTAGTCAATCAGGAAACATTTATTAAACACTTACTATGTGCTAGGCCCTGGGGACTTAACAATTTATAGTTTAGAGAGCACAACAATCATATGAAATATGGTAGAAAATATGAGTATACCCATTTTACAAATGAGATAATAAGCTTAGAGAAGTTAAGGTAGTGTGATGTAGTGTCAAGAGTGTTGGATTTTTTTTTTGTATCAGAGGAGCCGAGTTCAAATTTTGACTTTGCTACTTACTTGCCCTTGGACAAGTCTTAGCCCCTTTATCTCTTTTGTGGAAGCATATTAAAAACTTTTTTAATTTCTCTAGAATATTAAAAAATAATATTTCTTCAACCTAACACCATTTCTAGACTTTTCCCTTTAGAAAAGTGAGAACAAAAGCTTTCTCCATAAGACTTCTCTTCAGGAAACAGTTTAAGGATGATAAGCTAATTTAATTCTTCTATATAAAATCGTTGTTTTCTTGGCGAAGATACACCACCCCAGGGAAGTGCCTTCCTCCACTGAAAGGGAGGCACCCTTTCTACCTCCTAGCCCAGTTTAGATTCTAGATCTAGGTCTCTGGGAGGAGCTCCATTCAAATCTCATGGGAAATAGTCCAGGAAGAACTGAATAGTGACTTGGTTACTCAGCCATTCTGAATGTTAGCCCAGAATTGTATTATTATATATTGTGATTTTCTTCCTCGATACTTCTATAAATGTTACCTGAAATCATCTTGGAACAAAGTCATGCCAGAGGGCATTGAGAGACTATGCCATTGTGAATATCTCTATCACCAAGTTAAAAATACCTTGGATGTAGGTTAATGATAAATTTGTTTCTGGCAGATTTGAGCCTAAAAACGCAAATGGTATTAGTATTGATATTTATTTCTTCAACACTTGGTTTTCCTCATTTGTAAAATGAGAGGACTGGACTAGATCAACAGTGTCAAACTCAAATAGGAACAGATCCCCGCAGCTGCATATTGACTTAGAAAACCTCAAATTGTCATATCTTTGTTGTATTTTTCTTTATTTTGTTTAACTCTCCCCAATTATGTTTTAATCTGGTTCCAGCTTTTGTGGACCTCAAGTTTGACATCTCTGGACCAAATCATCTCTAAGGTCCTTCCCGATTCTAAATCTATGGTTCTATGACTTGCTTATAGTCATTGTTGTTGAATTGTTTCAGTTGTGTCCGACTCTTCACGACCCCATTTGCAGTTTTCTTGGTAGAGATACTGGATTGTTTTGCCATTTCCTTCTCCGGCTCATTTTATAGATGAGGAAACTGAGACAAAGCAATTGACTTGCCTAGGGTCATGTGATAAGTGTCTGAGGCCAGATTTGAACTCAGGAAGATGAATCTTCCTGACTCCAGGCCTGGCACTCTATCTACTGTGTCACCTAGCTGCCCACGTAGTTATTAAATGGCAGAACTGGTACTTAGACTTGGGTTTTCCTCCAAGTGCTTCCAGTCCTACATTTCTGAGAACTTTATTTTTTTCCCAATTAGCAAACATTTGTTTTCCCTCCCTCCCATGCCTGATAATGAAACAAAAACAAAGAAAAGAAAAACAAAACTTTTCTAAAAGTTTTGGTAATCATGCAAAACAAATTCCCACATTGGCGGAGTCCAAAAACGTACATCTCATTCTGCATTTTGATTCCATTACTTCCTTGTTAGGAGGTGGTATTTGTTTGTTTGTTTTTACAGTATTGTTGTTATTGTATAAATTGTTTTTCTGATTATGCTCACTTCACTCTGCACTAGTTATACAAGTCTTACCAAGTTTCTCTGTAACCATCCCTTTCATCATTTCATATGGTTCAATAATACTCCATTATATTTATATACTATAACTTGTTCAGCCAATCCCTATTCGATGCAACCCTGTACTTCCCAGTTTTTTGCCATCACAAAAGAGTTTCTATAAATATATTTGTACTTTTGGGTCCTTTTCCTCTTTCTTTGATATCCTCGGGGAATAGGCCTAGATGTGGTATTTTGGCATCAAAGAATTAAGTAAATTGTGGTGACGTTCTGGGCGTAATTTCAGATTGCTTTTCAGAATGACAGATCAGTTCACAGGTCCACCCCTAGGGCATTAGTGTACTTTATTTTTTTTTCCTTTCAGCCTTACCAACATTTGTCATTTTTCTTCTTTGCCATCTTATCTTTGCCAATCTAATGGGTATGAGGAAGACTTAGAGTTGTTTTTATTAGCATTTCTTTAATTTTTAGAACTTTTGTTTCACATGACTATTGATAATTTGGATTTTTTCCTTTGAAAACTACTTATCCATAGCCTTTTACCATTCTCTATTGGGGAATTGCTCTTGTGCTTGAATAGGTTCTATATATGTTGAAAATGAGACATTTTATTGGAGGAAATTGCAAAGATTTTTTTTTCCAGTTAATAGCATTTCTTCTCATTTTTTACTGTCAAAGCTATTTATTTTTTGTTCAGTTGTTTTGTCACGTCCAACTTCATCACTCTAATTGGGGTTTGCCTGGCAAAGATAACCAGAGTGGTTTACCACTTCCTTCTCCAGTTCATTTTACAGATGAGGAAACCGAGGCAAACAAGGCTGATGTGACTTGCCCAGAGTCATACAACTAGTAAGTGTCAGAGGCTAGATTTGAACTCAGGAGGACTAGTCTTCCTGACTCTGGACTTGGCACTCTATCCGCTGCTGCCCTTGGACAAGACATAGATAAAATAAATTGGTGATAATCAGCAGAGGGAAGGCAGTGGTATTAAGGGGGATCAGGAATGCCTCTTGTAGAAGGTAGGATTTTAGCTGGGACTTGAAGGAAGTCAGGGAAGCCAGGAGGTGGAGATGAGGAGGGGTGAACAATCTGAAGTATCTTCTAAACTACCAAATAGATCATCTGTAGGGGCTGCCTCCATCAGCCTTTAAACCCAGCTTTCCCTTCTTCAGTGCTAGTCTTGTTCCTAGGCTATCAGAACTATACACCATTAGCACTACATGTAAATGAATCTCTGATGGTCCAAGTATACTGAGAGGGAGGATTATATAGACCAAATTTCACCTCCTGCCTCCTTGACCAATAGCTTTGTGAAATTGGTCAAGTCACTTAATCCCTGAACCTCCATTTATTATTCTTTATAAAATGGAAATAATAATACTTAAGTTATCCCACCCACCTCATGGGTTGTTTGGATAAAAGTACTTTTTAAACCATTAAGCTCTACAAAATTGTGGACAATTGTCAATGTTAGTGCTATTCCATGGTGCTATTATTGTACTGTTGCTTAATAAATGTTTGCTGAAAGAATAAATGAATAGAATGGTTGAGAGAATAAATTAAAGTTATGAAATAGTATGGTTAAGCCTTTGATCTTCCATACAGCGTTGAGAGGTAGATGAATTAATATACTGGAGCGGGAGTTGGGTATGTAATTGAGACCTATTTGTGCATACATGTTAATTCATCTCGATCGGACCTTGGGAATGTCATAGAACTTCTGTTCCTCAATTTCCTTGTCCAAAAAATTAAGGTTGGACAAGATTCTTTGTTGTTGTTGTTGTTGTTAAGTTGTTTTTCAGTCCTGTCCAACTCTCCATGACCCCATTTGGAGTTTTCTTGGTAAAGATACTGGAGTGGTTTGCCATTTCCTTCTTCAGCTCATTTAACAGATGCAGAAATGAAAGCACACAGGGTTAAGTGACTTGCCCAGAGTCACACTGCTAGTAAGAGTCTGAGGCTGGATTTGAACTCAGGAAGATAAGAATTCCCGATTCCAAGTCCAGTGCTCTATCCACTGCACCACCTAGCTGCCCTCAAGATTTTTCAGGGCCCTTCTAATGCTAACAGCTTGTGATTCTATGATTTGGCCAGTTTACCTCAGGTGGGAGATTACCACATACATGTGGAAAAGGACGTGAAGTGAAATCATTTTGTTGTCCCAGTAGATGTTCTCAAGGTGATTCCTCGTAGCTTAGGTAACTCAGTTGTGAAAGTGTATGTTTTCAATAAAGGTTGCGTTTCTGAAAATTGCATATTCAATGGATACAGTGACTTCTATTTTTAGGTTTGCTTTGCAGGAGATAAAGGTTGTATTTCTAGACTGGGCAGCCTTCCACATTTACATTGGTAGTACACTGCTCTAACAGTCAGACCATAGTCACTACTTTTTCCTGATGAACAATTGGTTGCTTTGCAATTTCTGTGCCATGTTTTTAGGATGTGGCCTCAGTATCTCTAGCAAAAGGAAAGGAATCTCCAGTCCCTCTCCTCTCCAATTCTGCATAGCTGCTAATATGATGTTAATAAAATATAGATCTCAGCATGTCGCTCCCCTGTTCAGGAAGATCCAGTAATGCCCTGTTGCCTCTCAGACAAAATGTAAAATCCTCAGGCATTTACAGCCCCCCATAACTTGGCTTCAGCTTGTCTTTCCAGGCTGTGTGACTGTTCCTCACACACTCTACGTTCTAGTCGACTGACCTACTGGCTTGTTCCTTAGACATGACATTCATTCTGCTGTCTCCATGTTTTTTCCATAGGTGAAATATACTTTCTCCTCAGTTCCACCTTTTAGAATTCCTAAATTCATGCTTCACTTTAAGTAAAGGCTTTCATATATGGCCTACTCTGACCTTCACCCAGTTGCCACTGCCCTCTCCTTCTGAAAATTACTGTTTTGCTTGCGTATTTATAAATGTGTATATGTGTGTGTGCATGTGTACATATATATACATATATGTGTATATATAATACATATGTATAAAATCCTGTACTTATTGTGTCTTCTCTTTTTTTCTCCTCCATAGAATAAGCTCTTGAAAGCAAGGCCCATTTCATTTTTTGTCTTTCTATTTCTAGCGTCTAGTACAGTAGCCCTGGCACAAGAGGCACTTAATAAATGCTTATTGAGTGAATGAATGTTTTGATGGAAGCATTTTCCAGAATATCTAGATGCTAAGACATTCTTGTATTTCTGGGATAGTTTACAGCAGTCAATTCTGTGAAGCAGCTGTCATGTAGAGGGAGGTTAGATGGAAGAATCTTTGCTGTCTTATGGCTTAATAAAACCATTACCTGCAAAGATTAGATTTTAGTATTATGAACAAGTGAGCGTATACAATTAAAAGGAAGAATAAAAAAACCCAGACCTATTGATAGAATCTTTAAAAAGGAAAAAAGGTTCATTTATATTCTCACTTAGGAATTATCTAGGTTTCAAATGTATTTGGTCCCTTGTAGCCTATGGTCTCCCAATGATTCTGGAGACTGACTCCCAAAAGGTTAATTTTTTTTTTGACTTGTTGTTCCCACCTGAAGTTACTCCAGAAAAATTTCTTAGTATATTTACATTATGGTATGTGTCTAGTTCTCCCCCAAAGTGGCTAATATAGTTCTCATATCCTGTACAAGCATTTTTTTTTTTTTACCAAAATCGTACAAGCTATAGGACAGCCTTTATTTTATCCCACAGAATTTTATCCCACAGAAAATCCCACAGAAATAAGATGAAAAGGACCTTCCTTATGCAGGTGTTCATAACCAGATACAGAAAAACCTATAGCACTCAAATAACCCATCAACTGCCCCTAGGAGGTACTGAAGTTGGAGCTGTTATAAGGACAGCCCTTTGACAGTCTGGCCATTCTGTCTTTAACACAGAGTCTCATGCAGTCCTCTTAATATTTGCATTCCTGCCCTGTGGATTAGACTTTCCCTGGAAAATAAATATACTAAGTGCAAGGGCTCCTAAACAAGTTACCTCCTTCAGACCTGCCCTTATACTGGGGAGCCACTGACTTTACTCTCCATCTAGATAAATTCTCTTCTTTCTCCAAGAAGCATGCGCATTGGAAAATCCCTCTGTCTTTAGAAGGTCCTGTGTTTGAACTCGAATCAGGGACTCTTGAACTTCCGGTTCGTCATGAGCCCTGTGGACTCTCCTCTCAGGCCACCTGGCAAGAACGTAGCAGCTTGCTATGTGCTTTTGCTCAGAGGTGCTCTGAGTTGCATTGGTGTAGAAGACACAACCTGGTGCAGGCTTCCTCTTAGGTGTGAGTATTAGCACGTGTATACTTCTGCTATGTGCTTCTGCCGCAAGCTGCTGTCACCCACTCCTGGGGAAGGAAAATGAATGCTCGAAGTGAATACACATGCACATGTTTTCCTCCCACCCCCTTCCCAGAGTACAGATATGCCCTCTCAAAGTCTGACATGAGAGGGAAAGAAAAAAGGGCCACATTGGTCTTGCTGAGAGGGATGGGACCTCTCAGAGTGTATTCCCCTATCTGATTTAACCAGTCATTTTGAGTTCCCTGTGTCCTATTAATAAGACAACAATAGGCATGCCCTATTTCACAGGGAGATGCCCCTTAGATACAAACAAAGGGCTATGCCTTGCAATCTTATTTTAATGAGTAGTGGAATGATCAAGCTGATCTCATATCTATGGGATAACAAGAAACATAAGCACTTTGTGTAATGTGTCTTATGTTGTTTTTGTTCATTCGTTTCAGTTGTGTCTAACTCTTTGTGATCCCATTTGGGGTTTTCTTGGCAAAGATACTGGAGTGGTTTGCCGTTTCCTTCTCCACCTTGTTTTACAGATGAGGAAACTGAGGCAAACAGGGTTAAGTGACTTGCCCAAGGTCACCCAGCTAGTATCTGAGGTCAGATTTGAATTCAGGTCTTTCTGCAGGCCTGACACTCTATCCACTGCACCATCTAGCTTGTCCAGTGTCCTCCTCTACAGAAGGGGAAACCATATCATTACTCAAATGAATCTGTTACGTCCTTACTGTGAGTATTCCCTCTGTAGTGTAGATTGCAATATACCCATGCTTGGCCATCGATGTGACTCCTCCACATCCTACTGTGTTTGCCACAGGATATCACCCCAATGTTTTAGAGGTCTTCTTTGTTCTCTTTTGACATGGAGAAGATACCTGTGAGAGTACTGAGGCTGTCCAATGATAATCCCTCACTTTTGCCCCATGACTAGGGCATCTTTCTTGCTTATACTTTTAAAAATGACATCTTTTTACATTGCTGCTTCTTCATAATTCTTTGTTTGTAGCATATTCCATCCTTCACACAGTTTCTATGCACCTGTCCATTGCCCTTGAGGTTATCCTCGGTTTCATTTCTTCTGAGACTAGTTTTCCGTGACTCTTAACTATATAATTAAGCTTTAATTTTTGTGGCATATTTGCAAGATGTAAATTCATTATTCAGAAGAAAATAGGGTTTATAATAGCATAACTATTTCTTTCTTCATTATAACTTGTCAACTTTGTACCACTTCATTAGGACAGGATTGTCAAGCAAACCGGAAAACTGACCTTGGTCATGAGGCTGCTTTAAGGAAAATGCATTTCACTAAGTCTTTTGGGGAGTGCTCAAGCAAACTCCAGTTTGGTCAGGCTGACATGAAGTTGGTAAAGGTTGATTACTGGCCGCAGAAAAGAACCTAAATGTTCTTATTAGTCTTTTATGTAACAAGGCAGTTAGCTTTCATCTTCCTTAAGCTGAAAAAAGTAAATTTGTTTCGTAGTTCTCACAGTTCATATTTTTGGGGATATTTGATTTTAAAGGCTTGTTGTAAACTACTAGTTAGAATTTATTTTTCATTTCATGGATTAAAATAAAAGATGAATCATTTCAGATTCATTATATAAGATGTCAGTGCTGGAATTGAACTCAAGACACATATAAAGAGAACATTTGGCATCAAATAACCTGGGTCCAAATGCTGCCTCTGTTATTTACTTCCTGTATGACTTTCCCCTCTTAGCCTCAGTTTCCTTATCTGTAAAATGAAAGGGTTGAGCTAGGTGACTTCTAAGGTCTCTTCCAGCTCTTTATCTATGATCCTGTAATCTAGGTAGGGGAAATTTTTTTCAAGAAAAATAAGAATTAATATTTTCCTCCCGGCAGGTTAGGAGTTCCTAACCATGTAAAAGCTTTGCTTATTTAAATGTGAAGTCCTTCAAGGTCCTTATATTTAGTTGTGTTAATTAGAAGAGTTATCACTTAACTTGGACATAAATGGAAATAAGAAGGGTAATATTCAGTTGAACACATTTTGACTCTGCTGTTTGAAAATTCCTCTCTGAAAGCATAAGCACATACCACAGATATGCACATATGCATAGTTGGGAAAATGAGAACTGATAGTTGACTGATGTGACTTGTGTTTGTATTAATGTTGGCAGGCTGGCTTGTTCACGTAACAAGAGCATTTGAGGTTTTCCGGAATAACCTGAGACTGGAAGCCAGAAAGAGATTCTTTTTGCTCCTTAACTACAAACACAATTGAACAGTTTCCTGTTATTTAAAAGAAAAAAAAATTGTCGGTTATTGACTTTCTGATGTACTTGAATATTTTGCTTCCCTCCCTGATTTTGAAATATAATAGGATATCACACATTTCCTGTTTCAAACCATTCTCATTTTCATGAAGGGGCTGACTTGTTAGCTACCAGGACCATATTTGTGTATTTGCCATTCAGCCCACGTAACCTCCAGGTCTAAGATTTGTGTAAAAGTTGACTGTAGGTTCTTTGTGTCAGAGCTGGGAGAGACCTCAGATGTCATCTGGTTCAAGCTTATTTGACAGGTGAGGAAACAAGCCTAGAGAAGTTGAGTGAATTTCCCATGATTACACAGGTAGTTAAGAGACAAATTGGGATTTGAACTCAAGGCCCATGACTTTCAAGTACAGTGCTCCTTCCTCTCCACCCGGCTTCCTCCCTTTGTTTTATAAGTCACGCTTGGATGTAAGGCTGCATTCAGTAGCAATATGCCACTGACTTTCTTTCAGCAATGTTGATAGGGACCTTAATAGTAAAAGGATAAGCAAGTCAATTGCCTATTTGAATTCACCATTCTTTACAAAGCCAGTGGTTACATTTACTGGTGGTGTCTGCTATATTCCAGGAAGCACATGCAGATAACTTAATATAACAGGGATAATAACCTTTTTAGCTAGACTTCTAAATCATTTTAAATATATACTGAGGACATGGTGTCTGCTGAACATAACCTTTGAATCCGAGAACCTAGGCAATGTTAATCTATTCTTATGGAGATGTTAAAATTGGGAAATATTATGTTTTTGCTGGTCGTAACAATTTGGCTATTAGCTAATTCTGCTTATTAGAGGTGGACATTCTTAGTCCAATGTATGCTCATTTGTTGTTTTTATGTTTATTTACAAGGTTGGTGTAAATCACGATAGTCCTCCTTGAGAGTGTAGGGGGAGGGAGAATAAAGAAAAGCTTCATTTATGCAGCACTTGATCTCTTCCCAAGAGGAAAATGGAAGATGAATGAATTAAACTTCCTCATTGGTATATATTGTGGTAGAAAGTGTTGGACTTGGGATTTGAAGACCTGATTTCTAGTTCCATTTCCGGTACTGACTTTACTTTTATAACTGAATAAGATATTTCATTTAGCATCTAGTGAATCGCCAAATCTTGTTGATTCTATGTCCACAATATATCCACCCCTTTCTCTTTACTCACGTGGCCAACATACTAATCCAGACCCATGTCAACCCTCACATGTACTATTGTTTGTTTATTGCCATATTAGCCATGTTGGAAAGGAAAACACACAGACACACATAGAAGGTAAGAAAGTTAAAAAACATTTTTAAAAGTATGCTTCAATCTGCACTAAAAGTTTATCAACTCTCTCTGTGGAGATGGATAGCATTTTTCATCATGGTTCCTTCGGAATTGTCGTGGATCATAGTCTTGATCAGAGTTTCCAAGTCTTTCACAGTTGATCATCATTACAATATTACTTTTATGTGTATAATGTTCTCCTGGTTCTGCTTACTTCATTTTGCATCCGTTCATATAAGTCCAGGTTTTTCTGAAACCATCCCTCTCATCATTTCTTATAGCACAATAGTATTCCATCATATTGATATACCCTGACTTGTTCAGCCATCCCCCAATTGATGGACATCCTCTTAATTCTCAATTCTTTGCTACCACAGGAAGAGCTGCTGTGTTTTTGCTTTTCTTTGATCACTTTGGGATACAGACCTAGTAGTGATATTGCTGGGTCAAAGGTTATGCAGTTTTATAGCCTTTTCGATATACTTCTGAATTATTTTTCAGAATGGTTGGACCAGTTCACAACTCTACCGACAGTGCAATTTTTCCACATCCCTTCCAGCATTTGTCATTTTCTTTTTTTGTCATATTAGTCAGTGTGGTAAGTGTGAGATGGCATTTTTCTAATCAGTAGTTATCCAGAGCATTTTTAAATGTGGCTATTGATAGCTTTGATTTCTTCTTCTGAAAATGGCCTGTTCATATCCTTTGACCATTTGTCATTTGGGGAATGGCTCATATTTTTTATAAATTTGGCCCGGTTTCCTATATATTTGAGAAATGAGGTCTTTATCAGAGAAACGTTAAAATTTTCCCCCCAGCTTTCTGTTTTCCTTCTTGTTTTGGCTGCATTTGTCTTGTGCGTGCAAATTCTTTTTAATATCTTGTAATCAAAATACACATGGACTGTTGTAATAGATTTTTATTGTTCTCTGTTCCTCAAGTCTCTCTTCTCCAAACCATCCTGTATTCAGCTGTCAGAATATTATTCCTAAAGTACAGCTTTCAGCCTGTCATGTCACTTCCCTGCCCAAGAGGCTCTATTGGCCCTATATAGCCTCTAGAATCAAATACAAACTCCCCAGTTTGGCATTTATATCCCTTCATAACCTGGCTCCAACCTACCTTTCTAACCTTATTATTTGTTGTTTTTGTTATTCATTCATTTCAGTTGTGTCCAACTCTTTGTGACCCCATTTTGGGGTTTTCTTGGCAGAGATCCTGTAATGGTTTGCCATTTCCTTCTCCAGCTCATTTTACAGATGAGGAAACTGAGGCAAACAGGGTGAAGTGACTTGCCCAGGGTCACACAGCTAGAAAGTATCTGAGGCCAGATTTGAGCTCAGGAAGATGAGACTCCCTGACTCCAGCCCAGGTCTCTATCTATCTACTGTGCCACTTAGCCACCCTAGCCTTATTATACCTTTCTCTCTTTCATGCCCTCTTTGGTCCAGCCAGACTGACTTTAGTGTAGCTCTTCTGCACATATGCCATTCCATTTCCATGCTTTGTACTGGCTGTTCCCATGCCTGGAATACACTACTTTTTCTTCTTTGCCTCTTAGAATTCCTAATTTCCTTCAAGAATCATTTCAAATGCCTTTTGTGATACCTCACTCCATCCCTCCTCTTCCACCCCTACATCTCCCTGCTAGTACTTTCCTCTCAAAACTATTTTATATTTATTTTGCATATGTTTATATGTGTATATGCAGTACCTGTTGTCCACTCAAGGGCTGGGACTGTTTCTGTGTGTGTGTGTGTGTGTGTGTGTGTGTGTGTGTGTGTGTGTGTGTATTTTAATTGTTTCTCTCTATCTTGCCCAGGCTGGAAGTACAATAGCTACTCACTGGCCCAATCCCAGTACTGATGGGTACAAAAGCTTTAACCTGGTAGATTTTTCTGGCCTGAGCTGCTCTTCCCCTCCTTAGGCAGCTTG
This sequence comes from Vombatus ursinus, assembly GCF_900497805.2. Taxonomy (NCBI): domain Eukaryota; kingdom Metazoa; phylum Chordata; class Mammalia; order Diprotodontia; family Vombatidae; genus Vombatus; species Vombatus ursinus. The sequence goes on along the minus strand of NW_020954552.1, from coordinate 17,161,838 downwards.
GTGGCCCTCCACTCCTGGGAGGCTCACCACATTAGTATTTGATGTAGCTTTGTCCCTCCAACTGATTTCATCTCTGGGAACCACTAACCTCAGACTCCCCGAGTCGCTGGGATTGTAGCCACTATACTTGGCAGGGATTGTTTTGTTTCTGTCTTTCAATCTCTAGTGCCTGGTATAGTATCTGGCTTTAATAGGTGCTCAATAAATGTTTATTGATTGATTCTTTTTTTTTTCCTGGGCCCCAGTTGAGCTTTAGAATCTTCTCAAACTTTAAAATTCTATGATTTTTGTCTTCTCAGATGGGTATCAGAGGGCTTAAATATATTAAGTGTTATATTTCCAGCAAGGTCCATTGGCCTGGAATTAACAGTACACTCTGGGCATGGTCTCTTAAGCTTCTGCTTCCTATTTTGAAAGCAACTCGGAATTACCTTTTGCCCTGGCTGAGTTGTGCTAGAGATTGTCATTTCTGAGAGTTTTTATTTTTTCTCTCATTCCTTCTCCTTTTTCTGAGATGAAGAGGAAGGAAGGCTTTGTATACTTAAATTGATTTTTCAAAATTTCAGCAGTTTTGAAGGAAGTATAAAGTTGGATGCTAAATAACCATACTTATGATAGTTAAAGGGAAGAGCCAACAAAATTATGCAAGGTAGACATATGTGCTTTACGGTAGAACAATGAAATTGTACTGAAAATGACTCGTGCGATTGAGAAATGAGTAGTTAGTTTCCTTCCAGCCCCCAAATTAGAGGGTAGACACCACTTCCTGTCTGGTAGATGACTTTTTCAGATTAGAGTTTTCTTTTTGACCGATATTTCATAATCAAAAAGCAAGGAGTTCTTAATGTAGGGTCTGTGAGTTTGTAAAAAAAAAATAAAACAAGATAACTGTATTTCAATATAATTAACTTTCCCTTTGTAATCTTATATATTTTATGCATTTAAAAACATTATTCTCAGAAGAGGTCACTGTACTTCACTAAACCGCCACAGGATTTTGTGACGCCAAAAAAGTTAAGAATCCTTGCTATAAGGCACGATACCAAATCTCTGCTCTTGTTGGAAGAAAAATTATGCTTTATTTGCTATTCTTTCTTGTTGTTTGGAAGTCAGAAACGGTATCTTCAGTGAAGCTGTGGTAACTCTTTCAGACCCTGATTTACCACTTAGTATATTGAAGTAATAACTTACTCATTTTGTTAGGCCATTGGACTTGTTCAAAGACCTTTATTTAGCCTGTGACATAAAATTGAAATGCTTCTGCTCTCTTAGCTCACCAACTTTATTCAAAGAAGTCTAAAAATCTACCTCTTCCTGGTAGGTTTTAGAGCAAGAAGGGATGTCAGGCGCCGTCTAATCTGGTGCCTTCATTTTAGAGTCAGCTGTCATCCTTATGCTGATGACTATGAGATTGATAAATCCAGCTCCAATCTTTCCCCTGAAATCCAGTCCTCAGTTCCAACTGCCTATTGTATATTTCCACCTGGATGTCCTGTGGGTATCTCAAATGCTGTATATTCAAAACAGAACTTAATCTATTTCTCCCAAAATCTATCCCTTCTCCATACTTTGCCATTTTTGTAGAGGATATACAATCCTCCTAGTTACCCAAATTCACAATCTTGGAATTTTATCCTTGACTCTTTCCTCTACCAATCCCCACATACTATCAGCTGCCAAATCTTGTCAGTTACACCACCACCACATTTCTCACATCCACAGCTTCTACCCTAATCTAGGCACCACTCACTCATCACTCAGACTGTTGTAATGAAGCATCTTAATTGGTTTTCCTGCTTTTAATCTCTCCCTTCTCTGTTCTTTAATCCATCCTCCAGAATGCCAAATTGATATTCCTAAAACATAGATCTGATCATGTCATTCTTCTGTTTAAAAATCTACAGTGGCTTCTTATGACTTTGAAGAGAAAATACAAAATTGTTACCCTTGTGTTTAAAGATTTTTTTTGGCACTATATTTCTGTCATCTACCTTTCAAGTTTTATTTAATATTATTCTACTTCATGTACTCTCTACTCCAGTCAAATCAGCCTGTTACTGTTCCTGTACTACAGTATTCCATTTCCAATTTCCATGCCTTTGCACCGACGGTTCCCCCATCTTTGGAATTTACTTCCACTTCTTACAATCCTTACTTCCTTAAAAGCCCCTGCCTAGCTGTCATTTCCTATATAAGGTCGTTCCTGATTTCCCCTAGTTCACTAGTGCTTTCTCCCTTATAGAATTTCTTTATATTTACTAATACTATTATATTCTCCCAGCAGAATGAAAATTCCTTGTGGACAGGGATTATTTTGTTTGTCTTTATGTTCATAATGACTGGCACATAATAGGTGCCTAAGCAGTGTTTGAATTGAAGTCAGAGCTAGAAGGAAACTTAAGTGTAGCTAACAGGGATGGATTTAGAAAAATCTGGTTTGGAGATCTACTTCATTACTTTCTGGATATTTGACCTCTCTGCTCTTTCTAGCTCCATTTTTTAATGGTTCTTGGTCTTTCAGTCTAACCTTTCTCATTTTATGGAAGAAGAAACCAAGGTCCAGGGAATCTTAGAATTTCAGCAATAAAAGATACTTCAAGATCAGGATGGTATAGATCATAGTTAATATGTAGAGTTATAGACCATATATTAAAAAATTTATACTTGCTAAGGTAATTTATTCACTTATTTACCTAATTCATTTATAATTATTCATCTATAAATCTGCAAGTCTGGCTTTGCTTTTATATACGTGTTGTCTGTTTGTTTTTGCTTAATTAGTTTTGTCATCCAAGATGTTTATATATGTTGCTTATAAGGCCAAGGTCATAACTTTGATAAATATACAAATATAAATATATAAATATAGAATCCAGTTCATTTTGTGCCATGTCACTGGCCAAAGACTGAACCTACCTGTGACCTGGTCCAGCACATGTCCTTTGTCATAAGGAAAACCAGGACATAAAGTATTGATATATTTCAAATGAAAACCTATCATCACTGCTAGAAAAATAATTGTTCTGCTTAAAGCATCTGTTCTGCTCATTGTCAGTCATTGGTGTCATGTGTTTGAAATGTCCTGACTCTCAGAGGGGGAAATGAATGGATGACAGTCTTTATCGATTACACATATGTAACATCATGCTATATAATATATAATAGGTGGCATATTATTGATAATATTATTAATATAACATACTATCATGTAATATAGAAAGATATTATAGTTGAGATTTCTGCATTGGGACAACTAGATGATCTGTAAGGTTTCTTCCAAATCTAAGATTCTGTGATTCTTTTAGTCCCTAATATATCATCAGTTGCTGTGAGTTTGATGTTTTCCTTCAAATTGTGAGTTCCCAGTGTGTAGAAAGTGACAGTTTAACCACTGACAATGTCCAACATGGTGCTGCCACCACTGTCATAGTCATTGTCAGCATTCCTGAGATTATTTGGTATAGTGGATAGAGAGCCAACCTCCATGTCAGGAAGATGTGGAGATTGAACCCAGATCTTGATATACACTGATTTTTTTGATCCTGCCCAAGTAACTGATAATCATGACTGATAGAAATGGTAGCATGCCAACCTTGGGATGAGACTGAGCAAGTTAGATTTTGTTTGCCACTACATATTGTATGGGTGGATGAGTTAAAAACTCCAAACTGTCTTTTAGGTTTGGTTGGTATATGTGGATGAGCAGAATTCACACGTGATTTTTATTAGACTTTGTTTTCTAATTTTTCCCAAATTTTAATTTTTGTTGATATCTTTTTGTTTTTATAGAACTCTTATTTTAGTATATATCCCTTCCTTCTCCCCTACTCATCAAGCCATTCCTTGTAACAAAGAATAAAAAGAAAGAAAGTAGTTCAGAATTCACTGACAGATTAGTTGAGTCTGACAACCTATACATTGTTCTGAATCCACGTCTACAAAAAACAAGGAGGTATGTTTTTTCATGTCTACTCTAGGGTTAAGCCTGGTCATTATAATTGCATATTGTAGTTATGTTTATAATATTTATATATAAATACAGAAAACATAAATATATATTATATTTATATGATTCTACAAATATATTTACTCATAATTGTATTTGGCTTTGCTTATTTTCATTGTTATTAAAATTTGATTATGTATATTTCACATTGCATCTGTTCATATAAGTCTTTCCATGCTTCTGGGAACTAATTATATTTGTTACTTGTCAACACAGTAATATTCCATTACATTCATGTACCGCAATGTGTTTTGCCTCCTCCTCCCGTGTTGGAACTTGTTTTCAAGATTTATTTCTGAACATTTTAAATTTACATGATGTAAAATAAACTCTGCATATGATTTTTTGTTTTTCTAAATGGAAATGGGCTTTAAGAGTCAGAGAAAAACAAAATGTAGGATTAATCATTTCAACTAGAAATATAGTATTGTAGTGTATTGCTAGACTTAGATATTGAAGCATTTTGAGAACTGCCTAATGCCAGTCGAGACAATTTTCTTTCCCAGCAATTGCAGTTTTATACGTTTCGGTACTGACTGTTACTGATTTAGGAGGGTCACTCTTTTTTAAATGTCTCACAGCCATGTTTCAGTTATTAGTAAATGAAAGCAAATGGATTTTCAATGTTACAAACTTTTTTAAAAAAAATCTTATTTTTAAGGACAGATGCCTAACAAAATGCCACAATTAATTGTTCACATTTAATCAAAAATTTTAAGCCACATCCTTAGTCTTCTTTCTGTAGTTTCTGTAACCAGACATCACCAAATGTGTTCCAAGTCATCGTATTTTGTGTGTGTGTGTTTGTGTGTATGTATGTGTATTCTACTTGTAAATAAAGGGTAGTTAGATGGCACAGTGGATAGAGTGCTGGGCCTGGAGTCAGGAAGACCTGAGTTCAAATTTGACCTCAGACTAGCTGTATGACCCTGGGTATATCACTTAACCCTGTTTGCCTCAGTTTCCTCATCTGTAAAATGATCTGGAGAAGTAAATGGCAAACCATTCCAGTGTCTTTGCCAAGAAAACCCCAAAACGGGATCATGAAGAGTCTGACACAACTGAATAACACTTGCAAATAAACATCCCTCCCTAACATCCAGCACTTAGCACAGTTTTTGTTGTTCAGTTGTTTAAATCACATCTGACTCTTTGTGATCCCATTTGGGGTTTCTTGGTGGTTACAGGGTCAACGAGTTAATAATTGTCTGAGGCCAGATTTGAATTCAGAAAGATGAGTCTTCCTGACTTCAGGCGCTGCACTCTATCCATTGTGCTATCTAGCTGCCCACATAGCACATTTAGTAGGTGCTTGATAAATGTTTACTTATTGATTTCTCTCCCTCCCCCCCCCACCTCCCTCCATTCCTTCCCCTACCCACAGATTTTGTTTGTTCTTAGAAAAGGAAAAGCTCTAAAATACTGTAGGCTGTTAACGTCTTTCAGCTTCTTTGTTCACACTCCACTCCATCATCCCATTACTTTTAGTATAGCACCTTTTGTCATCTGTGTTTATGCCCTTTCCTTCTCCAGAAGGAATTTGAATACCTCTAGCCGAATTCCTGACTTTGAAGGGACTCAGGATACTTATCAGTGAACAATTCTAATTTGCTGGGAAGCCATCTTTTGAAAAGAGCAAAGAATGAAATGACAGCTTAAGAAAATTTCTTTTGTATATGTGCATATTTTCTGTTGCAGTTTAACTCTCTGAAAGTCTAAATACTTTCTGGCAAACTAAGACAAATAAAATAAGCAACCCCTATGCTTAAGATGAAAAAACCCCCCACAAAACACTGCATTTGTTAGTTTGATAAGTGGAAATGATGGCTATCAATACAAATGAGGCACAAGGTCATAAATACTGCTCCATGGTTGTTCCTGATTTGTTTATTCAGGTATGAATTTTTATTTCCATAATTATAATAATTATGCTATGGAAACTGAGCTGTTTATTTTCAAGGATTGAAAAAACAGTGATTTTTATCTGCACATATCTAGTCATGCATACCATTGTGCTAAAAATCCAAGGTCATGGTAGGGCTAATGTAGAATATTAGATTTGGAGGGGACCTTAGTCGTCTCTGACTCAATGTAAGCATCCATTTTACCCATCTGACAAATGGTCATTGGACCTCTGTGTTGAATATTTCCAGTTACTGGGAGACAGCACATTCCGTGTCTTGACAGGTCTAATCCTTAGAAGGTTCTTCCTTATATTGAGTGGGTATGTCCCTCCCATTTGTGCTTGTTGGTGCTAGTTCACATCTTGGAATGTGACAGAATACATCTGCTGACTCACTATTATTTGAAGATAGTTACCGTGTTCTCTCTCTCCTCTCCTTTCTCCTCTCTCCACCATGCTTATTATTCCAGTCTCCTCTAACTTTTCTTCCCAACCATCACCACCTCACCCTCCTAGCTGCATCTTCTGCCCATATTCTAACATGTCAGAGTTCCTAATTTTTTGTTTCTGTTTTGGTGTGAGAGGTATCTAGATCTGTGACCTCCTCCTCAAGTTAGTTCACTCTCTTTATCACTGTAGATCAGCACCTGTTGCACTTACACAACCCCCCCACCCCCAGTTAAGGTTCTCATCATCAGCCCTCACCTGGACTTTTGTTGTAGCTTCTTAATTAGGCTCCCTGTTTCACTCTCCCTTTTTTGGCCAATCTTCCACCCAACTGCCAAAGTAATTTTCCTAAAGTTGAATCTGGGAAACAGTCATTCAAGGACCTTTTATTTAGTATTGAAATTTAACAGTATAATGAACTGTACTCAGAATATTTAGGGGAAGAGAGAATTTCTTAATCACCAAAATAACAGCACAGCTACTTCTTTTTTTCTTGAGTCCACCAATCTAATTATAGCCTGATCTCTTTCTTCTCTTTCGTCACCTTTGGGAAGGAGGGAAGGAACAAGCTAAATGCTTTGCAAATATCTCATTTGATCTTCAATTATCCCCATTTCACATGTGAGAAAATTCAGGCAGACAAAGGTTGAATGACTTGTCCAGGGTCACATGGCTAGAAAGTGTCTGAGGCCAGATTTAAGCTCAGGTCTTTCCAACTCCCAGCCCAAGGCTCTGTGCATGGGGTCACCTAGCTGCCTAGGTGTATTAGCACTACACCATAAAGTGGCTAGGGAAAAAAAAGGAAGGATAGTCAAATAATTCATGGTCACAGATCTGGAAATTAAAAACTATTGATTAAGACTTCTAACTTCATAACTCCGTGGAGCCTAGAGGCTCGGGTGGACACTGATTTGGAGATGATGGCATCTTACATTTTTAGAGTATTCTTTGTACTCCTGCATGCATTATCTCATCTGGTCTTTACAATCATCTGATATTTTCACAGTTTCACTGAAGAAAATAAGAGAGGCAGAGCCAGGATTAGAATTCAACCTTTCTACCATACTGCACTGCTTCTCACAGATGGCAGAATAAAGAGCTATGTTGATATCTACCTAAATCAGATTATATGTAGAATTAGCCCTTTGAAGGGTACAGTGACATTTGAAAAAAATCTAAAGTGTTTTGGAAGTAATTCTGTAGGCAAAATTAGCATCCTATCTATAAGAAGGTATTAAAGGGATAACTTGCTGATTTGTAAGTACTTAAAAAGACAAACCAAATGAAACCCAAACAACCAAAAGCAAAATCCTAATTAATGAGCTGCCTTTATTTACTTTGTACCTCTACTATATTTATCTACCTGTGTATGTGTTGTATGCCCCTACAGAGTGTAAGCTCCTTGAAGTTAGTAACCATTTTAGTTTTGCCTTTGTATCTCCAGTGCCTAGCATGATGCATACTAAAAAGTAGAGACATCACCTTGCCAACAAAGCTCCATATAGTTAAAGGTATGGTTTTTCCAGTAGTAATCTATGGCTATGAGAGTTGGACTATAAGGAAAGCTGAGTGCCACAGAATCATCGCTTTTAATTGTGGTGTTGGAGAAGACTTTTGAGAGTCCCTTGGACAGAAAGGAGATGAAATCAATCAATACTTAAATTAATTCAGATTATTTATTGGAAAGTGAAATACTGAAGCTGAAGTTTAAATACTTTGGCCACATAATGAGAAGACAGGGCTCATTGGAAAAGACCTTGATGTTTGGAAAGATAGAAGGCAAAAAGAGAAGGGGATGGCAGAGGATGAGATGGATTGAAAGTGTCATGGAAACAATGAATATGAACTTGGACAGACTTCAAGAGATGACGGAGGATAGAAGGGCCTGGTGTGCAGTGGTTCATGGGTTCATAAAGAATTGGACAGGACTGAGCAACTGAACAACAACAATGAATTCTCTAGATCCATCTACACTGGTCTGTTTGCTTTTCTAGTGCAGACACTCAATTTTCCTACTCTTTGCCTTTGCACTGGCTGTCCCCCATGCCTGGAATGATTTCCCTCCTTGCCTCTGCCTTTTAGCTTCCCTGGCTTCCAAGACTCAGCTCAAATACTGAAGCCTTATGACAAGCTTTTCATTTCCACCCCTGTTGGTTGTGCCTTCCCTCTGAGATTTTGTTGGTGTTTTTGTCTAGTTGTTTCAGTCATGTCTGACTCTTTGTGATCCTATTTGGGGTTTTCCTGGCAAAGATACTGGAGCGGTTTGCCATTTCCTTCTCCAGCTCATTTTACAGCTGAGGAAACTGAGGCAAACAGGGTTAAATGACTTGTCCAGGGGTCATCCAGCTAGTGAGTGTCAGAGGCCAGATTAGAACTCAAGAAGGTGAGTGTTCCTGACTTCAGGTGAGGCTATCCACTGTCTATCCACTGCAACACCTAGCTGCCCTCCCTCTGCAATTACCTCCATATATTCTGGATATATATCTTGTATATATGTAATACCATTTCCCTAAATTCTGGGAGTTGTATTTCTTCCCAACTTAGCAAGAGAAGAAGCTAAAGTGAAACCAGGATTTGGAAGGTGAGTTTCTTCCAGTATAGCCAGGGAATATACAGTGGAGGCTTGTGGTTGGAGAAGGAGACTGTAGATGTTGCAGCCATTCTGCTTACACTTTGACATGAAAGGATTTGGGAAGCAACCCCACTACCTCTTTTTCCTCCTCTCTTTGTCTTCAGAATGCCCTCTATACAGAAGATACCCTATCTCTCAATCCTGATCTTAAGTCATCTTCCTCTTTTCCTAAGCTGGGAAAAAATAAAACTCTCAGGGTCTTTAGCAGGACTGGAGTGTGTGTGTGTGTGTGTGTGTGTGTGTGTGTGTGTGTGTGTGTGTGTTTTTAAATTTATCTTGTCCCCTTCTTGAGTCTATTTTGCTTCTGATGACTGTCTTCCTTAATCTACTCTATCTCTTATCCCCTACCTTTCTCTTAATCCCTTTCCCTCCCACTTCCATGTTAGGTAAATGAATTACTGTATCCATGTACAGTAGGTAAGTGAATTACTGTACACATGAATTTTCTGTACTCAACTATGTATATATGTATGTATGTATATATATGTGTATATATGTGTGTTATATATATATGTATATGTGTGTGTGTGTGTATATGTATGTATATATATGTATGTATGTATATTCTTCCCCTTTGGACCTTTAAACTCTCAGATGAGAGTGAGGGTGAAGTGTTGTCCACTCCCTCCACTCCCTCCTCCATTGTAGAAACTTTTTCTTGTATACCCCATTTGTGTGAAATAATTTTCCCTGTTCTTTCTCTTCTCTCCTTTTCCTCACCCCTCCAGTACATCCCTCTTTCTCACCCTTTAATTCTTGTATTTTTTTTTTTGAGGTAATCCCAGCATAATAGGATTACATCCAGGCCCTCTGTTTTAGTAAACTCCCTCTAAGATCCCTGTTGATTGTAAAGGTCTGAGGTGTTACCTGTATCATTTTCCCATATAAGAATGTAAATAGTAATGTAAAATGTAAATGTAAACTTTGTTTAGTTCCTTATCATTTCTCACATATATTTACCTTTTTATGCTTCTCTTGAGTCTGGTGTTTGAATGTCATGTTTTCTGTTCAGTTCTAGTCTTTGCATTAGGAATGTTTGAAAGTCCTGTTATTTCATTAAATGTTCATTTTCCTCACTCTACCCCCCAAGCCCCCAGTAAGATTATACTCAGCTTTGCTGGGTAGGTTTTTCTTGGTTATAATCGTAGTTTCTTCTTTTTCTGCAATATCATATTCCAAGTCTTCTGTTTTTTTATAGTGGTAGCTGCTAAATCTTGTGTGATCCTGACTGTGGCTCCATGATATCTGAATTATTTTTTTCTGGCTATTTATATTATTTTCTCTTTGACCTGGCAGTTCTGGATTTTTGCTGTAATGTTCCTGGCAGTTTTCATTTTGGGATTTCTTTTAGGAGGTGACAGATGGACTGTTTCAATTTTTAACTTTGCCCTCTGGTTCTAGGATATCTGGGAAGTTTTCCTTTATGATTTTATGAAATATAAGGTCTAGGCTCTTTTTTATTGCTGTTCATGTTTCAGGTAGTCCAGTGATTATTAAATTATTTTTCTCCAGTCTGTTTTCCAGTTCAGTTATTTTTCCTATGAGATATTTTATATTTGCTTTTTTTCAGTCTTTTGGCTTTTGTTGTTTTGTGATGTCTCATGGAGCCCTTGTCTTTTGTGCTTGTGTATTGAGCTTCCCTGTCACTATAGTAGCTTTTTATGGTCAAGTTCTTTTTTTGTTTGTTCATTTTTTCCAGCCTACTTCTTGACTTTGGACTTTGTTAGGGTTGGGTTCTGCTCACTTTAGGGGGATGGCTGACCTGAGGGTCTGTTGTTTTATGTCCATCTGCTGCTTTCACAACTCAGCTGGGGAGCTTATAAGCTTTTGATGCTTCAGAGGTGATGTGATCTGGAGAGAGGGGTCATCACTGCCCTCCTGGTCTGGTCTCTGCAAGTTCCTGCCCTAAGTTTGGTTCTGTTGGCTGGTGGCTGGTGTATGGATGAGTTTCCATGGATTGCTGCTGGACTTTGTTACAGATAGCCCAATGGGAGGTTCTGAACTGCTGACTTCCCTTTGGTTTTGATCTCCTGCCCTGGTTTATTTCACCAGAGGCCATTTGTGAAGCTAAAGATTAGAAGCCAGTCCCTACTCTGATCTTGGGCTCAAAAGCCACACAGCTGAAACTTGTTCCTCGCTCCTTACACACCTTGCTACTGCAGCTGCTCGTCTTCACCTTGGAAATATGACTTGGGACTAGGTAATGGGCAACACAGCTACCAGGTGGCATTCGTTCCTGTTCCAGTGCTAGTGTTGGGGTCCCTTGGGAGCTCTCTCTCTCTTTTTTTTTTTTTTTGGCAATTGGGGTTAAGTGACTTGCCCAGAATCATACAGCTAGTAAGTGGAGATCTCTTTCTGCCCAGGTGTTTCTTGCCCCAGTATTCAATCCCTTAACTGTTCATGAGCGCTGGAATGCTCCCCTCTGTTGCTGCCTGCTGCCACCACTTGTCCTGGCCAGTCCTTACCTGTGTGTCCATAGACCTCCCTTTCTTTCTAAGCTGCCCTAGGCTAATGGGACTTCTTGACTTTCCCAATCAGAATTTGGTCTATAGAAACTATACCGTGCAGAAGGCTGTGGAAGAACTCAGGCTAAAAATGCTACTTTTATTCCATATCTCGACTCCACCTGGGACATTATATTCATATGAGTAGCTCCTTGGGAGCAGGGATGGTGCCTTTCATTATTCCAGTACTCAGCACTGTGCCAAGCTCATAGTGATGCTTAATAAATGCTTGTTGATTGATTAATCATATGGTAACAATTAATATGATTTTGGCTAATTTTCCTAGTTCAAGACACAGACTTGTATTATTCTGAAATTTATATTTGTGGCTCCAGTATACAATGAAAATGTGGTACTTGGATAAAAATATGTAACTTTACATTTCCAGTTTAGATTTTGAATTTTCTCATGTAGATGTGTGGACAAAGCCAAAACTTTTTATTTATTAGGTTGACTTAAACTCTTTCCTTCCCACCAATAGCTCGATATGGTACAAAATTGACTTTGTTTCATTACTATGCACCCAATTGTTATATGTGGGAGAAATAGTTTAACCTTTGGACATATTCTGTTAACATAATTGTAATTCTGCCTTTTAAAGGTTGCTTTTAATTGGGCTTTGAAATAGCATCTGCTGTTGATGTTCTTATAGATAGAATTGACCAGTTCATTAAATGTTTCCTCTTCCTGTGTGGGCTTTTCAGGCTTTGATGATAAGTTTCTGAAATGCCATCATTTATAGGATTGTCCTTTAAATAATCAATTTGTTCTTTTATAGAATTTTCAAGCTTTCTCAAATTTAAATAGCTTTACTGAAAATATTACTAAATTCTATTTTCCTCATTTTCGTTAGCCTTTTCTTCTCCTCCTCCTCACCTTGCTTATTGCTGTTAGCAGTGGTCATGAAGTTGTAAAAGTTTGACAACTCTCTTTATTTATGAGGTTATAGGATAGCCTAGTGAAGCTAGCAGTATTAACTGCCAGGAAGGTGGAATAAAGTTCTGACCACTGCTAATTAGAAGCTCTTAGCTTGGAAAAGGGCAGCTAGGTGGCATAGTGGATAGAGTACTAGGCATGGAGTTAAGAAGACTCATCTTTGTGAGTTCAAATCCAGTTTCAGACAGCTTTGTGACTCTGGGCAAGTCACTTTACCCTGTTTGCCTCAGTTTCCTCATCTGTAAAATGAGCTGGAGAAGGAAATGACAAACCACTCCAGTATCTTTGCCATGAAAATCCCAGATAGGTCACTGGACCATCGCTTCAAGGACCAAAATTCCAGATTAGAGCTGGTGGTCTTTTGACCACAATCCATTTTTTCCCCATGTTCTAACTATCCCTTGTCTGGCGGTGGTGCCTCTTCTAATCTAGTAAATGTGGTCTGAAACGACTGAACAACAAAAGCTTGGAAAAATAACTTAGCTCAAGGTTATGCCTATAATTCCAATTGTATTGAAATTAACCAGTCATTCAATGAGCAAGTATTTATTAGGCACTTCTTATGATGTGGAGTAGACAATATCTGAAGTCTGATCATTGGTTATTGGATTGGTTTGAGGGCAGTGAAGGGAGGTGAGAAATATCAAGATGTTGGATTCCTACATTACACCTTCTCACGTAAAAATAACTAAGTGGAACAACAGAACCTGTTGGACTGAGAGGGAGTAGGGCATCCTCTCCCACCGATGACACCCAGCTCTTGATTCAGAAAGACCTGATTTAGCCCTCTGGTGGCTTCCAAAGTGAAGGGTCAGGCCCTTTCTTGTTGTTTCTAGCTTTTTTGCCCCAAGCCAGGAGCCCTGGAGAAAACCACTTAAAGTTCAGGTTTGTCTCCAATCTAGAATTTCGTCAAAAGAGATCAGGAAGGTATATCAGGTCTATAACTGAACACTGGGTGAATAAGCAGAAGTCTCTGGCTTTACATGTTCTTTAGCAAAGGGATAAAATCCATATTTAATCCCCCAAAGCACATGCTTCAATGAGTTCACCTCTGTGACATAAGTATGTGTGCTGTCAGAGTAGAGGTGTCAAACACACCTCTCCAGCACAGCAGGAACCTGATTAAAATGTGAATGGGAAATATTTAACAACAACTACAACTATTTGTTTCCTCCACACAAGAGAAATGCTTAAAATACAAAAACTCCTAAACATGCATTAACAAAGATTTATTACATGAATCATGACATTGTTATTATTATGACATGATTGTGACAAATGACCCATAACTTTTCTTATCCTATCTTGGGAGGTTGGTTCTTCAAACATTAAACATGAAATGCAGAATAGGCATTTTGCCATTACTTTAATTCTGTACTAACTGAACAGCTCCCTCAAGGTCCACATCCTCTGACTTGGTATCATCCTCTGGCTGGTGCTCATCTCTTTGAGAAGTATATAGATCAAGAAGATTTCTGCTGCTGATAATTGGCTCCAACTGAGATATTTGGAAACTCTCAGACTTCTGTGGTAAACACTTGAGAAAAGACCTTCTCTTACACTCTCTCTGTTCAGTCATCTGTGCTTAGGGATGTAAGAGGCATCTATAGACTTGAGGGCTAAGCTACAGGTTGCCTGGACAACACATATATGTTTCCTGCCATATATTAGTAGCCACTGTAGCTGTTGGGAGTTGAGGGAAGAGGAGGCAGACTGTCACTGAACATTATGTGCCTATTATGTGCCAGGCACTGTTCTGTGTGCTGGAGATAGAAAGAAGGGCAAAAGACAGTCCCTGCTCAGTCTTAATGGGGGAGACAGTATGCAAACAACTACAAAAATGGTGTATACAGGATAAATGAGGGGTGGTCTCAGAGAGAAGGAACCAGCATTAAGAGGGAGAGGGAAAGACTTCTTGTAGAAGGTAGGAATTTAGCTTCAGAAAAGGCTTGCAGCACCCTGGTAGGGCAGATGGGAAGTGAGAGGAGATAGAGTCTTGCCTTTTAAGGGCTACTGAGTGGGCTGGTCTCTGGTGGGAAACACAAAGTTAATAACCAGAGGCCTCTGATGTTTACGTGTCCTTTAGCAAAGGGCTGAAACCCATGCTTAAGGCAACTAGGTGGTGCAGTGGATATAGCACTATCCCTGGAGTCAGGAGGACCCGAGTTCAAATGTGGCCTCAGACACTTATTAGCTGCATGACCCTGGGCAAGTCACTGAACCTCAGTTGCCTCCAAAACTCCCCCCCAAAATACTGAAGACCCTGTTTAATCTCCCAAAGCACATACTTCGATGGATTCATCCCTGTGACATAAGTATGTGTCCATCAGAGCAAGAGGTGTCAAACACATCTCTGCAGTGCTCCTGGTGCAGCAGGAACCATGTTAGAATGTAATTGGGAATATTTAACAAAATAAATAAAAATACAATAAAACATAGATAATATTACATTTTAAAAATGAAATAATTTTTCAGTCAGATATTCTTATATATACATTAGTGGCCCCGTTTCTATCTGAGTTTTTTTACCATTGCATTAGAGTATTGGTAGGAATCAGCTAGGAGGCACAGTGGATAGAGAGTGTAAGGCCTGGAGTCAGGAAGACTCTCTCTGTGAGTTCAAATCCAGCCTCAGAAACTTACCAGCTGTGTGACCCTGGGCAAATCACTTAACCCTGTTTGTCTCAGTTTCCTCATCTGTAAAATGAGCTGGAGAAGGAAATGGCAAACCACTCCAGTATCTTTGCCAAGAAAACCCCACATATGGTCACAAAGATTCAGATGCAACTAAACAACAACAACAAAAGCGTTCTGTCAAATCAGGCCAGTGAGTGAGTTAGCAGGTAACATCAGCAAGATGTGAGTAATGCCCCAGATAAAGGTACAAAATACTTTATAGATAAAGCATCCCTGAAAGGAAGAGGCCCAAGCACAGGAAATAAGCACAAACAGGTGTGTCATTTAGTTGCAGGTGTTAGACCTAGATCCAGTAGCAAGAGCAAGAGGACTGTGGTGATATCAGTTCCAGCGAGGTATTTGCCAGCGATTCATCAAGTGAACTGTGCCTGTGTTCTGTCCAGAAGTGGACGTCTGAAGGGAGTGAGTTACACATCCTTGGAGGTGTTCACTTGTCAGGGATACTTGCATTTCTTTTTGGCTGAAGGTTGCACTAGATGACCTGTTCAGCTCTGAGATTCTGTGGACAAAAGCAATGTTCATAGGATTGTAAACCTAAAGATCGAAGAGACCCCAGAAGTCATCTACAGTATTGAGGCCCTAGAAGGTTAAGTGACTTGATCAAAGTCACACAGGTTTAAAAGCAGTGGAAGATTTGAACCCAGATCATCTGATTCCAGAGTCAGTGTTCTTTGCCCTGTGCTGCCTCCCTGGGTCTTAGTTATTTTCATCGGAAAAATGAAAAGATTTGGACTAGATGAGCCAGGCGGTCCCTTCTATATCTACGTCTATGATCCTATGATTACTAGGGAAAAATCTTTGTAGTAAATAAAAATATAATATAATATATAAATAAGTATAGAATGAAAATTAAATAATACAAATCTGACATCCATAATGCACATAATATATGTAACTGATGCAAATTTACAGTGGATAAATGGTCAAATAATACAATTTTTAGAGTAGGAAATATATTGTTTATAATTATTTGAAAAATTGTTATGTTATAATTAGAAATCCAAAGTTAAACAATTTTGAAGAATTATCTTAAACCTACAAAATTGTTAATACTTAAGAGTAATAAAATGCAATGTTGGAGAACCTGTAAAGAAATGAATAATCTAATATATTGGTGGAATTGCAATCATTTATGATATTTGGTGGTATTAACATTTTTTAGGATGACAATAAATATGGAAATATACAAGAATTGCAAAACTGATAAGTCCTTCCATATTTATTATTACTCCCTGTTTCTACTAGGACTATATTCTAAGGGAGTTATGAAAAAGAATATATCTGAACAAAAATATTTATAGCTGCTTCATTTGCAGTAGTGGAAATTGGGAAATAGCTTGTATGGCCAATCTTTAGGAATTGACAACATAAGCTCTGTTATGTTAATGTAATATTATTATTCCATAAAATGGCAAATATGTAAAATAGATATTAGTGTAGAAAGAGTTATATAAAATGATACATTGTAAAAGAAGTAGAATTAAAAGGACTAATGTTCACTCACCGTGATTGTATAAAAATGACAGCAAGAAAACTATTTTTATCAGTTCTCATAGACAAGAGATTGGAAAGGGATAGAGAACAAATTATTGTTATTTTGTTTTTTCTTTGATGAAGATGGAAATAGTTTGTGTTTTATTTGATATCTTATTTGATTTTTATTTAATCATATTCGGTGAGATTTCTTAAGCTTGTAATATAAAGATGAAACAAATGCAATTTTAGTTTGCTATGCTAGACTGTAAGCTCAGCGAGGGCAGACTAATTCTGTCCAGTATCTTACAAATACCTAATGTTGTAGACAGCATAGTAAATACTTCTTCAATGGAAAAAATGAATGAATGAATAAAGAAAGTGTGTGTACCAGCAAGAGCATTAAATTGTGAATAAGGAGACCTGATTTCCCAGTATGGCTTGGACATTTACTAGTCATATAACCATTGGCTAGTAACTTAACATCTCTATGTTTTAGTTTCCTTATCTCTAAGACAAGGTAGCAATACTGACTCAAACTGTCTCATAAAGTTGTGAGGATCAAATAAGATTATCATCATTAACAACAATAACAACAATAATAAACATTTATATACTGCCTACTATATGCCAGGTACTGTGCTCAACACTTTACAGATATCTCATTTGAAGTGGGAAGTAGATGTTATTATTTTCCATGTTTTATAGATGAGGAAACTAAGCCCAGTAGAGGTTAAGTGACTTGCCTGGGATCACAGAGGGTAGTAAGTGTATGAGGTGGGATTTGAACTCAGATCTTTTAGGCCTGGAGCTCTGTTCACTGAGCCACCTAGCTGTATGAAGTTGTTTTAGAAACTGTAAACCATTATAGATATGTAATACAGTAGTTAATAATAATAATATTTTGTAGATTAATATAGATCATATCTTAATCTATATAACATAGATTAATATAGATTAATAAACTGTTGTCATGTAAAGACCATAGACTCTTAGCATTTTAGAACTGGTTTAGCCCCAAACCTTCTCTTGACATATGCAGAGACAAGTTCAGAGAAACTAAGTGACTTTGCTTTGGAGTCTGATTTATTGAATAGATAATAATAAATTATACTTTGCATATAAATGTTTGTAAGTGTATGCTTCAAATTGTTCTCCATAATGTCTTAAACATTTCTTGGCAATCTTTTTTATATTAGTAATTTATCAAGCTTTTAAAAATATTTTTCTTTATTGGTCCCCCCCCATTCCCCATCACAATCATTTCTCAAAATCTGGCGGTGGGTAGAGGCGTGAGGGGGTGCAGGTGGAGACACAGAACCCCAAGCAGTAAAGCCACTTCATCGGCCATTGATTGCAGCAGCCCACCTCTCCAGGGAGAGAAGATAGGTGTTTGATCCTTTGTCCTCCATTCTTTAAAACCAGGATGGTTCACCTGTAATTAATCTGAATTTATCTGCCCTCTAGTGCCATTTTCATTTACATTTTTAAGCCATTCCATATATTCTCTTTCTTGGTTCCTCTTTCTTCACTTTGTTCATACAGGTATTCTTAGGATTTTTTCCATATGAATTCCTTACATGTCAATAACATTCCATTATATTTATATACCACAGTTTGTTCAGCTATTCCTTAGTCAAAACACCCATCTTGCTGCTCTTTTCTGCCTCAAAATGTACTGCTGTGCATGTTTTAGTGCGTGTGAGACCTTTGTTTCTGTCAGTAACCCTCTGGGGTACATACCCACTAAGGGGATGTCAGTTTTTTTTTCATAGTGTAATTAAAACTTGTTTTGGAGTAGTAGGATCCTAATTAAGAAGGTTATATTTATTTTTATTGATGGGGAATGTTGCATGTCCATCAGAGAGGTCTCCTTTGAACTTTACAAAGCTGCAGATAGACATGTTTTTTACAATGGCAAAATTTCATTTTAAAATAGCACCTTAAACCAGTTTGTTAAGATGATGAATTATCTTTCATCTGCCTAGCTGTGGGAAAGGAACAGTTTTGGTTTGCTTACCTGACACTTTCAAAAAAGAGAGGGAAAGAGACTTAGAAGAGAGTAAACACAGAGAAGAAAAAAATACTTGGGAAGGTAAGGTTAGGATAAACTGTGAAACCTAATCGTTTTTTCCAAGAATATCATTAGGTGGCTTGGACTGGGGACTTAGTGGGTGGCATTGGCTCTCAGAAGTCCCACTCTTTTGATCTGGACTTTGAAAATCTGCCAACTCTGAAGTTGCCTGATTCTTCTAGAACTTTCTCTGAAGATGGGATGCTGATGCACATGGTCAGAAAATTTGTCTTTGACTCAGTCATTAATGGCTGCAGCTAATTCAAAGCAGACCCTGAATGGTGTCTTGTATGTTACATCAGAATTCTTAACTCCTCCAGTTGTTCCAAGATGATTGTTTTCATTTCTTCTCTGCTACTGTGGTCTATAGCATCTGCTTATTGTAGTATTTTCCCCTATTTTTTCTTGTATGTTTTGGAAAGGAGAATGACATAGTGGTTAGAGGGCATGGGGCTGGGAATTTAAAATTCCAGGTTATGTTGTTGGCGCTTTTCTACTTCCTATGAGACCTGAAAGGAAGAATTATCTTAAACCCATAATTTTCAGACTTTTTCACCCTGCAGTTCTTTCTCTTTGCAACTATCCAGTCCACTCATCCTTGTTTTACACACACACACATACACACACACACACACACACACACCCTCAGTCTTTCATTGATCTTGCCAGATTTCCCTCTTTTCTGGAGAGTAGATTGACTAAATCCCTATAACCTTCTTGGAATTATCCTAAAACCCAAGAGTTGCACTCCTGCTTTAGAGGAACAACTGTTTGTGCCTTAGTTTTCTCCATCTGTAAAATGATTAGTTTTAGTATAAATGAGTCAGATGGGTCATTCTATGCACAATTAATGTGATAGAGAAGAGAGGCTGAGAGGGGTCAAGGTAGAGAGGTAATTGTGATTGGGAATTGTTCTGGCACTGTAAATCAGTCTGGGTGTGATTGAGCACATGACTTGAGGGAGCATTGGAAAAGGGTAAAGACCATTGTCTCAGAGATAAGTAAAATGAGAGCCTGGTTGACTCTGATTCTGGTATGAATATGTTATAGAAATGGCAGTATCAAGCAGAGTAAAAATCTTATGAATTTGAACAGAGATACATTGAAATTCATGATAATTTGACCAATCTAGCCTAAAGTTCCTTTTTTGCAATAACCAAAGAATTGGGGAAGCAAATCAGTAAAGTAGACAAAGTAGCAAGGGTTACTTGCTCATGACCTTTGTAACTATGGACAAGTCATTTCATCTCTATGAACATCACTTTCCCTATCTGTAAAACGATGTGGTAGTGCCAGACAATTGTTAAGATCTCTTTTGGCTTTCTGATTCTGTGAACCTCTTCATTTATGTGGTTTATATATATCTTGGGTACCTAACATGAGGAAAGAAAGTAGTTCAGTAAATTGAATAATCACGAATGTTGACTTTGATTTATCTCCACATGTATGCTAGTTCTCTATAATATTTTCTGACAAGTGTATAAAGAGGTATATTAACATTTCATTAACTTCACCGAGTCAAGATGTGATATTGTTTATATAAAGCAATCATGGTGCTTGTGGTACAAAAACACCTCCAGGTAGATTTGGGGTTGCTGAAAATTTTATGGAATGATAGATTTTGAAGTAATTATTTAAAAGAACTTTTATATATATTTCCAATTACATGTAAAAATAATTGTAAAAATTCATTTTTAAAAAAGTTTGAGTTCCAAATTCTTTCCCACTGTCCCTTGAGAAGCCAAGCAATTTGATATGAATTATAATGTTGTCTTGCAAAACTATTAGCCACGTTGAGAGAGAAAACATACCAAAGAAAAAAGAAAGTAAAAAAACCTACTCTTTGATCTGCATTCAGACTCCATCAGTTTTTTCTCTGGAGGAGGATAGCGTTTTTCATTTTAAGTCCTTTGGAATTGTTTTGAATCATTGTATTGCTGAGAATAGCTAAGTCATTCACAGTTGATCATTATACAATATTGTTGTTACTGTGTACAGTGTTCTGGTTCTGCTCACTTCGTTTTTCATTAGTTCATCTAAGTCTTCCCAGGTTTTCCTGAAACTATCCTATTTATTTAAAAGTCTTTAATACATTTTGCAAATATATATCCTTGCATAAGCAAACTCTGTATTGTCATTATAATACCTCTAAAAATGAAATTTTTTTCTTTTCAGTATTACTTCACTGTTCTTTTTGGCCATGAAGGTCAGAAGCCACTAGAGCTCCGATGTGAAGAGGAACATGAGGGTAAGGAGTGGATGGATGCCATTCATCAAGCCAGGTATAATCTTCTCTTTGCTTGTTTTGGAATTAATTTGAAAAAATCATTATATAATTTGTTGGAATGTTACCATTACTTGATAGAAGGATCTTAATATCAATTCTAAGAAAATGTTTGCAATTAAATATCACCTTGGTCAGATGTGTTATGATTGGTTGGTCTTTCTTTAATTATGTCAATCATACCCATCCTGATCTACATAATTATGTCCTTATATTAAAGTATCTAATAAGATTGGTCATTGAGTTATTCTAGAGAAACACAAAAGAGTGGTCAACTTCCTTCCAAGAGACAGTAGGAAAGTGGAAAAGTAGTAAGTTAGACCATAAGTCATCTATTCAAGTAAAATACATGTAGATAGAAGTGTCCTTCTCTTATATCTAATCAATCACCAAGTCCTTCCCAATGGCTATCATGTCTATTTTTGCTTCTCTAGTGCTACTGCCACCAGTCTGGTTCAGGCTGTCATTATTTCATTCTTGTTATTGCTACATAAAATTCCTACCCGATTTCACACTTGAAATTAATATTGCTGAACACTGTTGCCAGATTTACCTGTAAGTAGCACAAAGAGAGTACGCTCTGATTATGTTTTGGCCATTGACATGAAATATGTATGTATGGAGTGCAAATTCATCTCCTTTCTAAAGGAGAAAGTGAAAAGGCTGGTGGAGTGCTTCTTTCTTCATAGAATCACAGAATTTAAGAGCTGGAAAGGACCTTAGTTTCCATATAGTCCAGCCTGTATTGTAATCTCCTCTATAATCCATAAAGACCCCAGTGGAGTGACAGCATTATCCCCATTTCACTTTTGGGGAACTGAATTGGGAAGTTTTTCTTGATATGGAGCCTAACTTTAAATCTTTGCAGTTTCCGCCTATTGTTCATTAATTCTGGCCTCTGAGTGATCTTATCAGTTCACATGGGTTCAATCATTTCTATGCTCGTGATTCCCAGATCTGTACATTTAGCCCTAATCTCTCTCCTGAGCTACAATCTCACATCACCAGCTGCTTATTGGATATTTATCTAATATCTCAACTGCAGTGTGTCCAAAACAGAACTCATTAGTGCTTCTTTGGACATATGTACCTAGGAGTTGAGAGTCCATGCAGAAGCAGAAGCCAGTACCCCACTGGGTACCCTTCTACCCCCAACCAGCTGGAAATCTCTAATGGGAACCACATGTTGGCTAAAGCAGCAGCAGTTCACCTTCCAGCAGCAGCCCCACCATCTGCAGTTACATTTCTTTCTTGCTTCCCCCAGGCAGCCAGCTAGGATTGCCCCCAATGGCTATCATCGCAGCAAGAGTAACAGGGGTTCAACTCTTGGGCACGCTCTTGGTTGTGCCATAACTGATGGCTTCCATAGTGAGACTAATTCCAATCTGATAAGTCCTTGTCAGGAGCCCCGGTGAATGCAAGCAGAGTATCAGCAGCAGTTCAAGCCCCTGACACTGGTAGATAAAGCATTTCTTAGAATGTGCCCAAACCGGGGTGACCTCAAGTTGTATGAGCAATTCAGTGAGGTGTTCTAGCGGTGCAAGTTTGCAGATTTGTTATTATTGTTCAGTCAGTCACATCTAACTCTTCGTGATCCTGTGGACCAACTGTCCATGGGGTTTTCGTGGCCTCAGTACTGGAGTAGTTTGCCATTTCCTTCTCCAGTGGATCCTTTTTTCAGGCAATCAGAGATTAAGTGACTTGCCCAGGATCACATAGCTAGGAAGTGTTTGAGGCTGGATTTGAACTTTGGTTTTCCTGACTCCAGGCCCAGTACTATATCCACTGAGCCATGATCTGCTCAGTTTGCAAATTTAGAAGTAGATGAGCCTAATTGAGACTTTCTAAAAAAGATACAGAAAACTAACTGAAGACCAAATCTAATTTAACATTAAAACATAATTGAGTCAGTCAGGCAACAAGCATGTCTTAAGAGCCTAAAGAAGTCTGAGATCACCAGTACTTTGTTTCTTTGTCTATTTGTTGCCAGTAGTCTTTCATTTCATAGCTCCCTGGGAGGGAGGAGGGTAGTCTCATCGTGCAGATAAGGGAGGCGATATAAAATGTTGGGATTAGGCAAAATGCTTTTGTGGTCTCATCAAAATGAGTGGCTGTGATGCTAACTCTCAGTAAACAGTATCTTCAGTTATGGCTAATAAGTCAAATAATTTCCTCCTGGAAAAACAAGTCAGCAAACAAATCAGAGCTCATTAACTTTCTCCCCAAACCCAACTGTCTTCTGAACTATCTTATTACTGTCAAGGGCACTACATCCTCACAGTCACTTGGGTTTATAGCCTTGTTATTATCCTTGCTTTTTGTTGTTGTTCAGTTGTTTGAGTCCTGTCTGACTCTCTGTCACCCCATTTGGGGTTTTCTAGGCAAAGATACTCAAGTGGTTTGCCCTTTCCTTCTCCAGCTCATTTTGAGATGAGGAAACTGAGGCAGACAGGGTTAAGTGACTTGCCCGAGGTCACACAGCTGTAAGTGTCTGGGGTCAGATTTGAACTCAGGTCCTCCTGACTAGGCCTGGCACTCTATCCACTGAGCCACTTCTTGTATATCCAATCAGTTGACAAATCTTCGTGTTTTCTCATTTCCCCTTCCACAACATCTGTTTTTCTGTTCCCCCACACAGATACCACCCTGCTTTCAGCCTTTCTTTCCTCTCACCCAGAGTATCTCAGTAACCTTGTAATTGGTCTTCCCCGCTTCAATTCCCTCTCCGTTCCATCCTATCCTTTATGCAGCTGCCAAAGTGTTTTTCCTAAAGTGCAGGCCTGACCGTGTCACACTCAAACTCTGCACCCTCCAAAAGCTGCAAGGGCTTCCTATTACCTCCAGGAACACATATAAAGACTTCTCTTGGACATTTAAGACCCTTTACCAACCTGGGCCATTTCTACCTTTCCGTTACTCCCCTCCACACGTTCTACAGTCCAGCCAGACTGCCCCTCCTTCTGTTCCTCACGGGAGATGTTCTGTCTTCTGTCTTTCTGCTTTTGTTGTACCTGTTCTTTGTGCCTGGATTACTTTCTATTCTCCCCTTCACCTCTTCCTTCAAGACTTAGATGCCACCTTCTGCAGAAGGACTTTCCTTGTTCCCCCCTTCCCTTATGATAGTACTTTTCCCTCAAAACCAAAGGTTCCTGATTTTTTTTTTGAGTCATGGATCCTTTCAGTAAACCTGTAAAGTCTTAAAATGCATAAAATGAAATACATAGGATTACAGAAGAAATTCTGTATTCTTTATTCAATATAATTGAATAAAGCCAAGTTCACAGACCCCAGATTAAGAATCCCTGCTTTCAGGTTACCTTTTAATTTCTCTGTTGTGGGTGCCTGCTTATAGACATGTTTTCTTCCCTCCTAGAACACAAGCTACTTGAAGACAGAGACAGTTTTTGGCTTATTTCTTTGTATTCTTAGCAATTAGCACAGTGCCTGGTGGCCAGTAAGCACGTAATAAATGCTTGTTGATTGATTGATTCCCCGTGACAGCCTTTCAAGTACTTGAAGAGAACTATGATAGCCCCCTTGAGCTTTCTGTTTTTCAGGCTAAACATTCCAGATTCCTTCAACTGACTCTATTATGGCATGTATTCAGGGGCCTTCACCATTGTGGTTGCTTTCCATTGGAGACTCTCCAGCTTATAAGTATCTTTTCTAAGATGTGGTGCCCAGAATTGAACACAGTCCTCATGATCTGGTCTGACCAGGACAGAGTATGTTGGATCTACAACCTTCCCCCCTCCCCTCCAGGAAGCTATGCTTTACTTAATGTAACCCAAGATCTCATTAGCTTTTGGTTACCATATTACCTTGATGGATTATATTCTAGAATATATTATTAAATCAATGGTTTATAATTATTTAGAAAATAAAGCAGTGATTACCAAGCGATAGCATAGCTTAATCAGGAACTAATTAGGCTAATGAAGACTAACCTCATTTCCTAAACTGTCAGTCAACCAAATTTTATACATTTCATACACACACACACACACACACACACACACACACGCACGCACACGCAAGTGTGTGTGTGTATGTATTATAAAATATACCTAGATTTAGGTGAAGTGTTTGATTAAATATCTTAGACTGTCCTTATGCATAGATGTGCATTGATGAGATGACAGTGTAGTTTAGAGCATTTAGAATTGATTGAATGACCAGACTCAAAGTAGTACTTTAAGGGTTCAATTTTAGTGTGAAGGGAGATCTCTCTGGTGAGTCAGTGTCCTAGGCACAATTTTTGAGGAGGCCTTGTGTTTAATATTTCTATCAACAGCTTGTTTGTCATCTGCAAAGATGACATGAAGTTGAGGGAGAGCTATTGTGGTAGATGTCAGTCAGGATCTCTATAGACTAGCATGATAGATTGATTCTAATAAGCTGAAATTTAATAGAAATAAATATAAAGACACATTTGGGCTAAAAAGAAATCAACTGCAAAGGAACAGGGATAGGTAGCTAGTTAATGGTTCGTGTGAAAAAGGATCTGGGGAACTTAGCAGATTGTAAGTTCAGCATGGCATGGCTGTCCCCCCTCTCTCTGCCCCCAAGCTAATGAGAGCTTGGGTTGCATTCAGAGAGGCATGGTGTCCCAGATGAGGGAGAGGGTAGTCCTGATGGATTTTCCCATGGTCTTATCAAATCTAAAGTATTGTGTTCCGTTCTGAATGCAATGTTCAAGGAAGGAGACAGGACACTGAAGAATGAATGTCCAGGGGGAGGTGATAGACTTTGAGGTCATGCAATAAGAGGATTGGCTGAATAACATAAGGATGTTTAGCATAGAAGAGAAGAGGCTTGGGGAGGAAGAACTGATAGTAGTTTTGAAGCATTTGGAGGATTGCCATGTGTAACAAGAATTAGACTTTTTTTAGTTCCCAGAGGCTAAGCTGGGAACAGTGGGTAGAAGTTGCAGAGACAGAGTTAGCTTGACAGAAGAGAAGATTTTAACCAATAGAACGGTCCAGAGGTAGAATAGGCCATGTCAATAGGCAGTGGGTTTCCACATCACTGGAAATTTTCAAGTACTTGTCAGATGATGATGTCAGACATTGCTCTTGAGGTATGTATGTGTTGGACTAAGTGATGGCCTCCAAGGCTACATCTATCTCTGATTGCCTCTGATTCTGAGACATTACAGAGTGAGATACAGGAAGGGTGAGGGAAAGTTGCCTTGTCCTCTTTAATGGACTATTAGCTGTGTGGTTGTATATTGCCTTTCAGACTCTCAACACCTCTATCCCTGAGTTGATTGTGAAGCTTGAGGGGAGGACCAACATAGCCTTTCATCCCCACAAGTTTGGGAGCGGATGACTTCACACTACACTAGCCCTCACTCCTATTTATCAAGGAAGAGCTGGGATTGAGGAACTGGCCAAAAATTAAGCTTTTAAATTTTCATTAATAGAATAACAAAAATAATTCTGCCTCCCTCCCTGGTTTATAAGGTATATGTTGCTCCCTTTAGCCTGTCAGTCAATCAGTCAGCAAATATTTATTAAGTGCCCACTATTGTGCTAGGCAATGGGGACATTAGTGAAAAGAATGAAACAATACATGCTCACAAGGGGTTCACGTTTTAAGAGGGAAGACAAGTACGTATATAAATAAATACAGCCTAAATATAAAGTGGATAAATACAAATATATACAAAGTAATTAAATAAAAGTTAGTTTTAGTTTGGGATTTTTTTAGAAGATAAAGTTACATTTTAATATAGGAGGAAAGGGTAAAGACACCCAAACACCATCCAATGGCTCAGATGTCCCCTAGGCTTGGAGGAGGTGGGTGTCCTATGGATCCCCCACCCTTCCACTCACACCCCTCACGAGGGGGCAGCAGAGATGATGGGCACAATTTTCTTCCTTTCACAGGAAAATCTAGAAAGGATAGGAAAACCATGATGGTACTAAGAAGCCTTGTTGCCTTCTAGTATTCTCAGAGTCTGCCAACATTCATTTTACCACTAAATTCATGTTAGACTTTAGGGCTGTCCCACAGGAGCTCAAGGAGGAAGGTGGGCATAATTGGGGGGAAGGGGGAAGAGGCAGGCGCGTAAGGGGTGGGCCAGGCTGGACCAGAGGTGCATGTCCCACAGGGACCCGTCAGGCTGAAGTAAAGCAGAAGGGAGAGGGAAATGGGGCTCTCTAGTCCCTGGTTAGCATCTGGGGCATCTGTAAAAATTTAATGCAGAAGAAGTGCTTGAGCAATGTCCTAACGGAAACCTGAAACACAAATAATGACAGAGTCTGTGTGTCACCCTGTGACAGAGCGCAACGTTGACATGGACACCTCTGAAGAAATGTCATCTGCTTTTGAGGGTGTTTGCCCTTTTATAGGTTCTATAACTACACAGAACTGATCCAGCCTGGACACATGATCCTTTAAGGATGAAGAACGATCTCAATCCCTTTTGTGAAAATGTCTCACTCTTTTTTAGTGTGTGTCCCAGGGCGTACACATGCCAACTGGTGAAAATGTTTCAAAACAAAAACCATTATAGTTTCATTCTTGCTTTACACAGAGAAAGATTCTTTATAGCTAAAAGTACAGTATTGAATGACAGGACACAGAGGATATAATATCCATTCCGTCATCTCTTTGTGCAGTTTACATGGAGAAACCACTCACAAATTAGAAAGTCATGTTTACACAGACAATGCCTTATGTGTCATAGTATAACTGCAAAGGTAGGGGGAAAAACACAGCTTCTTATAGTGACTTTAGCCCATAATGTTATTCATATTGTATAGCTACAAATGGAAATATTACTTATTTGAAATATCTAGGCTTCCTTCTTTGAAGTACTAATGTACCGTGATGAAAGAATATTCAAAGTTCTTTTTTTTTTGTCTTACAGGCCACAGATTCCATTACATGAAAATAAATTGGAGTGTGTTTCTTTTGAAAGACCTCTCTTTGATTTGACACTATCTTTTAGGAATTTCCAATGTTGTAAATTTGATGTGGTTAGATGTGGTCTGAATTTTTCAACTTGTAGCAAGTGATAACACAAGTCGTTGTCCTCATTTAATGATATGTTTAAAAATGATATAAAATTATTTTTTAGCACTACCTGTACTTAAAATGATGTTTCCTTCATTGAAATAGTGCTGAAGGCACTCCAAAATGAAAACAGACTACTTGCTATTCCCAAAGGCCTCTTGCCAATTTCTGTCTCTGTATCCATGCTTGAGTCATATCACCATCTGAAGTACCCTTCTCCAGCCTTTCTGCCCATCTATGTGTACTATTTCCTTTAAGACTTGGCTTAAAAAAAACAACCTTCCAAAATTCATCTCCTAGAAATCCCATTTTATTTTGCTAACTCTTGTGCTCCATATTTCCCCTGAACACTTGCCTGAGAATAAGGGTTACTGAATTCAAGTCCATGTTCTTCTAGTAGTGATCTCAGAAAAGTCACTTCAGTTTTCTGGGTCTCAGTCTTGTCATATATGAAGTGGGCATGACAGTGTTAGTCCTGTCTACATCATAGGATTGTTGGGTCAAATGAGGTAAACTACCTGAAAACTCTTTGTCAACTGATATATACTTTATGTAATGCAAAATGTTACTATTATTGTTATTGTTATTATTATGAATGATTAGATTTAGATTTGGAAGAGATCTTAAAGATTCTAATCTTGGGCAAGTTAAGCCATTCAAGCTTGAATTTTTTTCATTTATAAAATGAGGATGTTGGACTACATGACCTCTAAGGTCACTTCCAAGTCTAAATCTATGATTTTATTATCTTTGGAGAACTCTTTCATTTTAGTAGATGAGGAAACTGAGGCCCAGAGGTGAAGTAATTTGCCTGGAGTCATATAGATAATAAGTAACAGAGTTGAAATTTCAAATTGGGTCTTTCAGCTCCATATCTACTATTCTTTAAATGACATCATCCTATACTTTGCTGTTGTTCAGTTATGTTGGACTCTTCGTGACCCCATTTGGGGTTTTCTGGGCAAAAATATTGGAATGGTTTCCCATTTCCTTCTCCTGCTCATTTTACAGGTGAGGAAATGGGCAAACAGGGTTAAGTGACTTGCCCAGGGTCATACAGCTAGTAAGTGTCTGAGGCCAGAATTGAACTCAGGTCTTCCTGACACCAGGCCTGGCACACTATCCATTTTGTCACCTAGCTTTTTATCCTGTACTTATTCACACTTTTATTCTGTAATTGCTTCATGTGTTTGAATCTCTTGCATTCCTTAAGGCCTTATTACTGAGTACTTAGATTAGTTATAGGCCTACTATCTGTGCTCAGGAAACACCTGTTGTATAAATGAAAGGCAAGTAGACATATAACCCGTATGATTTAATTTTTCAATACTACCCCGGAACAATGAGATGGGTCATCTGATTTGGCTAGAAGAGCTCTTATTTAATAATTTTGCTTTCTTTCTGTAATACTTATCATTAACCCTAAGAAAGCGAAGTATGATTTAATTTTTTATTTATCAACCCTATTTCTTCAATACTCTAATGAATCAATGGTCTAATCAATGAAATTACTTCTTCCTTTGGTGTAGATCATAGTCCATCTATGCAAGAATCCTGTGTGATTCTTGTTCATGCCTTACCATCAGTATTCCAGAGACTGCCCAATGCACTAAAAGACTTCTTTCAGGTCTTTTATAATTTAAGGAATACAAATATAATTGCTAATTTGTCCCTCACTTTTTTTCTTTAGCTCACCTTATCCCTTTTTTGTGTCTTTTATGCAAACAAAATATTTTCTAGATCTTTCCCACAATTTATCGTATCATATAATTTTTTAAGAGTTATATTAAAAAGTTGAGAATATAGAATAATTTCTAGCATGCTGGGAATTTTTAATTGGGGGTTACATTTTTTTTTTGATGAAGCAATCGGGGTTAAGTGACTTGCCCAGGGTCACACAGCTAGTAACTGTTAAGTGTCTGAGGCTGAATTTGAACTCAGGTCCTCCTGACTCCAGGGCCAGTGCTCTATCCACTGCGCCACCTAGCTACCCCCATATTTGTAAAATTAAGTTTATTAATACCAGTGTAGATTGCTATATTACAGTACAACTGTGCAGCATTTTAATCTCTGTATAAACCTTTTCAACTCATTCTCCCAGTTAATTCTTTAGAGATTATTTATATATATATATATATATATATATCAATCATTCCTTCAGACTCTTTGGAGAATTTTTTTTAATAGATTCCAAGTTGGACACAGTTTAATATTTTGTTATGAGATACAATTTCAAAAATGTCCTCAATTTTATTTTTATATTTTTAAAAATACAGTTTTATGGTACTTTACATAACACATTTATTCCCAAATTCCAGTGTGTAAATTATTTTTAAAAAATTACATCCTTTGTTAAAAACTTAGGGGAAGATATATTTTAAAGTAGCTCTGTGGTGAGTTATTTATGACACAAGGGAAATTTTTTTTGTTTTTTTATATTTTTTAATTTCTTGATCTTTTTTTAAAAATTTATTTATTTTTAGTTTTCGACATTCACTTCCACAGGATTTTGAGTTCCAAATTTTCTCCCCATCTCTCCCCTCCCCCTAACCCAAGATGGCATGCATTCTGAATACCCCTTCTCCTAATCTGCCTTCCCTTCTATCTCTCCCCCCCCCTTTTCTTATCCCCTTCCCCTTCTATTTTCCTGTAGGGCAGGATAGATTTCTATACCCCCCTATTTGGGGAATTTTAAGAGACTTCTACCAATAGAGATTTATGTACAATTGTAAAAAAAAAAAATTCCAAAAGGGAGGGAGAAAATCAACAACTATTATGTTAAAATCATTTTCATCAGCTCTATAGCACAGTGTTGTAAAATGTATGTTTGTTTCTGGAAACACTCCCTAAAATTTCATTGTCTTGAAAGGATAAATTTGATATTTTAAATTGAATTCGCCATTATTGGCTTTCTTTACAAGTTTGTAATATGGCATTTTGTCTGTTTTTTGTTATATTGTTGGGAGGGGAAAAGTTACTTACAACACTGTATCTTAAACTTAGAACCAGAGTTTTAAGTAATGAAGCTGTATCCATCAGCCAGTAAGAAGAAAAAATAAAATCCCTTTCTGTGGGAAAACTTAGTGATCTTCAGATTTTTTCCTTTTGTAAATCTTTTTGACCCATATCACTACTCTACCAAGAAAAGATGTTCCAGTATTTTTATGGAATTGTGAGTGGAAAGGAAAGTCCAGCAGCCAAGAAAACAAGCTAATACTATTGATAAGTGGGGGCGGGGATAGAGGAACAAGTCAATAAGCACCCAGAACAGTCCTTCACAGTAATTTGTCACTTAATGAGTATTATTGATTCCCTCACTGTTGAGTGCTATAAGGAGCTGATAACAGAGCTTGGGAGCCGGGGAAAGAGGAAAGCAATAATGACAGTGTGGGAGGAAGAGGTGTGTACAAATGCTACCACCAAACATGTTTGGGATATAACAGCTCTGTTTACCAGTGCCAGAAAACTGCCTTAAAACTCTGCATAAGTATGAGTTATTATTGCTATTACTTCTGTTATTATTGTTCCTGAAAATCTCAGGATATTAGAGACATACTGGTCTAGTATGGTGTTCTCAGTGAAGTTCAAGCAAAAACTTGAATGTGTCTTTTATTTCTCAAATCCCCTACTACATGCCTATACTTTGCAATTTTGATAGTGTCTCAAGTTCCTATCAATACTAGTTTCATACTTCAATTCATAGGTTTTTCTGACAAAATTAAGTAGAATGAGAAGCTGAGACACTGAACATTGGAAAGAAAATAACCTTGCTAAGCTAATATAATTTTTACCCTCTTATGGAAAAAAAAAGACATAGGCCCATGCTTGAATTCATTGTCTCCTTGGGAATCTTTAACATTTACATAGACATTCCAATTTCTTTTACTTGGTGCATTGATGGTTTTTGTTGGTTTGAGTCTAGATGATTAAGACTCAAAGACCACAGATTGCCATCTGTTGATTTTTGGCAGATGGATTCTATATTGGTTCCCCATCAAGTGATTTCTATAGTTTGATTTCATTATTCTCCCCTATAAAGCAGAGGTAACATAGATGACATCTACATTTTGCACTTGAGCTGAGATGATGAACAGACTTGGCAGAAATCCTTGGATTTTAAAATTTGCTCATTAAATAAAATGTTTAAGTTGGGGGAGTACTAGTCTAGGAAATATAATCATTTCAAGAGTAATTCACTGCTCTGACTGCCTAATTACACTAAAATTCCTCTTAAAAAAAAAGCAAGATTGAAAAAAAATATTTCCTTGTAAAACAATACGTACTTTTAGTAAGTGTTAAGTATTGATTTGATTAAGAGCTTTCTGGCCACAGATTTCCATGCTTTATTTCTACTAGGCACCCAAGTGCCACATTTGTTAGGTAGTTGTGTTCTGTTGTTCTGTCTGTTAGCTCCACTAACTGGTCGCTGCTGGTTTCTCATTATGCCTTTCTTGCCATACACATAAGATATGATCATATAGAACCAAAATTTTTAAAAAATTCTCCATTGTAATATTTACTCCTATACAGATAGAACTTGTGATATATCTGTTACAAACATTTTAGTACTGACTCAGAACATGAAAGTGATTAAATTAAAAATATAATTCAAGAATCAGTGCATAGTTCTTAAGTTTAGCTCTGGGTGTATTATCTTCACTTTGCTCATTCTTATAAGATTTAATTTTGTAAAGAAACTTTATAGATGATTTAGCCCAAACCCCTGCAGGCCTGGAGAAGTGGAGATTTACCTTTGGTCAAACAGTAGAGCTGTGATTGCTGAATCATTGTGGGGAGTGGAAGGAAGAATGCCCAAGAATGTCTATTAATTTAACCACACTAAGTAGGGAAAGTAGTAAGGGAGGCAGGATTCAAAAAGCCACAAAACTATGTAAAAAATAGGCATCTATTTTTCCTCTATCATCCAAAGCCCAGGTTGTAGATACTGATTATCAGCCCATGGGATTTAACTCAGAAGGAATGCCTGCTAAAGTGAATAGATGATTTACTTGATTTTGGAAGAAAAATAGTAGATCTTATATTTGGAAGAAGAAACAGTCAAAGTTTACAAAGAGAAGCAAATATGTATAACTAATTATAAGAAAAAATTTTAATTAGCCATTTCCTTATTAAAACAGAAGGTAATTCTTTGCATTTTTTTGGCTCACATTATGAAATTATAGTTTAGCTGGGAAGTAAAGTTAATGGGTCTCAAAACACTTTGTATTTCTCTTAGGCAATTAAAAGATTCTCCTGTATATTAGTAGCTTGTGGAAAAATGTATCACCTCCTTTATTAGAATATCACCTGGGCTACCCATTCTCACTCCTTGGTCCCTGCCCCCCAGATTTGCTATCCCCAAGTTCAAGGGATACATTCACTCAGTACCATAGTTCTTAAGCCCATATCAATGTATTAACTTTTATTCTGGAGGACATAGTTAAAAACAGAGGCATTTAATGAAATAACATAGCAAATAAAGATATAAAGAAGGAACAATAGAATGTTCCTTCTATAAATTTTAGGCGTATTGTTCCCATACATATACTATCAGTACAGAGAGTAATTATGCATAGGGAGACCATTCATGTGTAGCCAAGATATATTTGTAAGGGAGCAGCTTATGCCTCCATTACTTCAGGTCCATTGATGTCTTCTGGTGATACCTTTGCACTACTCTTACTAGACCTGTTCATTATTGGGCACAATGTCTACAAGTAACTGCTGGACATGTCATATCAGCTTTTCTCAGATAGTATCATGGTGGCCGTATATTATGCTCCTTGTTGCCAGTTTCTGTGCCCTTTTCTTTAGGGCCACCACCATATATCTCAGCTCTAGTTCCTGGAGTATAATGTCTGTAATCTCTCCGTTTTGAGTATAGGCTGAGTGCTCTTTGAGTAAAGCCACCACACCTAGCTAATAAGGATCAGTAAGAGTGCACTTAACTAAGATAAAGTATTTTCTTTTGGGCCCCTATGTCTGGGCATAGAGTGCCTGTGTTTCAGATAACTATCTAAATTAGGATTAAACATTCCCAAGATCCTCTCAGGCTTAGCCAGCAAATGAATTGGAGCCAGATCAGAAGTTATGCTAAAGAGACAAGGTCATCGTTCCCTGTCTACTTAGTTTAAATTTCTGCTTATATGTGTACATAAAAGCAGAAATATATACAGATATACATATATCTTATTATATCTGTTAAACATACTAATTATAATATGTATCTGTAAGCATTAAAACTTCTTTGTTTTTGTACTGTATTTTATCCAGCATAAAGCTATTCTCTCTATGTTAAATTTTAATCTCTTGAGTGCAGAAATAGTATAATTTATTTTTACCAGGCAATCAATAAATGTTTATGGAATTATACTTGCTGAATTATTGAAATATAAAATAATGATGATTCAATTTATATGGAACTAAAAGAATTAAGCAAGTACGATTAGATTGTGAATGCATGCCAAAAATGTTTACAGATGCAAAAGAGAACAACGCAAAATAAATGAGATTTCTTGATTCTGTTACAAATGAAATGTTTGAAAATGCCATGTTTGGAACATTAGTAAAACAATATCTGAGTGACTAATAGTGTAATTTTCTCTCAAGTTATTCAGACATTCTGATTGAGAGAGAAGTGTTAATGCAGAAGTACATCCATCTAGTTCAGATCGTAGAGACAGAAAAAATTGCAGCTAACCAACTCCGACATCAGCTTGAGGATCAAGACACTGAAATTGAAAGGCTTAAATCAGAGGTATTTCCCAACCTGTCAATCAATCCCTTCTTATTGTTTCACTGTTATGCAGTCAACTCATCATTATCAGCCTGAGGATTGCCCATAAGATGTTGAAATTCAGACCCTGGCTTTTCTCTGCTACACAGAATGCTAGTGGGCTACAGCTCTCCATATGCTCTGAGTGCTAGCTAGTTTCAATGTTAGTATAAGCAAATTTTCATCAATAAGGTAAATGTGCTTCACATGCCAGTACATGTAATACATTTTGAAGCCAAATAGAATTGACTTTTGGACCGTCTGGGTTTTTGTTTTGGGTTTTTTGATTTCTTTGTTTTGCCTTTGCTTCCTTCCATCAGTGCAGATAATCAGGAGTTGACTGTAGTTTTTTTGGGTTCTGATTTACTCTTCCAAGAGCACTCTACTTGACGTTGTTTATGATTTCAGCCGAAATACAGATGGATAATCAGGAAAGAATCCAATTAGATTAAGAATCTGATTAAAGGGATCTGTCCCTCCCTGAATCCAAATGAGCACAACTTTCTGTCCTTCATATGGGCATATGAGAGAGTGTATTGGCATTGTCAATGCAACTTCTACTGAATGATTAAACAAAGAATGATTCTCCCCTTTGCCTGATAGGTAGAAGGCTCCACAGAGGGTCATTTGATATGTGAGTTTCTTATACTGTGTAGCCCTGGAAGGGGCTTACATTTTGGCAATAGATAAGAGGTTCTTTTACGTCTTACAGAGCTGGGATGGCTTAGCCACAATGCAAGCTCTGTTTCTGTTACATTTCTATGCTTCACCCTTGGTGACCTAGGAGGTCTACCCCTCTGGGGATTCTGAGAGGCATGAAAGAAGAGAAAGCTTCTCCCCTGGCCCTGGCTGGTATGTGGTTGCTATATCCCTGAATCTACGCAAGCAATTGTAGTTCAAAGATATGCACTCATCAGGCTAGCTGAACTGTTTCTGTTCAGCAATGTTAGAACTTGAATGCCTCAATATTTTGGTAGGGTTTTTCTGTTCTTTTCTTTCAGATCTTCTGCTAAAACACCCCCTTGCAAATTCTGTGGAGGGGTTTTACTTGCTGTTCTAAGTGTATCATCTCTGCTATGCAGGGCAATGATGTATGCTGATTCCAGCTGTGATGTGTGATAGCTTCTGTTGTGATAAGTTACAGTCTGTGATCACCGTGTCATTAGAGTTGATGCCATCTTGATTAAGCACCAAAATCCGATATAGCTTAAAAAAATAAACAACAAACCTGCATTTTAAAAGACTATATCTGGCACTATAATTTAAAGCAAAATTACTGTTTTCTTTCTTTGGTGCAGTAAGCTTGAATAGATACTTGTCTGACAGTGGGAGAGGAAGATATTTACATTATGAGATAAACGTGGTGCCAAACATTGTTACCCAGTATTTGCATATCCTAGCATGTTTTCAGGATACTGTATTCTAGTCTGGATTTTGATCTAACCCAAAAATTTTAAGTAGCCAG
Source organism: Vombatus ursinus (assembly GCF_900497805.2). Taxonomy (NCBI): domain Eukaryota; kingdom Metazoa; phylum Chordata; class Mammalia; order Diprotodontia; family Vombatidae; genus Vombatus; species Vombatus ursinus. The sequence continues at coordinate 17,125,619 of NW_020954552.1, read as the reverse complement.
TATTTTTGTATAGTTAGATAATCACTAGAGTACATTACCAAGTCCCAGTTTTCCTCTTTATCTATCACTTAGTGAAAGAGCATCTACTTAAGTAATGATGGAAGCTTCTTGATAGTAGGGGCCCATGTCATACCTATTCATTCAGTAAACATGAAGCACCTGCTAGGAGTAAGACACTGTCCTAGGTACTTGGGATGCAAAGCATGAAAGCAATGGAAAAAGTACTGGCTTAGGAGTCAGAGAACCTGATTCTGCCACTACCTGTGTGAACTTCATTGAACAAATCACTTCATGTCCCTGGGCCTCAGTTTCCTCATCTGTAAAATGAGGGGGGTGGACTAGATGGCTTTTGAGGTCTTTTTCAGCTCTAGTTTGATGATCCTATGATACCATCAATTTTCCTTTGTATCTCCAGCATCTAGCACAGTGCCTTGCATATATTAGATGCATAATAAACATGTGTTCCATTGAATTAATTTAAATAGTTATTAGGCCATTCGATGGCCTATAAGGACTACTGGTGTCTAAATTGATGTTTATTAGTAGGTCCACATGGGTCCCAAATACATCTGGCATTGAGCTGCATATTAATATCTTTTGTTTTAAAGCTTAAATGAGGGAGCCTAACTGGGTGTTTCCATAGCACTCCATTTCTCTGATGTACACAAGACAGAAATAAATCAGAGATTTTCATGATTCCTTATCCCTCATAGAATCAGGGTGGAGTCTGAAGAACTACAATTCCTTTGGCTGATTGGGAATATTGCTAACACTTGTGTTACACCGCAGTCACCTGTTAAGAATTAGTTTTCTCACTCCCAAATGGAGTCAAATCATTCCTATGTGACCCATAAACTCTTAACCCTGAGAGGTTCTGAAGAATTTGAGGGCATGCATAAAAGAGCTAGATATGATTGGAGAGCCACGATCTAAGTATATTGCTTTAGAGATCCTTAGAGAGCATCTTGGCCAGCATTCCATTCGAAAGAATGTAGATATTTTGCCGAGCCTTTGAGGAAGAGAGGTAGGCCTTTGCCTGATGATCATTAGTCAAGCCTGTGTTCTTTTTTGTGGCCCAGCACACACACACTTCCACTTCCCTTAATCCAGTCACTTGTAGTCCAGGACGAAATCCACGCTTGTCACAGACTTTTAGATGAAATCTCATTCGTGTCGTGTCTGAGTGGTCTGCCCTTCGATGTGTAAGGAGAGATAATCCATGGTGATTGAGATAGAAGTAAACATTCTAAGATGTTGGTTTTGTTTGATTCTTAGATTATTGCTCTTAATAAAACCAAGGAACGAATGCGACCGTATCAGGGCAACCAGGAAGATGAAGATCCGGACATCAAAAAGATTAAAAAGGTAGGTGCTTGGAAGTTTGAAGCCTGAAAGAGGCTATACCAGTGAGTCAATGTGACTTCGGGATGTCGTCCTTCTCGCCCCAGGATCATAGAGGAAAGCTGCAGAGCTGTAAAGGACGTCAGAGGTCATTATATCCAAAACCCTTACTTTGTAGAAGTGAGTCCAGAGAATTGTGTCATGCAGGTAGTAGGTAGCAGAGCTGGGATTCTAACTCAGGCCCCAAGCTCCAAAGTTAGCTATTTTGCACCATAGCTGCCTCTTGCTTTTCTCCAAACAGAGCATAACCCGCATGTTCCCACGAGTAAATGCCAGCTTTACCCTTTAGATAACTTAAGATAGTGCTTCCTCTGTGGAGACGCTCCAGCTTGGTAATTAGAATCTGCCAGCTTCCAGTAATCCCCTCTCTTGAGAAACTCAGGGAGTGATGCCAAAACCTATAATGAAAAAGTAACCCTGTTGGGGTAGCTAAAACAATATTAGGTTCTAAAATCATAGAATGTTAGAGCTGGAAAACATCTTAAAAATCATCTGGCAGCCCCCAGCCTCATTTTACGTGTGAGGGAACTGAGCCCCAAAGAATCTCTCAAAGTCATGCAGTTAGCGAGTGGTAGAGTCAAGAACAAAGATGTCCTCATTCAGTCTAAGACACTTCTCTACTTTCCTTAGTCTGCTGACTTTATTTATCCTTCTCCCTGATTTTAATACTTTGTGAAGTTATTTTTAAAAAGCATTTGCTTATTATGCTTATTCTTTGGGAACACTTAGCACAGTTTTTTCCTCAAGTGTTAGCATATTGAGGATAGAAATGTTGGCTCTAATGTGGGTTTTACTGTAGATATCCAGAGAGACAGTCTCTCTATCCTCCTGTCGTCTGAAATCCCAGAAAGTTGGTGAAGAACCAGATACCACCATACTTTGTGTTTTATAATTATGTTACCTGATTTTAACTAGCCTGTTTAATAAGAGGATTTTGTGGGCAGGCATGGTGGCATACTGGGAAGGCTGAAGTTGGTGGATCACTTGAGCTTAGGAGTTCTGAACTGCAGCTGATTGGGTGGGGGTCCACACTAAGTCTGGCACCAGGAGAGTGAGCCTCTGGGAGCAGTGGGTCACCAGGCTGCCTTGGGAGGGCGTGCACTGTCTCAGGTCATAAAGGGAGGAATTCAAAACTCCCATGCCTGTCACCAGTGGGATCAGGCCCATGAGTGACCACTGCACTTCAGCTTGTTTTTTCAGGACTTCTTTTGCTTCTTTACTGATTCTTTTGTTCAAATGTTTCTAACCTCAGGCCACTGGACAAACTCTTCTTAGCTACCAGTCAATAGCATTTAAGTCAGTCATGAGTAACGTAAACTTAAATTCATGTGTTCATCATCCTCTGGGTAACACTAAAGAAAGATTATTAATAAGGATTGATCAGTTTAAACATTGATCCCTCTTTGCACTGTCTAGTTATCCTGGACTACTTGCTTTTCCTCACATATGATATGCCATCTTACATCTCTGCCTTTTCACTGGCTGTCCCTTATACCTGAAGTGCTTTTCTTCCTCACCTCCACCTCTTGGAATCCCTTATTTCTTTCAGTGCTCAGCTCAAGGTCAACCTTCTCCACAAAGCTTTTTCTTATTCCCGCAGTTGCTATGCCTTCCCTTCTAAAGCCATCTTGTATTAATTATGTATGTGTATATGTGTGTATGTATATGTGTATGTATATGTACATATACACACATAGATATTCTGTATATACTTATATTTTGTATATCTACATTGTTTCTCCAATTAAAATGCAGGCCCCTTGTGGGCAGGCACTGTTTCACTTCAGTCTTTGTGTCCCTAGCACTTAATGCTATGCTTTGCTCATTGTAGGCACTCAATTTTTAAATTAATTAATAGGCTAAAGATATATTTTATAGACTCATCATAATTTTTGACTATGTTTTATTCCAAAAATTTGAGTATAAGTTATTTTTCAAAATTCTAAATGCATTTTCCCCTAAGAACAATATTATAAAAGATCATTTTCCAGGCTAGCCTTCAAAGACCCATATAACCTCAGATGTATCTGAAATATAATAATATATGGTGTTTGCCAGAAATAATAAAATGTATTATATATTTTTATTAATAATTAATTTATTTTTAGTTTTCAACATTCATTTCCATAAGATTTTGAGTTTTAAATTTTCTTCCCTTCCCTCTTCCCTCCCCCAACACAGTGTGCAATCTGATATAGGCTCTACTTAGACATTCAGATTAAGCATATTTTCCCATTAGTCATGATGTAAAGAACAATTAGAACTAATGGGAGGAACCACAAGAATGAAGCGATAAAACAAAACAACAAAGGAAAAGGAGAGCAAATAGTATGCTTCTATCTGCATTCAGACTCCATAGTTCTTTCTCTGGATGTAGATAGCATTTTCCATCCTAAGTCTTTTGGAGTTGTCTTAGATCCTTGCATTGCTGGGAAGAGCCAAGTCTATCAAAGTCAGTCATCGCACAGCGTACCTGTTACTGTGTACAGTGTTCTCCTGGTTCTGCTCATTTCACCCAGTATCACTTCATTCAAGTCTTTCCAGGTTTTTCTGAAGTCTGCCTGCTCATCTTTTTTATAGTGCAATAGTATTCCATTATATTCATATAGTACAACTTGTTCAGCCATTCCCCAATTGATGGGCATACCCTCAATTTCCAATTCTTTGTCACCACAGGAAAAGCTGCTATAAATATTTTTGTACATGTGGGTCCTTTTCCCATTTTTATGATCTCTTTAGGATACAGACCTAGAAGTCATATTGCTGGGTCAAAGGGTATGCACAATTTTATAGCCCTTTGGGCGTAGTTCTAAATTGCTCTACAGAATGGTTGGGATCAGTTCACAACTCCACCAACAATGCATTAGTGTTCTAATTTTCCCACATCTTCTCCAGGAATTTATTATATTTTAACAAATAGGAAAAGACCTCTTATTGATTCGAGAGTTCTCTTGAAGTTAGCTATCTAGATTCTTCAAAATCAAGATAAAAATTTGTACAAAAAATTAAGAATAATTATGAAAAAAGTGTACAATTGAAACAACTTACCTTAAATAAGCAAGTATTTGAGAATAAAAAATGGAAAATGGATAACAGAAAAAACATTGATACCAAGTATTAATAATTTTATCCAGACACTTAACCAATGTAAGTTAATTGCCATAACAAGGAGACTGAGAGAGTGCCTTATTCAGCAAACATCTGACCTACTTGCCAAAGGCAACACCAGATTAGATTATAAACTTGCTTGTGGAATCTTATGAAGATGGATGATGAATGATTGTAAACAATATTATCTCCTAAAGCAGAAAGATATAGGGAGGGTAAAACCAACTTAAAGAAAATTTGACAACGTATCCAATTAAATAAAATCATCCCAAGGGCATTCAAGAATGAAAATGGAAGGAAGACTACAAAGAGAAGAAAAATGGGAAAGATTTGTAAAAATTATTTTAGCAACTATTTTCTTCATCATGGACAGCAGAACCAACACACTGTCACAGTCTTGGAGGTGCTTATAGAGGAGAAAGAAATGATACTAAAGAGAATGAAGATAGGAAAAGTTGCTATCCTAGGCCACGTCTAGAGAGGAGATCCATGCCAGAGGCAACACAATTGTGAGGGTATCGAAAAAGCAATATACAGTATCTTAAAGGGGGAAAGATACCAAATGTGTGTGTGAGGGAAACTCAGATGTTATGAATCTGAGAAAGGTGGCTGACATAACCTAAATAATTACCAACCTATATCTCTACTCTTTATACAAAATCTTCATACACAAGTTGAAGGAATCCTCAAGGAGAATATAGTAGGGAGCATGCAGCCTTTCAAAAGTGATATGCAGCAAAGGACCATGTCTTTACCATCTTATAATTAAGTAAAGATGTGGAATATAAGAATCCATTGTGCTTATTTGTTATGATTATGAAAAAAACACTTGATTTGGTGGGATAAAATGTTGTGTTACAGACGCTTTTCCAACAAGGCATCTCTGACCCATACATGAAAATCATTCAAGATTCCTTGAAACATATAATGGTGGAAATAACCTTGTTCAACAATCTTTTGATTATAAACATCAAATGAGGCATAAAATAGGGAAGATATGCATTTGTTAAAGGTATTTTGCACTGTAATAAAGATGATCCAAAATAGACTACAGGTAGAAGAGGGATTTTCTGTATATGGTGAAGTCCTCCTGATGCTCGTGTTTGCCGATGACATCTTACTGATTACATCAAGCCTCCAAACACTGCAGAATCTTCTGAAGGAGATTTGTAATGACTCAGAGGAGTTTGGTCCATTACAGCTTATGGATTTAGAACTGGAAGGAAAAGGTCATTTAGTCCAGTCCCTGAATTTTATATATGAGGAAACTGAGGACCAAAAATGGGTAAGTGAGTTGTCCAAGGTCACACAGGTAGTAAACGATAGAGGCAGGATTTGATTCTAGGTCTTCAGATTCCAAAGCTAGTACTCCTTCCATTCAACCATACTGTGGGTGAAGAATATCTGTTGCCCAGATTTCAATATGTATTTGGATGGATACCCTATTGATTTTTTCCATCAGTACATTGATCTAGTACATAACAGCATGGATAGGCAGCTAGGTGGGGCCCAAAATTGAACAGAAGGAGAGTGATCTGGATTGCTTTTGAGAAGTTGCAAAGCTTCTCTACTGACCTTAAAATTCCCATGAGAAAAAGAGTTCATTTTTTCTTTTAATACTAACATTCTCCTTCTTTTGCTCTATGGCAATAAAACATGGAATATAATTGTCTTCAAAGATCAGCCTCAGTTGTCTGCTCTGTAAAATGGGGATAATAATAATAATAATAATGCCTATGTCCCAGGGTTGTTGTGAGGCTCAAATAAGTGCTTTGGAACCTTAAAGCACTCTATAAATGCTGTCTATTGTAATTTAAATCTTACTTTGAAATTTTTGCCTTTTAATTTTTTTTTGACAATTTACTCTTATCTCATTAAATGTAAGACTTTTTTATAATTTGATTTTTGAATTAAAATTAATTTAAATGAATTTAAAAAACTTTTAAAATTGACTTTGTTATCCACTCAGTTCCAAATCCAACTTCTCTCTGCAGTTGGATTGTTTCAACCTACCAGTGTGAAGATGATTTACAGATAAGTTAGTGTCTACTTTAAAAGATGTATATACAAGGTAATGTAAATTAAACTGAAAATTTGAAATTGATAGTTACAGAAATTCCCTGTAAATTTGTTCACACATCATATAAAATTTCTAGTATGATGCTTTTTATTTTTTAAAAATTGTAGTTGATTTTTTGGAGGCATGATGATTTCTTTGCATATGTGAAAATTTATAGTGTAGTGCTAAAACCTTCAGGCAAGCAAAAGTATTATAGCACAGGAAAAGAGGGAGTTAGTTTAAATAAGAGAGAATAGAGTCCATGTGGACAAAATAATGAGAAAAAATAGAGAATGTGTTGAATCAACAGTTATGCTTAAAAAAAAGGTTCGGTAGTGGTGAGATGTTTTCGTTTTAATCTGTATTTTCAGCTTAACAAAACTGTTACTTAGATACACCATAAATCTGATTACAAAATTTGTTAAAACTTGAAATGTAACTTGAGAAATCATCTTGCATAATTCATACAGGGAAACTGTGACCAAGAGATATAAAATATCTTGCCCTAGGACAGGTCTACCTAGAATCCAGAATTCTTTGCCATATGTGACATTGCCTAGTGAATTGAGGTTATTGTTAAAATATCACTATCATCGCATGATATTTTTTCCAAAACTTGCTGTGTTAATGATTTTAGATAAGGGGAGTCTCTCTTCATTCATGAGTGAAGAATATATTAAAGGACTCATATATGCAACTAGTACGGTGATATCGTCTCCTATAGTTAGCTTAATAGTAAAATCTTTTATACTCTCTTCTTGAAATTTTAATAGATGGGAAATAAGAATAGCTCAAAAAGGATTTTGCAATGAAAGTGGGCATCAAAACAACATAAGTTAATAATAACTGACATTTATATAGCGCTTTGAGATTTGCAAGATCCTTTATTTATATTATTTTCTCCTCACAACAGTTGTGTGAGGTAAAGACTGCAGACATTATTATCCCTGTTAAGCAAATGAGGAAACTGAGGTTGACAGAGGTTAGATGACTTGCCCAGGGTGATTCAGCTAATGTCTAAGGCAGGATGCAAATCCAGTTCTCCCTTACTGCAAGTCTAGTGCTCTGACTGCTACATCACCCTGCCTCTAAGAAACATTAATTGTAGGGAGACATTGGGAACACTATCATCATCTTAAAGGGACCTAAGAGATTGGTCTAATAATTTAATTTTTCAAAGGAGAAAACACAGTTCTAGGGACATTAAGTGATTTATTTGGGGCTGCACAGCTTTTCACACTAAAATCCAGAACAAAAAAAATCTCGACTTTTAGATGAGTGTTTTATTTACTTTAATATACACACTTTAATCACAGGGTAAGTAGTCAGTTTTTATGACATATTCTTTGGTCATCACCTAGCATGTATGTGGTTTGGAGGGTTTTTGTTGATTTCTCTCTGTCTTTCTGTCTGTGTCTTTGTCACTGTCTATCTCTCTTTTTCTCTCCTCTATTCACTCCCTCTCTTTCCCTCCTGTTTCCCTCCCTCTTCTCTCTCTCTGTCACTGCTTTTCTCTGTCTCTCTGTCTCTCTCTATTTCTCTATCTCTGTCTGTCTCTGTCTCTCAGATTGTAATTTCATCAGTATGGGGAACTCTTAGTGTGGAAATTCCTGCCATCAATGCAGACCAATAGCTTATCTAACTTATAATCTTTATATGATTGTCTCTGGCACTGAGACATCAAATGACTTGCCTCTAATCACTTAAGTGCTATCCATGACTTACTCCAAGGTCAACCCTCTTTACTACCAAACCTCTCAGCATTCAGACATATGTGGGTACAATATATAAAATGTGTTAATCTCTAGTGACTTATTCCTGCTGTTAAAAAGTTCAGAAATAAATGATCACTGGCCTTCTAAACAAGTCAACCACAGGAATTCTCCAGGTCTTATGGGAATGAGGGTATCTGATCAACATAATTTCCATACTTTAAAACATTTACTTTTGCATGCAGCACAAATTATTGCCTTGCTTAACCAGTCAAAATGCTGTTAACTCATGTAGATTTATTTCTCTTTGGCTGTTCTCTTTAGGTTCAGAGCTTCATGCGAGGATGGTTATGTAGAAGAAAATGGAAAACAATTGTTCAGGATTATATCTGTTCTCCCCATGCTGAAAGTATGAGAAAGAGAAACCAGATTGTTTTCAACATGGTTGAGGCTGAATCAGAGTATGTGCATCAGTTGTATGTTCTTGTTAACTGTTTTCTACGCCCTTTAAGAATGGCTGCGAGCTCAAAGAAACCTCCAATCACCCATGATGATGTCAGCAGCATTTTCCTCAATAGGTAAGGTTTGGGATTATTTGGTTCACTTGATTATGTGAATGATAAAAATAACAATAACCACCAGTCCAATGGCCTGTTTTTAAGGTTCTTTTTTTTTTCCTCAGAAGACTAGATTCTTAAGTTCCTGTGGCCTGTTATTTTCCTTAAGATGTTAAAAGTGAATCCCGTCATCATTGCCCATTCATTTTTCTTCTTCATCATTTTCTCACATGGCTTCTGCATACTTTTAATCATCTTCACAATTTGACATTCAGCTTGTTGCTTTCATTCTTGGAGGGGTCTGGTCACCCCCAAAGCAAGAAAGGATGGGACCTTTTTCTTTTTTTCATCCTTTTTTAATTTAGTATTTTATTTTTCCTAGTTACATGTAAAAACAGTTTTAACATTGGTTTTTAAAACTTTGAGTTCCAAATTCTCTCCCTTCCTCCCTCCTCACCGCCCCCCATTGAGAAGGCAAGCAATTCAATGTAGATTATACATGTATAGTCATGCAAAACATTTCCATATTAGTTATGTTGTGAAAGAAAACATAGACAAAAAAAACTCGAGAAAAATAAAGTAAAAAAAGAGCATGCTTCAATTTGTATTCAGACACCATCACTTCTTTCTGTGGGGATGGATAACATTTTTCATCATAAGTCCTTCAGAGTTGTCTTGGATCGTTGTATTGCTGAGAATAGCTAAGTCATTCCCAGCTGATCATCTAATACATTGCTGTTACTTTATACACAATACATTTCATTTTGCATCAGCCCATGCAAGTCTTTCCGGGTTTTTCCGAGAACATCCTGCTTATCATTTCTTATAGTACAATAATATTCCATCATAATCACATACTGCAACTTGTTTAGCCATTCCTAAATTAATGGGCATCTCCTCTATTTCTAATTCTTTGCCTCCAGAAAAAAGTCGCTATAAATATTTTTGTACATATAGGTGGGACCTTTTTTTAAAGTTATATACAAAAGAATATACACATGTAGAGCCCATGCCCATTGGAGTACTTGATGCTCCTGAGAATTTCCTCAGATTTCATGGCAGAGCTGTCATTTGAATATATGCAGTAAAGAAAACAGCTGGGAACCACAACGACCACTTGGCACCTGTTGGTTTCAGAGTACTGTGTTGGGCACTGGAGGAAAAATTTAGGCAAGACCTAGCTTCTGCTTTCAGAGTGTTGACATCAATAAGACTAATCCTTATTTGTCTTTGTTTTTTTTTCTGGAACTTTTTAAAGTTAGAGTTTCAACCCAGTAACCTGGAGGCTCACACTCACATTTTCTTTGCTTTGCTTTTTTTTTTTTTTTCCTATTATGAGACCCATATTCCTCTTACCAGAAATGCACACAAGAGAGGCGAAGTTCACTTGCACAGAGTTGGAGGGAAGATTAAGGTGGGGACGATGAAGGATATCAAGAATCCTTTACAGCCTCCTCATGTCCAGGGGGCTGCAATTTGGAGAACATTGATTGAAATAATGGGCCAGGCTATTGGCTAAGACTCCCTACTACTGATGCCATCAAAACCCATGCTGCTGTAGCTCTCTGTTTCCAGGGATTCGTTTAAATTGAATTGCCTTACTTCAAGTTTGAAAGGCCAAGCTTAGTACATTGTTTAAATTCACAGTCTAGACAAGGTACACCTACATCTGAAAGGTATTGCTGAAGGCAATTTGTGAGTTAGGTCATGCTTCAATCTAGTTTTCCCCCAGAACCTGATCTCTCAGTAGAGATTTGAAGAGACACTTTCAAACTCAGAGCTGTGTGTGCTTGTTGCTTTTTTAAAATGAGTCTATCTTTCTTCGTTGTCTTTGAAATTGAAGTGTTAGGCAGGTTAATTATTTGGCATTTCCAGACAATATTATCTCACTTTTAAAATTATTCTCATTCTGATGCTTAAGCATTATGTTGTGAAATAAATATAGACTACATCTTGTTATAACAAATGCTATTATATACTTAACAGCACATATAAAAATATATAATATATGACATAAATATATATCAGTAGTAGTACCAATAATGTGTTGATAAATGTTTAATAACCAGTTCCCTGGGAAAAAAATGTACCCACGCTTTTAAGTTTAATCATGTTATTAACATTTTCTCTATCTCTGAAGTCTAGAGAGTCAATAAAGCAATAAATCAAGCCCAGATTTATAGTATTGGCAATTTCTGAGGTATAAATGCTCATTCTGAAATTTTAATTTTTTTTTAAAATTTTTAGGCAATTGGGGTTAAGGGACTTGCCCAGGGTCACACAGCTCGTAAGTGTCAGGTGTTTGGTCTGAGGCTGGATTTGAACGCAGGTCCTCCTGATTTCAGGGCCAGTGCTGTATCCACTGCGCCACCTAGCTGCCCCGATTCTGAAATTTTAATAACTGACTTTCAAGAGTCAGTTCAAGCTGGCTCCAATACACCCCTGAGTAGTTCCATTCAACAAAAATTCTGGAAAGAGCGGTAACTTTAGACAACTTCTCAGTGTTTGTTATAATGGGATTTGAGCTATTACAGATCACGTCATTCACTGAGAGAGATCCTGGTTTTCAAAAGGATCTATACTTTCTCTTACCTGTTTGGCTTCTAGAAGAGTTAACTTTTGGAATCCGACGCAGCTCAACCAAAGAGTACTCCTGTACGGTTCTTGATGTCCTTCAAACTCCCTGTGACCTCATTTTGGCTTTTTCTTGGTAAAGACGCTGGGATGGTTTGCCATTTTCTTCTCCAGCTTATTTTACAGATGAGGAAACCGAGGCAAACAGGGTGAAGTGACTTGTCCAGGGTCACATGGCTAGTAAGTATCTGAGGCCAGATTTCACCTTACAAAGATTAGTCTTCCTGACTCGAGGCCCAGCACTCCATTCATTTCACTACCTCACTGCCCCTAATGAGGAGAAAGTGAACCTGTTTTGTAGTCTGGGTACTAAACTTAGTTAACTCTTAAAAGAGCACAAATTTGTTCTTCAGTCTCTGTTTTATTGCCTTTCTATGGGCTGTATTCCTCAAAGGACATTTTTTTTTCATGTCTTTCTTTGGGATGCCAATGCTAAGTATAGTTCTTCCATATTCTCTGCTGTAGGCTTTTTTTCCCCCTCTCCTAGGCACAGCTCAATCCTACTTCAGCCAGCAGACCTATTTCTCATTATAAATGTAGAACCAGACCCTAAGAAAGAAAACTATGCTTTTTTGTTTGTTTTTTAACTTGCTAGTCATTAATTGAAATATTCTACCAATAAACAATGGGTAGATATCTCATGTATTCCCAGTAAGAAAAGAGGATGTAAAAGAGCTTCCAGTACACAAAACTTAAAAATTCCCAAACTTAAAAATCTTATACCATCACCCAATTTTAGAAGCCCAGCTCATCATTTTCCTTTATGTTTTTGAGGTATCATTTTTTAATGGAGGCTTTTATGAACCATACACCTCCTTTAGGGTCTATGTAGGGAGCCATGGAGTCAGCTCAGGAATATAGTAAGAGCATAATAGATACGTGTTTACTTGATTTATGCCCATTTAGAAGTTCTAAGCTGCCAGGGGAATAATTCAAAGGTAAACTTTCTATAGGAACTAAGCCAGTTTGCAAATCACACATTCTACCCCTTCTGTTTTTTTTTTTTAACAGTGAAACAATCATGTTCCTCCATGAAATATTTCATCAAGGACTAAAAGCAAGGATTGCCAATTGGCCTACTTTAATTTTAGGTAAGTGCTTGTTTGTGACAAAGTTTTCTATTTACCGTAAGATTTGTTTTTTAAAAAAGGACATCTGTGTTCTTCACCTAAAGTACTACTCTGTTCGCTCATTGTGGTATAGTGCTGACCCTGCATTCTCAGAGACCATGCCTGCAAAACTGAATGGAGCTCTGGCAGGTTAAACCAAGGCAGAAAGACTGTGTACTGCAGATTGTACATCTCTTGTCTGAGGGCCAGCCCGACCAGATTTGGAAAGGCTTATTCCAACCTCCATTCCTCCCCGGGAGGGTTGCCCATGAGGTTATTATTTCTTTTGACCTCCACAGTTCATAGGATCAGAGGTCATAGAGTTAAAGAAGGGAACTTAGCCATACATGTAATAAGTTGTAGAGCTGTGTTACAAGAAAATTATCTAGTAAATGGGCCAACGGGGCAGGGGAGTGAAGGGAGCCACCCTGCCTGCTGTAATTACTTGAAATTTTGAAGGTTTCTTATACAGTGGCATCTTTGTCCTTCTGTTCAGTTTATCAGACATTTCTTCAGTATGTACAGTACCTACTCTAAGACACTATGCTAGGCTTTAGGGATGTAAAGATAGATACAATCCAAGTTCCACTCTGAAGGAGCTTACAATTTAATGGGAGTGAGGGAGAGGACAAGTACACAAAGAACTGATACTAGGGGAGAATGAGGTCAGTCAGCCAATAAACATTTATTAAATGCCTGTATAGGGAGAGATTACTTTCCTCTGAGAGTCAGGAGAGGCTTTGTGGATGAAACACTTTGTGGATGAGCAGTGGATGAGTATAATCTGAGTTGGGCCTTGGAAGAAGGAGCATAGCAGTGTAGTGCAGAAAGGGATTTTAGAGGCCATCTGGTCCAGTACTCTCCTTTACATATGGAGATGCTGAGAACCAAAGGGGTTGAGTGACTTCCCCAGGGTCACACAGGTGACAGGTAAATGGCAGAGACAGTATTTGAACCCAGGTCTTCTGACTCCTGATCCAAAACTCTTTTGGATTACACGTCCCATGTAGATTACACCTCCATTACACTTCTCCAAGGAAAGGACTTTAACAAATGAGATGGTGGGGGAGTCCATTTGAAGCAGGGGAAATAGAGGACAGTGAGAGCAAAAGTAGAGGGAGAGAAAAGGGCTAGACAAAAATGGAGTATAATCCAGTTTGGAGCATGGCGTATGTGAAGGAGGGTAGAATATATGGCAGGTAGGTTGAGCTGTATTGTGGAGGGTCAAATCAAATAAACACGCATCTATTATGCTCTTACTATATTCCAGACACTGCTGCTAGGAATGCAAATATCAGGCTCAAGAAAGATAGCCCTGCCCATAAGGAGCTTACCTTCTAATGGGGAAAGATGATACATAAAAGGAAGCTAAACAATGGGGAAGTACAGAATCAAGAGTGTAAGGAAGACATGGTTGGCTTAGCCAATTTCCAATTTCCTAACAAATTCCAATTTAAGGAATTGAGGAGTATTCTGTAGTATATTAGTGTTTTGTAGTATTTGTAGTATATGTAGTATATTAGGAAGATTACTTGAGCAGTTTAAAAGGGATTAGATATTCAGTGAACTTCATTTATGATTTCATTGGTGTGGGTACTCTGTCACCACAGCTGCTCATGGCTTCCACTTAGTTCCCCTCTCCCCCACAGAGAAGAGTGAATGAGAATCAGTGCACTGTAGAAGGTCAGGGACCTGAGAGTCTTGGCAGCTGGTCAATCCGTGCTGAAAGAATTAGGGCTGAGAGAATTAAGGCAAAGAGAATATGCTTAAGATTTAGTCAGAGTAGAGGGGAGGGCAAGTGTGTCTTACTGCTGCCCTCCCCCTCTTATGCAACAATATCAGTATTTGGGGAACAATGATGAGAAGATATTAATTGGAGGTAGCCTTCTGACACTTACGGGAATCAGTCATTTAGAGGGCTTCTGATAATCTCTTCAAAACAAGTGTGTCTGGGACGCACTAAGAGAACAAGAGTACTAAGTACTTTTAGTAAGTAAAGTAGTATATTGTGCCAAAGAGGTCCTTAGGACTGTGCTGCACTAACGTAGCCTTTAAGAACACAAAGTCATCTCCATGTTACAGTAAAGTATTCGAGTAGAACTGAGTAGAGGAGATATTTAATTGATTTTGGTCCTATTTCCCTTATCATATTGTAAGACTTTTTAGGGAATAAATTATTTAGAATATGTATCTCAGAATTGCCAAGCGTTGCGCATGTGTTCTTTGGAGCATTGGATACATACTTGTTGACCCTCATGGATGAATGTTGAGTCTATGGATGAAGTATTGTGTGTTGTCACAATTTTGTAGAGATTATAATTAAATTTCTTTGGTAGGGATGAGCATCTCTGTTGAAAGACTGAGTCTAAATAGTAAAGAAGATAGTGTGGAGGAAACAATACTCGATTTGGATTCAGAAGTTGTTTGATCATTTCAGTCACGTCTGACTCTTCGTGACCCCATTTGGGGTTTTCTTGGCAAAGATACTGGAGAGGGTTGCCATTTCCTTCTTTAGCTCATTTTATAAATGAAGAAACTGAGGCGAACAGGGTTAAGTGACTTGCCCAGGGTCACACAGCAAGTAAGTGTCTGAGGCTGGATTTGAACTTGTAAAGATGGGTCTTCCTGACTTCAGGCCTGGCGCTCTGTGCACTATGGCACCACCTAGCTGCTTCTGTTCAGAAGACCTGGGTTCAAATGTCAACTCTCCTACTGACTACTTGTGTGACCTTGAGGAAGTTCCTTCTCTGCTCCAGGACTCAGTTTCTTCATCTTTAAAATGAAAAGGTGATATTAAGTGATTTCAAAGGTTCTTTCCAACTCAAAAAAATCTCTAAATCCTATGATCTGTAATCTTCATCAGCTAGGCTAAGCACATTTCCCTAATATTAAGCCTCCAAGTGAGAGTTTCTTCACTTGAAATCTATGAACATGCATTTTGAATGTTTTGATCATTGTATTTCATCATAATTGGTTTCTTTTGCAATCCTATGCATTTAAAAATATCATTCCTAGAAAGGGTCCATCAGCTCCATTAGACTGCCAAAAGGTCTGTAATAATAGTAATAATGATGATGATAACAATAATGGTTAGCATTTATATAGGACTTTAAGTTTTGTAAAGCACTTTATAAATATTATCTAATTTTATCCCCACAACAACCTTGGGAAATAGTTGCTGTTATTATCTCTATTTTATAGATGTTGAAACTGAGACTGTGGGAGATTAAATTAGTAGCCTAAGGTCACATAGCTATTAGATGTCTGAACCCAGATTTGAACTCAGGTCTTCCTGACTTCAGGTCCAACACTCTTACCACTATGGCATCTAGCTGCCTCATGATATGCCGTGACATAAAAAAGGTTGAAAATATTTTCATTGAGGCAGAGTCTAGGCATTAAAGCCACTTCTGTGATTTCTTCTCTTTCTCCCTCTCTTTCACCACTTTCCAACCAACAGTCTAGAACAGTGCTAAAAGTATAGTTATCCTTCAGAATGCTGCCATATCCTTGGCTTCTCTTCGGCTGAATCAATCCTGCTCTGTGGACATTTGGAGCATTAATCTTTCTGTGCTTTGCTAAATCTGAGATGATTATTTTTCCTTAGCTGGAGTCTTGTGCCCACTGTCTATGCCTGGGTGAATGTGTCCATGGAGTCATCAATTAAATATTTGCTAAGGGTTAACTCTAGCCCACCCCTGTGTCTAAGGCTCATTTAATCATAGACTTATGACTCAAAGGAACTTAAAAGAGCATCTGTTGTGGGGTTACAAACAAATTGAAAAAGGTGTTAAGACATGGTCCTTGACGCTAAAGAGTTAACATTATTGAAGAAGTTTTTTGCTAAAATGACATATTTTCTGATTTTTTTCAGCTGATCTATTTGATATTCTACTACCAATGCTTAATATTTATCAAGAATTTGTCCGCAATCATCAATACAGTCTTCAAGTGCTAGCCAATTGTAAGCAAAACAGAGATTTTGACAAACTCTTGAAACAGTATGAGGCCAACCCTGCCTGTGAAGGGAGAATGCTAGAAACTTTTCTGACTTATCCCATGTTTCAGGTAAGTTATTCAGTAGACATTTTTTTATAACTCACTGAGGGTAACCTCAAAGTCAGAAACAAAATAAAGATGGTCACTCATGAGGAGTTGTTAAATCTGCAGGTCAGGGGCAGCTAGATGGCACAGTGGATAGAGCACTGGTTCTGGAGTCAGGAGGACCTGAGTTCAAATCTGGCCTCAAATGCACAACACTCACTAGCTGTGTGACTCTGGACAAGTCACTTAACTCCAATTGCCTCACAAACAAACAAAGAAAAAAACTTTAAATCTACAGGTCAGACAAAGTGTTAGTCCTCACTCAGTGCCAGAATTCAGAATACAGGTGCATCCTAACCTTCAGAAAACCTAATATATAAAAATTTTAATTTGAAAAATGGCTAAATAATATAATAATAATAGCTAGTATTCATATGTACTTTAAGGTTTGCAAAGTGCTTTATATAGGTTAACTCATTTGATAAATGAGTGATATTTGCATTGTGAGAGAATTTTTACTTTATCAAAGAATTAAACAGACTTTCTTTAAATAGCTCACCTTAATGTAATTTTTAAAATTTGATTTGTTTCACATGAATTATATTTCTACGTGAATTGAAATGAATTATGATATATATGTGAACACATACCCACACCCACATATCAATTATTGTAAAATGGGGGTATATCTAACTAGGGAAATGGGCCGCAGAGGCTGCATAACCATTGGGAGATCCCTTTATGCTCTTATTTGCTCTTTCTGGGAAGACCTGATTTTCCCTGAACTGTCTCTGGAATGGTAATGGGACATCTGGGAAGAGCAGTACAAAAGTTACCGTAGCAGCCACAGATAAGATGACACTGGAATGGTCCTGCAGCTGATGGTGACTGATGAGATCTGTTTTTTCACAGGCACTCTCTGTGGCTGAAGGATCACTTACTTCCTAGCACAGTGACCTCAGCCATTAAGGCCCATTATAGCTCCTGCCCTCCAGTCTCCAATTCAACTCTCAGATACTCTCTGCTGCATTCTGAGAAGGCCGAAATATGACTTGGATTTCCTGGTCTTCTGAGGAGTGTGGTTGACCCTGTTCTTTTGGAAGGGCAGTGAAGCTTTCCCATTGTGGTGTTCATGGCTGCTTTGGGCTAGGCCTAAAAGTTATCACATGGCAAAACAATTTCATGAATCGTCTATACCAAGGGTAGGGAACCTTTGACCTCAAGTCCACGTGTCCCTCTAGTTCCTCAAGTGCGACCCTTTGACTGAATCCAAACTTCACAGAACAAATTCCCTTAATAAAAGGATTTGTTCTGTAAAACTTAGACTTTAGTCAACAGCCCGCACCCAATACTATGGTAACTGCAATGTTGGCTGTTTGATCATCTCTAACAAGCAGCCATCTCCTATATTGCCAAATGGTTTTGTAGTTTCAGAAAGAAACAGTGATTTGAATCCTGATTATTTCCCTTAAAGCATAAAGTCTGCATCTTTGTGGGAACCTTGGGAAAGCTTAGAGCCCAGTTTCCTATCCCAGAGACAAACTGTGCTGGAAAATCAAATGAATGCATGTGAAAACCACTTTAGTACCATGAAACTTTGTTTTAATGGTGGCTTCCCACTCCCACCCCCCCTCCCCCTTTTGTGGCACTGAATTTTTTGAATTCTGCCTTTGTTGGAAAACTGCAAAAACAATTCAAGTTAACATTATAATTTTGTATGCTCTAAGGACTTAGAGTAAAATAAACTTAAAAATCAAAACATTGTTTATATTTATCAAGGATGGTAACTATAGGTCTTATCTCATTGGGGGCACACTTTCTGGGGAAAAAAAGCAACAACCCACATTTGAATATAAATTGCATGCCCCAGAGTTTTTAAGATTTTGTGTATCATAAACCTGAAAACATATCCTTGAAGAAATATCAATGTGTAAGAAATCTGAATTGTTTCTGTTGAATTTTATTGGAATTCTCCAAAACGAAACCTAACAATTAGCATTAGGTTTTCCCAACAGAACAAAGCTCTGTGTATTTATCTAATTATTTTGCAGTTTAATCTATCTGAGATTGCATTTGGGCCTTTAGCGATTAGATTTAGGTAATAATGAAACCCCTCTGTCTGCACAGATCTCTCCAAATAATGTGAATGTGCAAAGGCAGAGTTATGAGAAATGAATGGAACACCTCATAATTGGGCCTAATTATCCTCCCCACTGGCTATAGCTGTATTTAAGAAATGCCAGAGAAATCAATCTCTTCCAGTGGATTACTCTCAGACATCTTTGCAGCATGGCGGAGATAGCCACGTTTGAGCCATTAGGAAATTGGTAAGATTGAATGAATTTGTAGTAGCTAGGTTGCGCAGTTGTAGCACTGGCCCTGGAGTCAGAATGACCTGAGTTCAAATCCAACCTCCAAAACTTGACACTTACTAGCTATATGACCTTGGGTAAGTCACTTAACCCCAATTGCCTCACCTTCCCCTCCCCACTTCCCCATCTCCTGCAAAGAAATAATAAAATAATTAATTAATTCAATGAGTTGAATTCAGGGAGTTAAATGGAATTGCTTGGACCTTGCTCTTGCCCAGGAATTTCCTCTCATTAGCAGTAAACCTAGGCATTTTGACTGACCCAAAGTAATCCCCAGATAGCGAACCTCAGATCTGTGGTCTGTTCCCAGCTTTTCTACTTTCTACCCACTGTGGTTGTGTGACTTTTCATGAGCCACTTAACCAATCTGAGCCTCAGTTAAAGCATCTTATGTGTAACATGTGGAGGTATGATGAGATGGCCTCTAAAATCCCTTCAAACTCTAAAATGATGTAATTATATGGTATTTTTGGTGACGAGGATGATTCTGAGAAGTTAGGTTAACATTTGATTGGCCAGGGCCAGAATTAGCCTAGAATTCAAGAGCAGTGATCTCAAAACTTTTTTTAATTTACACACCCCTATCAGTAAAAAATGTTTGCACACAAATCTCAAATATGTAAATTTTTACTTATTTGCAAATATGAGCATATGCTTTTATACAGACATATACACTGTAAAAATTCACACAAAATGAAATTTTAAAAAATAGAAAAAGATTAAGTAGCATTTGTTCCTAGAGTCAATAGGAAAGCACTGGAGATGATAGAGTAGAGAAGTGACATAGTCAGACTGTGCTTTAGGAAAATCACTTTGGCAGCTGTGTAGACAATGGATTGAAAGGAAGAGAGATTCGAAGCCAAATAGTAGTGTAGACAAGAAGTAACAATAGCCAGAACTTCAGTGGTGACTCTGTGAACAGAGTGAAGGGAGGATTTAGGAAAAAGGTGTGGGTGTAAATCTAATAAGACTTGGCAACTGGATACCACGGGGTGATGGCCCGTTAGGAGTTGAAGATCACCTTGAGGTTGTGAGAACCTGGGAGATTGGGAGACTGGTGATAACCTTGATAGTAATAGAGAATTTTGGAAGGGGAATGGTTTTAGGGGGAAAGATAACGTAATGAGTTCTGAAGTTCAGGTCCCAGTCTTTTTATACCTGCTCATATTAAACGATTCCCTTCATCCTATTCAAAATGAAAAGGCTGGAGACTGGGCTCTTACTCACCATTCACTGCCCCTGAGTGCGGACTTGGGTCTCTGAGGGGCACCTGCTGCAGCCATGAGCTGATCTAGGATAAGAAGTTAGGGGCAGAATCCTTCCGGTGATACCTGTGTTGCTGCTGGAGTGGGTGCCTAGGAGGCTTGAGACATTGACCCCTAGTTCAGAGGGAGAAAGATGGGAAACTTGGGAAACTTGAATGTATATAGTGAAGAGTAAGGCAGTGTTGTAGTATAAGGGTAGGATGTTGCCTGTGGCCACAAGAGTGGGATGCTGGCAATGAAGGTAGAATGCTACCTGTCTTCTCACTCTCTTATTAGTTCATCACACACCACCTGGGGTCAGTACATGAATAGGGATACAAAGGAAGGTGGAAGACAGTCCCTACTCCCAAGGAGATAAACGTTTAATGGGGAGATAACATGCAAATACCTATGTACAAACAAGTTATACAGAATAAATTGGAAGTAATCAATAGAGCGAAGACACTAGGATTGAGGGAGATCAGAAAAGGTTTTTTGTAGAAGGTAGATTAGCCTATATCCATTTATTTGCCTTCTCAGTGAGGGGGAGGGGAAAGAGGAAAAGAATTTTGGAACTCAAAATTTAAAAAATGAATATTGAAAATTGTTTTTACATGTAATTTGGGGAAAAAATAAAATAATAAAGAAAAAAAAGTTAAGTTAGCTATAAACAGACCAACCTCAGGGATGCGGTTTGTTCAGACGTCACTCTGGACTCTTTATCTGGTTCTTTGTGACCTTTTTCTAGTCCCTTATTTTCTGATATTTTCCTTGTTTTGTATAAAAGTATGGTATAATGGGATGAGTCTAACTCTAGATGTGGGTTCAAGTGTTTGCTCTACCATTTAGTACCTCTGTGACATACCTTTTAATCTCTGAGCCTCAATTTCCTCATCTATAAAATGGAAAAATGATATTTGCCTACAAGGGGCTGTTGACATTTGGCTATCAGAGAGTTTAGCAACCTCTCTCATGAGGCGCACTCATGAGAAAATGACTGAGAGTGTTGTCGAGGACACAGTTACTGTAACATTGTAATAAAAATTCATCAAATCCTTCAGTGTCGTCTGTGTCCAAGACCTCAGGTGGTTCACTGTACAGTCTAGAACAAGACTTAACCTGGGATTGTAAACAACACAGGTGGAACACTTAGGGAAAACCAACCAGGAGCAACAGATCCCATAGTCAACCTGCTCCACCATAGAGGAGTTTTATCTGACTCACTCTCATTCCCTCCTTAGCAGAGAACCAGGAGTCCAGTAGCAATAGAAAGGGTCAGCAGAACAAAATCAGCTAGAAAGTTCTACTTCTCTCTGTCTGTCTGCTGCCTGTAGACAACATCAGAGCAGATGAGGGACTGGTATACTGAGCACAACTCTGCTTTGCTGACTTCGGATCACAGCTCATATATTTAGAGCTGAAAGGGACCTTGAGAGGTCATCCAGTCCAGCCCTCCTAACTTGCAGATGAGAATGCTGTGGCCTAGAAAGGTGAAATTGTTTAGCCAGGGTTATACTGCTATCCTCAGAACTTTGCAGATCTCCAATACTTAATAAAGCAGCACTCCTCTACCAATGTCCCAGGGTTGTTATAAGGTTCAAATGAGAGAATATACATTCATTATATAATGCCTTGTAAGAGGCGCTATGGTAATGTGGGACATTACCACAAACAGTCTCTTTTCCAAGTTCACTTAGAGTTGGTATATTTGGTGACAGCCTTGGTATCCTCAGACACCACATGTTTGGCTAATTACCCAAATAGCAGCAAAAGTAAAGCTATCTGAACCTCCCAGGATGTCAGGGTGGCATAGCCTGCAAGCTGCCTTCCCAATAGACTTTTAAACATATTATTCACCAGCAAGTTCATGATGCCCGTGGCATTGGAAGAGATGCCATCATCTGAGTGCATCTGTTTCAACACTTAACATATAAGTATGCACACACACACACACACACACACACACACACACACACACACATATGGTTTCCTTTCGGGTCTCCTCCAACTTTGCTTGGAATTTTTGTCCCCTAGTCACTTCCAGGCAATAGTGACTGCTGTTGCTGTCCAGACTTGGCACTCATCTTCGAGAGAGTAAATTCATGTGATATGTCTTATATTAAGTATATGTGGGACTAAAGGTGAACCAAATGATGAAAGAACTCCAAATTATGTCATATATAGATCAGCTGAAGAACCTGGGAATATTTAGTCTAGAGAAGACTTAGGTGAGAAATGATCATGGTTCAAATATTTAGGTGTCTGTCATGTGAAGGATGGATCAGACTTATCCTTTTTGGTGCCAAAAAATAGAGCTAGGAACCACAGGTAGAATTTATGGGGGAAATCTAAGGGTTGTAACAGACCCCAGAGGCCCTTCGTTTCAGAGGCCATTTAGGTCAACCTGGACCAAAGAGCCTCCTCTACACCATCACCAAGAAGTGGTCATCGAATCTCTGAAGACCCCCAATAAGGGAAATTTTTTAATAATACTTCACATTACAAAGCACATCAAGGTCTGCAAAACACTTTGCATAATATTATCCCATTTGATTCTTACTCAGACCCTGGGAAGTAAGTCCTGCCTGTTACTGTGGATAATAACAAAATGTCATCCTGTCCTGAGGAGAATATCTCATACATGAAGTAAAAGGCAAAGGCAAGATTTGAACCCAGGTCTTTCTGATTCCCAGTCTAATACTCTGTCTACTCTGTAACACTATCTTTCACGTAGAATTGTCCAGAGATGGAATGAGTTGTTTTGGGGATGGAAGCCTTTCTCTACTGGTCTTTAAGGAAAGTCAGGATAACCATTTAAAAGGGGTTTTGTAGATGAGAGCCACACATTAAGTATTTGGATTAAACAGCTGCTGAAGTCCCCTCCAACTCTGAAATTACGTGGATTTTATGATTTTGTTGTATGAGAGGAAGAGTAATTGGGAGAGAAATGGATCGATAAGTTTTTTTTTTTATTTTGCCTATACATCTCCCTTCATTTCTTTGGAGTCTGATAAGATTAAAATATTGAAAAATACCATTTGGCATGACTGGAATTTTCCCTTATTTAGATCATACTACTTTTGTCTCTCTCTTTTTGTCCTTCTACTACTTTGGGGGGGAGTAGAAGAGAGAAGAGAAAAGCACTTCATTAGGGAGAACTCCGTGTACTTTCCATTAACATTCACACTTTGTGTGTCCTTCCTCATTCACTGTGGAAGAACAGCCATGCTGGAATGAATCTGGTACTGGCATATATTCTGCATTTGAAAAACGTCTTGAGCCCTTCGTTCATTTTTTCCACATTATATAAGATGTGCTTGTGTCACCTCCCTTCTCCTCTCTCCACACACATACATTTCTTACCTCCTTGAGTACTGCTGATGGCATAAGGGGTGAGGGGGAGGGGAGGAATGAGCTTAACACATATCCGCTTTTTTCTACTCAGAACAATCAGTGACCAATGGAGAAGCATTCTATAGTTGACTTACTTTGGGGCATAAATGAAATAAGGCCATCACTGTCCTTTTACCTACTGTTTATTGATCTGTGAAGGATTGAAAGAGGCAGCTAGGTTGTGCAGTGGATAGAACATGGAATTAGGATGACCTGAGTTCAAATGTGGCCTCAGACACTTACTGGCTGTGTGACCCTAGGCAAGTCACTTAATCCTGTCTGCCTCAGTTTGCTCATCTATAAAATGAACTGGAGAAGGAAATGACAAGACAATGTCTTTGTCAAGAAAACCCCAAATGGGGTCATGAAGAGTCAGACATGATTGAAATGACTGAACAACAACAACAACAAAAGAAGGAATGAAAGCAAGTGCAGTTGCCTGAACTTCTTCACAAGGTGGAAAAAATGATACTAGATTTGAAGTCAGAGACTCGGGTTCAAAATCCAGCTCTGCTGCTTCTTACTTATTTACCTTTGGGCAAGTTGCTTGATTTTTATGGGCCTCAGTTTCCTCATCTGCAATTTGGGGCCATTGGACTAGGTTCCTTCCAGCTCCATATCTGTGACCTTAGAATGCTGTGGAAACCTTCATGTCATGAATTCATTCCCACGAATTCAATGCTTTTGGCAGGAAGAATTTGGCAAACAAAATAATACGATCAGCAGTATCATTTTTAAAAATTATGAATGATAGCAATTTAGCTCATACTTTTTCAGACAGTTGCACACAGACTTGTAGTGGTTTGGATATTCACACTTTGAAAGTTACCCAAAGTATGGTCATCCTTCAGTGAGCATTTTTGAGGGATGCTCAGATCTCCTTTTAGATCCTCAGCCTGGAAAACAAGCCCTGTAAAGGCGGTAAAGTGACAGCTGTTTTGGTCAGCCATAATTAAAAGCTGAACTTGATTGACTTTGATGTGTTCCTCAGCTTGTCTGAATCTGTTTGGAATCAACTTTTTCTGCAGGGGTAGATGATCCAGGCTGGAATTTGGCATTTGTTCAGGAACCTTTCTGCCCTAGCACTCTCCTGCTGCATCTGCCTTTTTGCAGTTTTCATTGCTTGTTATTACTTCTACTGGAGAGTTAGAAAGGGGGAAGAAGGTGAAATATTTGTCCATCAGTTAGGATCCTAGAGAGCAGCTGTATCATAAAAGGCTTAACTAATGGACTAGGATGTTGATGTATTGGCTAAAATTAGGTTTTTGGATTAATGGGACATTTGAGTTTATGAAGCCTATCCCCATTCCCCTTTACCATGGCTAATTGGCATTTATCTGCATCTTTGTTTTTCATGGAGGCATTACAAACTTACTAGGGAAATTTTGATTACAGGCTTATACAGTCCAAAGGGCAGATTCCCATGCTTCCAAGTGGATAACACTCCCTCATTCAGAATAGTCAAGTGTGCTGTGGTTAGTCTACCTTGCTGCCTAGAGCATCTTGCTAATGAGGACAAGGTCACTGATTCATTTCCTTGTGATATTTGGTTTGTTTTGCTGTGTTCCACACTAAGCTGGGCCAGCCATCTCACAAATACATGCCATTAGTGAGACACTATGGATGGTCATTACAGATATTTCACTGTGGCTTTGGGGGAAAAGCTCATTACCATGTCTTCACATTGATGGGCTGCACTGTGGAGATAACATGAGATGATATAAAATGTTGGGATGAGGCAAATGCTTGTGTGGTCTCTCATCAAAATGAATGGTTGTGATGTAAACTCTTAGCAAAAAGAGCATCTTAATTTATAGCTATTAATTAAAATAAAGTTATTTCCTCCTGGGAAAAAAACATTGATGGGCTAGCAACCTCATCTCTAGAAGAGGACAGCACATCCTTTCTTATTCCTTGCTTTTTGTTCCTTTCTCTAACATCAGTAAGTGTCCAACCACAGGTTCTGCCATGTGTCTTATAATGGTGTCACTTTCCCTCAGAGATGCACAAGGCCTCTTAAATTGTAAAGCATCTATTGTCTACGTGAGGCAACAGTAGGTAAAGCAGGGCCATAGATGAAAAGATTTGAGATAAAGTGTAAACCTCTCTTTGTATGTTTTATCAGTTTTATCAGTTAATTGCTCATTCTTACATCTTATTACCTAAGGATGTTACTCCCAAGCCAGTGCTTATCATTCGTGCCTATTTCCTGGCACAAAACTGGAGGAGGTACCCCTTTTACTGCTTTGTACTTAGCCTTTTTCCTAATTTTCTGTAGAGAAGGTTGTAAAGGTGTAGCATGAAAGGAAATTGTACCCACAACCTTTTTTTTTTTAAAATACAATATACTTTACTCTAATTCAGAATAAGTATGAATGTGTGGAACCACTGTGAATTAGCTCTACTGTTCTGGATAACGATATTTTGAGAGGTGTAGTATAGATTCCACATTGGATTTGAAGTCCTAGCAAGACCTAGGTTCACATAGTACCTTCAGGGTTGTTGTTGTGTCATTTCTGTAGTGCCTGACTCTTCATGAACCCATTTTTCTTGTCAGAGATGCTGCAGTGGTTTGCCATTTCCTTTTCCAGCTCATTTTACAGATAAAGAAACTGAGGCAAAGAGGGTTAAGTGACTTGCCCAGGGTCTGAAGATGGATTTGAACTCACGAAGAGGAGTTTTTTTGATTCCAAGCCCAGTGTTCTATCCACTACACCACTTAGTTGCCCCTACTACTTTAAGTATGTATTAGCTTTATAGGCAAGTCATTTAACTTTTATAAACTTCAGTTTCCTCATCTATAAAATGAGAATTATGACATCTGTATTATCCACCTCATAGGGCTGTAATGAGGATCAAATAAGATACTATGTGTGAAGTTCCTATAAACCTTAAAAGTTCTATAGATGTCAGAGGGTATTATTGTTAAGTTGGTAAAGTGGATGCTTTGGTTAATGTCAGTTATTATTAAGTTTTGAAAGCTTATCTACTTATAAAGTGATAACACAAGTACATCCTTCAGTTCAAGGGTGCTCTTTTATGCTGAGGGTTGGGTGAGGTGTGTGGAGATGTCAGGGTATCAGAACCTGTTAGATTGGAGGCTTTTCTCGAGAACCAGCTGTAGCTAAGTTGCCAATGCTATTTATTTTGTAAGCAGACAAATCCACCCAGATTAACAGTCTATCAGTGTTGCCATGATTTAATGATAGCCATATCAGTTTCACTGGAAAAAAATTTTTGGAAGCCCTTCTTTTCCTGTTCAAAGAAATACTTCAAAAGAAGCTACCAATTATTCCATCTACCACACTGCCTTTTTTCATTTAAGGTTGGTTTCCTGTATATTCTTTGTGAATTGCTTAGAGTGTGAGGATTGAAGTACTGTGATTTTTTAAGCATTTTTTTAAAAGACATTTTGCTGTTAGCTACAGAAAACTGACAAGGGACTAAATCCAAAACGAAATGCCCTGACATTCGTTCCCATTAACTAATGCTAACATTAATCTTTATTTGTTTGAAGATACCTCGGTATATTATAACACTCCATGAACTTCTTGCTCATACCCCTCATGAACACGTGGAAAGGAAGAGTCTGGAATTTGCAAAATCAAAACTGGAAGAACTCTCAAGGTATGCTGGAAACTTTTCTCCCAGGATTTGATTTGGCAAAGTAGTAAGGTAGATAGTGTTGTTTACATTGAAACCTTCTACATTATAGGTTTGGGGACTAAGAGAGGGAAATTTGTATACTGTCATCTTATATGGAAGCCTAATATAGCCATGTATTCAATAGCAAGTTGGGAATATGATGATGGAGATTTGGGATATAATGTGGACCCCTCTGTATATTTTTTCTCTCAGTTAACAGTTCCTTCCCTCATCTAATTACCTATAGATATTACCAAAAATGGTTCCTTATCATTCACATTGGTTTTACACAAAGAAAAAAAATTAGTAACAGTATTCTTCATTGAAATAAAAAAATTGTGATGTATGAATTTTTGTGATTGAGGTTAGGTGCATTTCCAGGGATGAACTTGGAGATATTCCTATCATAGTTTCAGTAGCATTTATTGTATTCTTCACACTCATCTGTTATAATGTATGATGCCACATTCCACAAGAATTCAGGGATGTGCTGCTGCAAAACAACATTGTATGTGCTGTAGAATCCTATTAACACCAGAACAGATTCTTCTTACTTTTCATTCCTTGGGCACTTATTGACATCTGTGCTGTTTTAGTGTGTATGGTATAAAGCTCATTTGTTTCTTCTGCAGTCCAAGCAATGGTGTCCTCAGTGCTGCTAGGAGAATTTCTATAAAAATAATATCATTTCTAAGATGTGTGTATATAAATATTTTCAATATCTCATTGTCCCCATTTATTAACTGAAATCATTAGCACAGTCTTGCTTTTTTTGGGACTTTTGGCATTTAGAATCCCTAAGGATTGGGTTGGTACCAGCACACTCCTGAGTTTTTCAGGAGGTCAGAGCAGGGAGAACCTGGCTGCATTATTTTTTTCTTTCCTTACTTTGACTTAATGGTAGAAAATGCAATGTGTGAAACACCTCTGTTTACATTGTGTCTGACAGGATAATGCACGACGAAGTGAGTGACACTGAGAATATACGCAAAAACCTTGCCATAGAAAGAATGATAGTGGAAGGCTGTGATATACTGTTAGACACCAGCCAGACTTTCATCCGACAAGGTAAGCCTCTGTGTAGTCATGGTAGACACAGCTGTGACGTTACACTTGGCAGCTCTAGAAGTAGGGCATTTGGGGAAACACGTGACGCTATAAAGCCAATGCTGTTCACCTAGGATGAGTAACACATAACAAACGGTCCCCCTTTAGCAGGCAAGTTTGGGGCTATGGCTGAGGCCCACCCTTGTGCTGTTTCTTTTCAGGGGCCATGAAAAACAGCAACACAATAATAGTAAAGCATGAATGGGCCAGTAAATTGAATTCTGACTGGACTATCATCCTCAATGGACCGGATATTATCTACAGCTCCGTGGAAGACAGGTCTGTCTGGCCAATTGACGTTGCGATGTCAGGCGATGATGACATCCAAGCAAAGGTGCAAGAGAAACTTGAACTGCTAAAAGCTCTCTCACAAAGCAGCGGACAAAATGTGCGGAGCGAAAACAGCTGCCTCTTGTTCCCATTTTTCATCAGCACTTCAGGAACGGCCCACACAATATAATTTGATTACACTTGGTAACTTTGGCCACCAGATGAAATGACATGTCATGGCTGACATCAGCTGGTACAAGTGTTGGCAGCTATTGGGTAATGGTCAATTTAACACGTGCCTCCCTGTTTGTGTCGTGTGTTTTTGGGGACACATCTTGGTGAATGAAGCTTTGGACCGCAGAAGAGCCTTTGTGCCGAAGGAGTGGAGAAGAAACAGTATATTGCTAGTGCATATGCATAACTATTCTTCAATTCATAGAAGATAAATATGGATGGCATCCTCAGTTGTCCTTAAAGGGTGCTTTGTGGGGCTTAGGTATTCTGCTAGGAAAATCCTAGAAGCGGTAGGATCCTCTACCACTATTTTTGGGTGGTATAAATACAGCATTCATAAATTGGCAAGGGATATAAGCCTTGGATCAGAATTAACTCAAGGGAAGGGCTTATACTAATGGTGTGGCTAATGTTATTTGAGGAAATTGGTGTAAAAACTGTTATGCCAAAATATGCTTAGTAAAAGGAATTATTGTCACTGTGTTTTTACCTTATCTAATGAGACACATCAATTACACTGTGCACATTACTGGAAAAATTTAATGCATGCCATTCTGTTTTCTCTGACTTGTTTACAAGGATAGAAAACTCAAATTATGTTACCAAAACTTAGGAATATTCTTTGTGTACAAATTAGCTTTCTCATACTGACTTCATGCTGTCCAATATTCTTTGAATAATAATGGAATATAAAGTGACTTTGATAGAATTAATTTACTTAGGCCTTATAATGAATTCTTTTTTTGTCTCTTATTAGCCTTATAATGAATTGATATGCCCTTGTCATACATGTACTATTGCTGTAATGTCTCTGTGGTCATTGGAAATATTGATGAACATTGACCTGAGGTACCAAAAATGTGAGAAAAGGACAGAGAAGCTTCTGGAATTAATTTATTTTTCTCAGAATTAAATGTGTTATGGAAGGACTTGCATGAAAAAAAGTATTCTTGTTGAATATATTTTTATAAACATTTATCATATTCTTACCATACAAATTTTCTGTCTCAGTTGGAGAAAGTTACTGTAATGGAAAATATTGGGAGTATAAATATGTTGCACAGGTTGCCTTCTTTTATTTTGTCTGGGGGAAAAACTTTTCATGAATGGCGTCCCTCTCTGATGAATAGCTTTATGATGTTTATGCAATTCTGTGAGCTGCAAATGTGGTCCATCTTTGTCAGTTCTTAATAATTCTGCTTCTGTCATTACAGTATTTATAGCTCACAAGTGTTCTTAAAATGATTTGCCTTTCACCATTTTTTCTGTGTTCTTGTTTTGGTTCTGGTGGCATGTTTAGGAATGGCTTAATAAAGGTTATTTAAAAAAAAACTGGAAGTAGAAAGTAGCCTGGTCAATGATAATATAGAAATATTGGTACTAGTGACACCATTTTGATCTGGTCACCTTCTTGATGACCGCTTCATTAAATAATCATCATGACTTTAAAGACACCTGCTACTGTCTCCTGAGTTTTAACTCTGAAGTGTTAAAAAGTATAACATTCTCCATGAAAGACCCCACATCTTTTTTCTTCAAGGGTCTGGCAGAATTTGAATTGTTCTCACTTTGGGGCAGGATAAGAGGCCTAGTTATTGGGTTTTTTTTTATTTGGGGGATTTAGCTAGTCCATTTCTGATGTGGTCATCCTTTGATAATTATTTATGTACATACACTAAAAGGTTATAGAACAATTAAGTGTGCTTAAATTCTGGAAGTTATTTATGCCAATTAAAATATAATCTCATTTCTCTATTAATTTAATTATTTATTATTTATTTTCATTTGATTAATATTTCATCTGTTCTTTTAAATGTGGAAAAATAATTTTAAAATAGAGCAACCCTGAAGGGAAAAAATAGTGTGTGTGTATATATATCTTACATATACATATTATATATTACATATATAATATGTATATGTAAGATGTATATGTATATATATATTTGTGTGTGTATATATATATATATATACACACACACACACACACATATTTTTTCTTTTAAAAAACTTCCCTCCTTTTCCCAATCCCCATATATCCTATTACTTAAAATATATAATGGAATCTTTAAAAAATAAATCTGTAAATCTTTGCAAATATCTCTATCTTCTGTTACATGTAGAATTATCCCTAAAAAATAAAACCCAGATTGTATAGCCTCATGGTTATATATGAAATGTTTATTAAAAAATAAAAGTACCTGAAATAAATACAGGGCATACCAAAAAGTTTTTTGAGACACCTTGTATATTGCAGAAAAACAGAATGCCAGAGTATCATTTAGTTTACCTTTTCTACTGTTAATGGTACCCTGGCATTCAGTAAAAGTTAATACTTTTCCCAAGTGATAAATTGAATATACTAGAACATCATTATAAGCTTCTGCATTGCAGGTTGTTTTCAGTATAGTCAATTTGCCATTGCCCTGATTCAGACTGACCAAAGGTACTGAATACAATATACAATGAAGATGGATCACAACCCCATGTATCTTATGTGACTCTTGTTCATGTCCTTACTGAACATTGCCACAGGAGCTCCAGCCATTGTGCTAGGGTCCCTTCTCATATTCTCTTGACCTTGTTATTTTGACTCTATCAAAATAATGCTTATTTAGGATCCTTTTTCACCCCTAATCAAAGTTTTTTGGTGGTTTTGTATTACTTACAAGAGAAGTTAAAAGTTTCTTAGTCTAACATCTGGTGTCCTTCAAAGCCTGACTAATTCTACCCTCGCATTGTGATTTCACGGTACTCTTCTTCATGTACTCTCTTTTACCTGCTAGAATCTCCCTGTTTTTGCCTGCATTTATAATCCATCTGACTAAGCTAAAGGACCTGTTCCATACCAGTGCCTATTGAAGTCAAGACTTAGTTCAGGGGCCATTTTCCCTAACCTTCTACTGATTCTGATCTCTCCCTCTTCTAGTTTCTCACAGCAGTTTGTACTTCTACTTTGCATTTAATCACATTCTGCTATGTATCATAATTGTATGTTGTACAAATACTTCCCTGAAAAATCACTTTAGATTGTTATATTCCCTGATGGCAAAAACCATAATTTTTTTTGTGGTCCCAAAGTCTTGTTCTCTGTGCTTTAGACATATTAGGCACCTAATTCATACTTGTTTTGAATTGTTAAATTGAACTACATAGTGGACTTCATCTCAAGAAGTTTAGTCATTGCTGAAATACCTTTGGTACTTCAGGCTATACTATAAGACCATCCCACTAATAGATGGTTCAGTGGTTTTGACCTTCCCAGGACAATGTGATTGTGACATTCCAGTGGCTTGGACATCTGATTCAATGAAGGGCATATGATTGAATATAAGGCATTTAATTTCAGTCCTTTTTCAGTTGTGTCTGACTCTTCGTGACCCTATTTGGGGTTTTCTTAGTAAAGATACTGGATTGGTTTGCCATTTCCTTATCCAGCTCATTTTACAGATGAGGACTCTGAGGCAAACGGGGTGAAGTGGTTTGCCCAGAGTCACACAGCTAGTAAATGTCTGAGGCTAGATTTGAACTCAGGAAGACATAACTTCAGGCCCTGCTCTCTATCTGCTGCACCACCTAGCTGCCCCTTTAAGAAACTGAGTCCTTGCTGACTATTTGACCAGTTGTTGCTGGTATTTCAGATTACATTATAAAATAGTCTCACTAATAGATAGTTCAATGGCTTTGACCTTCCCAGGCCAGTGTGATCATGGCATTCCAGTGGCTTGGACATCTTATTCAATGAAGGGCATCTGATTGAATATAAGGCATTTAATTAATATCTCTTAACTAGAAGGGAGTCCCTCTCTTAGTCAGCCCTAGAGGCTCCTTCTAATCTTGTGTCATAGTTTCAGCCCTTAAAGGAACATAGAAAAATCCTCACACTAAATTCATCTAACTATAGAGTTCATTGAATAATATTGAAACCAGTTGGACATATCTTGTCACAAGGGATATTGGAAGACATGAATCTCTTGGTTCACCTCATTGCTGCCTACTGAGTCCCTATGTTTGTCTGAAATGGGAAAATGAGGCTGTAAAAACAGCTGCCTTCAAAGTCAGTGTTTTCTTGACAATAATAATCCAACCACAGAATGGTCTTAAGATCTTAGGGACTTTTTGTTTTTACACCGAAATAAACTAAGGGAGCTGGTGCCACTTACAAAGTACCAATCTAGGTTAAACAGATAAGGCTAAACACAGAGATGGCTAAAGTTCCTTTGGAATCAGAGAAAGTACTCATAGATATTTGTTAGTCATTTGAACTCTCTCTTTCTTCATGTATTTCCATCCATGGGAAAAAGGGGCCTGTTCTACGCAGCTGGAATCAATATGACATCAAACATCTGGATGAAAAATGAAATTCACTTAGTAGATGGTGTTTCCAAACATGTGGCTTACTTGCGTTTTGCTGACAAATCGCCTAGTGTCATCACTTAATTTTTCACTTTTCATTCAGACATTTGTTTTTTTTTGTAGCCAAAGACAAAATATGCTCAATGACTGGAACAGTTTCTTTGTTAGATGCAATCTGAGTTTTCAGAGATAACCATTTATCAAGAAAATTCATTTTTCAGGGAAGTATTTATTTTAAAATTCAAATCAAAGCCTATACGATTATGGACACATAAACCATTCACTCAGCAGTTGCTTTTAAAAATCTCTTACTATGTTGCTTTGAAAGACTTGTGATTTTACCTCTGTAGGCACTCCCTGTACCAAAGGAGATTAGATCTTTTCCACATTTCCTGAGTTGCTGTGACCAGAAAAATCACTGAGTGAATGCACTTATACCTTTTGTCTTAGCTTCTAGAGAATAGCTAGTCTTTATTTTAATAAGGTTTGGGCAGCTAAGTTGCACAGTAAATAGAATGTCAGACCTGAAGTCAGAAAGACGAGTTCAAATCCAGCCTCAGACACTTATTAGCTTTGTGACCCTGGCAAATCATTAAACCCTTTCCCACCCCTCAGTTTCCTCATCTGTAGAATGGGGATAATAATAGCACCTCCCTCCCAGGGTTATTGTGAGGCTCAAATTAGATAATAATTGTAAAGTGCTTACAGTGCCTGGCACTTAGGAAGCTCTACTCAAATTTTAGCTGGTATCATTATTAGTATTATTAGTATTATTCGTAAAGTGTTTTGCAAACCTTAAAGTGATATATAAGTGCTAACTTTTGTTATCATAACGAGGAATACAATAGCTATTTTAACTATTTTGGGGAAAAGAAGAAAATCAAAGTAGAAATAGGACTGCTGCCTTGAATAGACAGGATAGATAATGATAGTGAATGAGAGAGAAGGCAAGAGCTACTCATCTCTTCATTTTATTCCCTTTTCTCTGCCAGGGAAAATGACCTTTGGTCTGGAAAAGTCATTTTGGTCTGAAAAGAACAAAAAATAGCTAATAAGGTCCAAGATAAGTAAGTAGAGATAGTAAGAGATCACTTAGCTGATCTGGGTGATTTCAGGCCATCAAGTTCAGATAAATTACATCCTAGGGTAACGAAAATGGCAGATGTGATACTTGATTTTTTCCCGTGATCTTTGAAGAATCATGGAGAACACAGAGTTGGAGTAGGGCAGACATAATCCTGATAATTTTTTTTTTAAGGCAGATACCAGTGGATTCTGCAAACTATAAGCCAGTGAGCTTGATTGTGATTCCTGGCAAAATTCTAGATTGTCTTATGAAAGGCATGGTTAGTGAAAATCTAGAAAAGGAAGTCATGATGCCAGAAAGCCAGCATGATTTCATCAAAAGCAAGCTCTGCCACACCAACACCATTTTTTCTTTCTGATAGAGTTACTAGGTTAGTAGATCAGAGCAATGCTACATACTTATATAGTTTGCCTAAATTTTTAGTGAAGCATTGGATAAAGTTTTTTGTGGACAAGATGCAGTAATAAAGGCTAGTAATGGTTGACTGTCTGGACTCAAAAAGTAGTAATTAATGGTTTGATGTCAACTTGCAAAGTTGTCCTAGGTGGAATGAATTGGGTGTCTTTGTTGCATCCCGTACCGTGACTTTTTCATCAACAATTTTAATGAAGGAAGGAAGCAAGCAAGCATTGGCCTTATACATATTATTGAATTTTATACTCACAATAACTCAGGAAAGTAGATGCTATTATTACTGTCATTTTATGGTTAAGGAAACTAAGGCAAATAGAGCTTAAGTGACTCACCTTGGATCGCACAGCTAGTTAGTATCTGAGGCTGGATTTGAACCTAGGTCTTCCTGACTCCAGGCCCAATGATCTAGCCACTGTGCCATCTAGCTGCCCCAGAAGGCATAGATGATAAAAATCCATGGGTCACAGAGATCTTGAAGGAATAAGAACTTAATAGATAACCAAGTCAGGATCCAAATAGAATCCTAATTAGTCTTCCTACCTTCAGTCTGCACCCTCTCTGATCTGTCCTCTACATAGTCACCAAAACAATCTTTCTAAAATACAGTTTTGACTCTCTCTCATGTGAGCAAAAATCTTCGGTGGTCTCCTCTTGCTCCTAGGAAAAATGCAAGCTCATCAGTATCGTTTGGCACCTAAGCTCCTTCCCAATTAGGCTCTACTCTATTTTTATTGACTAGTTTAATATGATCCCCATTAACACACCCTGTATATTGGTCCAGGATTAACACATTAACACATTAACACATTCAGCCATATTGGTCTCCTTGCCATTCCTCAGACCCATTGTTCTATTTCCTGTGTGTGCTCAGGAATGTACTCCCTTCTCACCTCTGCCTCTTAGCATCCTTAGCTTCCTTCCAGACTCAGCTCAGTTAGCATGTTCTATAAGAAGACTTTCTCTTTCTCCCATCAAATTATCTTGTATTGCGATCCCTAATTATTCTACCATATCTCACAATAGAATATAAGGTCTTTGAGGGTAGGGACTGATTTTTCTTTTTTTTTTTGCTTTGTATCTGTATCACAACTTTTTTTGTCTTTGTATCTATCACAGTTTAAATAAATGATTATTGAATTGAATGGTTGGGTTGAATCTAATAAGATGCAGTTTAGTGGGGATAAATGAAAACTTTACACTTGGATTAAAAAAATCAATTTCTCAAGTACATTGGAAAAGCTAATGCAACCTTAGATTGCACTGAGAGGCAAAGGGTCCACATGAGGGAAGTGATGCTCCTAAGTGATGCACTACTGCAGATGTGGTCTGCGCTAGTCATTCTATATCTGCAGGACTGGCTTTAGTTCTGGTCACCGCTTCTTAGGAATGAAATTGATAAGCTGAAGAATATCCAGATGAGGGCAACCGGAGTGGTGAAAGCGGCGAAAATTACTGTTATGAAGGACTGGCCAGAGGAAATGGGTATATTTAGCCTACAGAAGACTTACAGGGGACCTGACGGCTATTTTCAAATATTAGAAGGGCTGCCCTGTGTTTGCAGAATTATTAGCAGTAAGAAGAAGTTGCAGAGGGATAAATTTAGATTAGAAGCAGTTAGTTGCTTTGGGGGTAGAAGTAAGTTCTCTCTCACTGTATTTCTTCAAACTGAAACTGGATAACCACACATACATATATTATACACATATTTATGTATATGCATATATACACACATATATACATATATGTATGTGTGTGTATATCTACACACATATATAAAATAGTATATTCTTCAGGTTTAGTTGGACTGGAAGACCATAGAAATTTTTTCTGTGGTCCCATGTGCCTTGCTGTGCCATTCACTTTTCTGTCATCATTCAGCTTAAACTTAGCATGAGATGTCTTCTCCCATTCTATTCCCTTTTTTTGGTCCGGTTTCAGGGTCTCTTTTGAATACTCTGCTATTTCCTATGATTCCCATGAACGTTTTCTTGGGTCTTTCCTTTTGGTGGCTTTCTCCCTTTAGCTAGAATGTTACCTAATCCTGCTTTTAATTCTATTCTGTCCCAACAACAAAATCCAGGGATCATCTTATCTGAA
This sequence comes from Vombatus ursinus, assembly GCF_900497805.2. Taxonomy (NCBI): domain Eukaryota; kingdom Metazoa; phylum Chordata; class Mammalia; order Diprotodontia; family Vombatidae; genus Vombatus; species Vombatus ursinus. Next base: position 17,088,776 of record NW_020954552.1, on the reverse strand, counting down.
CTAATGTAACCTCCTCACTGGCCATGTTGACTTCAGCTTTTCTCCTCTTCAGTTAAACTATGCCTTTGCTTTCTTTAATCTTTTTATCTACAACTTTGACCATCCCTCTTCTCTTTGTCTTATTCCCACCTCTGGAAACCTCCAATCCCTTTTATTTTTCTCTTCAACTTCAAATTAGTCATTCTAACTTTCAAGGCCCTCCACCAGTCTACTTCTACCCACATGGCCCCTCTCACTTCGCTCTACTCACTGCCCACTCCCTTCACTTCAGTCAAACCTCCTGGGCCCTTTTGTTCTGTTCTCCCACTCCCACACCCATCTCCAGAGCCCTTTCCCTGCTGTTACTTATGCCTAGAATATCCTCCCACTTTATCTGTCAAGCAGCCTCCTTTCCTTCTTCCAAACCCACCCACAGACTCGTGTATTTTTGTAGGACACCCACCCCCTAAACATCCTAAATGAATCGGGGGTGGAGTAGGAGAAGAGAAGAGATGAGATTTAGAGATAGGAATTTGCGGGGGCCCTATTATTTTCCACAATCCATATATTTCTTTAAGAAAAAAAAAGAAATTGTGGGTCTTGCTATTAACACAAAAGTTTTCTGGGAACAGGGAATGTAGTTTCAATGTTTCATAAATGTAGGCATTTTTAATGGCAAAAACAATCAATAAATAAGGAAGTTATCACAAGAGCTCCCTTGATGAAGACTTTTCATTCAGGGTAGGTCATAAATTAAACAATCATTTAAAAAAAATTCCAGGTCACCTAGCAGAGTTCAGAAATCAAAGCCACAGGAGGTGCACAGATCCTTTAGAATTATCTTTCTGTTTAGCTTTGAATTAAAATGTAGACTTTTCATTATTTCTGTAAGGGCAAAGGAGTTTGGAAATAGTGAAAAGTATTCCAAGTGTTGCAACAACTTTCTGCCTAGTATCTCACTTTGGCACAAAGGTAGTTTTGTCTGGGAGAAACTTTCCTAGTGAAGCTTTGGGTGAAGCCAATAAATTCTAGGTTTTAGGAAATGGTACAAAAAACAACATTTTCAGTTTAGGTGCTAGAAGGGGGAAGGATTTTTATCACACCTCTTTGTCTCTATTTTAAATATAATCAAGATAAAGCAGGCTTTTAAAATTCTTAACAAGAATGCCCTCATTGGATTACTCATAGATATATATCTATATTTATATATGCTAAATGTAATACTTGTATTTTTAATATACAAGAGATGCACAAGTTGTCTTTTTTAAAATGAAAACTAAATCTCATTAATATTTTTGGTAATGTACTCTTAGTATGTTAATGACTTTAGTGAAAGTAAACTCTTCTCTACTTTCACTTTATTATTAGACCTACAAACCTAAACATATTCAACATCAGATCCCCCAAATTAAAAGAGACAGAAGTGTTTGGATACCTGCTGCCATTTGAATCTCTTCCAAAATCTTAAGTTTAGAGTTTCTTTGGGTTAACGCAGAATGAATTGCATTTTAAAAAATGATTTAATATAAACTTTAAAAAAAGTAACCTGGTGGTGTTCAGAATTAATAGGACTTATTTTTCATCTGTTATAATTTCAAGAAATTTACTTGTTCAGATTTCCCTAGCATTAGTGAGTTAAATATATAAATCCTCTGTGTCTTTAAAGTGAGCTAGACCCTGGTGTATCTGGCCACTGAACAAAGCTTACATACTAAACAGAATTCTAACTGCTGTGTATTTTTCACTTTTGTAATCACCAGGTTCTCTCATTCAAGTCCCTTCAGTTGAGAGGGGGAAGCTCAGTAAAGTTCGTCTGGGCTCATTGTCTTTGAAAAAAGAAGGAGAAAGACAATGCTTCTTATTTACAAAACACTTTTTAATTTGTACAAGAAGTTCAGGAGGAAAACTGCACCTGCTGAAGGTACCGTTTTTATATAACTACCTTATAAACAGTTTGCACTCCTGCAAGAATTCAGGGTTTTTTTCAAAGTGATAAAATGGCTTTCCAGCGATTGGTATTATTTCAGCAAGAATCCTCACTACAGGAGAAGTAGTGAGATAATGATTACCAGCAATACATTTTGCCTTTTTTGTTACTTGGATCCAAAATGATGGAAACTCATTTTTAAGTGTTTTTGTTAGAAAAAAGGATTAAATTTGTGGACTGGACACCAAAGATTATTATCAGTTGATGGTTCAGTGAGGCAAAATTTTGCTAAATGGTCGATTAATGTGTACCTCACATTACATCTGCAAAAAAGGGAGGAAATATCCTAAGCAAAATAGACATGATTTTTCCATTCCCTGGACTACTATAGATGAGTTGTATTGCATTGGTGAGTTGTATGGTCTTAGAAGCTGCTACCAAGGTACTACCGAATGCACTGAAACACAATTTACAAAAATTTTTCTGGTAGTTTATGTGTGAGGAAAAGAGTGACTTAGCCAATAAAGGGCCACCTCTTAGTCAAGAAGGCCTGGAGCGAAGTCTAGCCTCTCACACATGCTGTTTCTGTGACCCTGGACAAATTACATCACCTCTCAGTGCCTAAGGCGAGTGTCCAAGGCTGAACTGCAGAGCAGACTCTACTGAGGTTGTCTGGGGGGTGGGGTAAGAAGTGTTTCCTATCCTAGTGAAAAGATAACTCCATTTCCTTTCCCTAAAATATATATGGACACTGTGGGAGGGAGGAGGAGTTGGGTGGATGGGGAAGGGAAAGGGGGAAAAGAAGAGAAAATATTTCTTCCAAGTTGGTATCTTTAAAAAAAAAAATACCAAGGCAGCTAGGTGGCACAGTGAATAGAGCTCTGGCCTTGGAGTCAGGAGGACCTGAGTTCAAATCCAGCCTCAGACATTTAACACTTACTAGTTGTGTGAACCTGGGCAAGTCACTTAACCCTGATCGCCTCACCCGAAAAGCAAAAAAATAAAAAAATACCAAGTTGATGTAGACATAGATTTGAAGTATGGTATCTTCTCTCACCTGAGGCCTTCTGAAATAATAGAAATTTTAAGATCACACATAGCTTTCTAACCCTGCTGGAATCCTCTTGCTAAGAAGTGATTTGTTTCCACAGACAGGTGGTGTTCTCTCTCTCATAGAATGCACTTTGATTGAAGAACCGGATGCCAGTGAAGATGATTGTAAGTCTCAGTCGGCCGCCTAGAATGAGTTTCAGCTCAAGCTGGAGACTTTTAGAATAGTGTCCCTGTTTATATTCCATCATTGAAATGATATCCATTTTATGAGCTCTAAGAATGTGGTATACAAATAATGATGCCTTTTTCCCTCTCTGAAGACACTTAGTTTGAAAAAGCGAAAGAGATAAACTAGATTTTTTTCCCTTCTCTATTAGATGGGAGTATTATTTAACTGTATAATTTGTGCATCTTCTAGAACTATTTTGGAGTTCACATTATATTATATTTTTCTTCTGTGGCAAATTGGACCATTTTTTACAGTTAGCAGAGAAGAAAAAGAAATTGAATTGGCATATAATAATTGCACCATTTTGGGTAGCAGAAAACACCGGACCAGGAAACCAGGGAAACTGGCCATGACCCTTACCTGCTTTGTAACCTTGAACAATTCATTCATCTTCCCTGGGCCGCAGATGCCTTACCTGCTTAATGGGAATGGTAATTGTTACACTGTATCAGAGAAGTGTGTGAAAGTAAAAAAATAATCACAGGTGCAAAAACATTCATATTACTAAAGAGTGCTATACTGGCAAAGGGAGTGTTATGGTTTCTTTACCTAATAACACATTTCTTCTCTGTATTAAGTAAAAGGTTCTGGGCAAGTGTTTGGACACCTGGACTTTAAGATTGTAGTGGAACCTCCGGATTCTACTCCTTTCACCGTTGTCTTGTTAGCACCTTCTCGCCAAGAGAAAGCTGCCTGGACAAGTGACATAAGTCAGGTGAGCCAGATGCTTTTCCCACATCTGCTTTTTTATAATCTATTTGGTCATAAGACCACAAAGGGAAATTTTCAGAGATGTTGTTTAAAAATTTTTTAATATATACTCTCTCTAATTAGTCACATGACCTTGGGCAAGACAAGTAAACCTACTCTTACCTCAGTTACCTCTCTGTAAATTGAGATCATTAGAGCTGATGATCTTTAAGATCTATTCCACCTGTAAAATTCTCTGTCCCTGTAAGCTCCTTGAGAACAGGTACTGTCTTTTGCTTTTTTGTCTCCCCAGCACTTGGCACAGTGCCTGGAACATAGCAGGCACTTAATAAATGTTTGTTGATTGATTCATACATCTAGATTCTCGTAGTACCTTGTTGTATTAATATAGTGGTATTTTTTTGAAAGAGAAAAATTTACTTACAACACACTTATTGCATATTGGTCCTTGTTTATTTATGTGAAATGAAAATATAGTAATTTTATTAAGTACAGTGATTTAGGCTATCTCCCACACTTACACACACACACACACACACACACACACACACACTCACATTTTAAAAACAAGCCCAAATACTAGGTTACAGGTTATATTTGACTTCATTACATGGTGACACAATTATGATATAGTTACAACTAGAAATTGTGAATTTGGGATGTTTGGATCACATTATGACAAAGGTACTTCAAAGTTTACCTGTTATAAGGAGCTGCTTTTGTGAAGCTTTGTTAGTGGTTCAGGATTTGCACGTAAGGAAAAACTTGTGTGTTCATTAAGTGGAGAAGGAAAGCTTTAGAAAAGGCTCTTTCATATCTGAAGTAATTGATGAAGAATATTTGATTAGCCCCCAAACAGGGAGATGCAATGATTTCACAGCCTAGCTAGTTTTCATTCACTTAGGAGGCTGGATTCTCTTGAGATATTGGTTGTTAATTGATTAGGTTAAGTTCCAGATGCAAGGCATGAGAATCTAATGTTGGGAAAATATTTTTTAAAATATCACTTAAATGTTAGAGGATTAATTTCTAGGCTATAATAATGATATTGATGATTATTGTGGTCTCATAAAAGACAGAAAAATAGCGTTAATGTTGCTAAGTATTCTAGAAGCAAGTCTAGGGAAGAGCTCAAAGTATTTTTATCATATTAAAAAAGTTTAAGCAAAAAACAAAATATACTGAGTCTGCCAGATATTTTGTTGTTTTGTGAGTAGAAGCTATTAGGTAGATTTCAAAAGTGTATACTGCTGTATTAATAATCTTAATGTGCCTTCATTTCTTAGAAGCTTAAGCAACAACCTGAATGTCTGGCAGTGAAGCCAGTCCTTTTAGGACTAGAAAAAGGAACCAAAACTTGACTTCTTATAGTTCTGTTTGATCCCTTACCCAATTATTTCATTTGCTCATTCAACAAACATTTATTAAGTACCTACTGTATGCTGTTTATACTGGGCTCAGTGTGGGGAAGGTAAAATGTTTAGATAAGACAACATCCTTATGTTCATGAATCCTTTTATTGTCTTTATAAATATGCTGCCTAATTATGAAGGCGGGGTGGTAGAATAAGAACAAGGAGATAATACAATGAATTCGTATTTATAATTTTGGTAATAACAACATATTATAGACAATAGGATCAGCCTATCCAAGCAGAACCAAGGACTTGTGACCATGAAATGGAAAAGGTATTAGAACCTAAGCTGAAAACATTCTCTTATTGCTTTGAATGAGTCTGTCAGCCTAGCGTGGTCAATAGCAATAGTGCTTCTTCTGGAAGATGCATTTCAGAACTGGAGAAGGGAACTCCAGGAGGAGACATGGAGTAGGGCAATCTGGCATGGCCAAATTATGTGAGCTTCCGTCAACTATTTTTTAAGGTTGAATTACCTGAAAGATACAACCAGTAAATCTGACAAAGAAAGGTGAGACATAATTGGAGTAAGACAAAAAGAGAGGGAAAAGAAGATATGATAGAAGAAATTTCACAATTAATAGTAATAACTATCAGTATGAATGGGATGAAATCACCCATAAAATAGAAGAGTAGTAGATGGATTGGAAAACAGAGTTCAACAATATGAGTGGCTTCCAAAAACCACTCTTGAAACATAAGGATTCATGTAGTTAAAACAAGGAGCTGGAACAGTATTTCATTTTGTTTAAGGAGAGTTAAGAAAAGCAAGAGTATCAATCCTGACCTCAAAAAAGTCAAGAATAAACATCATTAAATGAGTTAAACAACAGATACTTTCATGAAAAAAATGACAATGAGAAAATGTACAAAAACTTTTGAGATGTTACCTGGACAGTCCCTAGGGGAAAGTTTATGTTTCAAAGCACTTTTATCAACCAAAAAAAAATGATAAAACAGATGAATGAATTGACTATGTAACTCAACTAGATAAAATAACAAATTGGAAAGCTCCAACAGAACACAAAAATAGAAATCCTGAAAAAAAGGTTAATAAAATTCAGAGTCAAACACCTCATTGAATTAATAAATAAAATTCATAACTGCTTTTAAAAACTAATCACATGACTAATCCATAAGTTAATCTGATTTTTAAAAGAGGAAAACCAAATTGCCAATATATAAAAAAAGAAAAACAACAACTGAAACTGAAATAAGAACTGTTATTAGAAATTATTTTACCTAATTGTATGCCAACAAAATTGGTAACAAATGAAATGGATAGATATTGACAAAAATATAAAATAGGTAGATTAGTGGACAAAATATAGAGAATTTAAATAATACGGTCTCAGAAAAGGAAATTGAACAATCTATAATTGACTCCCCCCCAAAGAACCCCAAAACTTCCAGAACCATATAGGTTTATGAGTGAATCCTATCAAACATTTAAAGAACAATTAGTTCTACTACTAGAAAAACTATTTGCAAAATCAGGGAAAAAAGGGGATTCTATCAAATGCCTTTGTGGCATTAATGTAGTCTTAATCCCTAGTCTAAGGAAAGACAAAAGAGAAAGATAAAAGCGTAGACCAATATCTCTGATGAAAACTGATATAAAAATAGTGAATAAATTATTATCAAAGAGGTTATAGCAACATATCAGAAAGAATCTATATGTTGTTCAGAAAGATTGGTTCAGTATTGGGAAAACTTTAAACATAAAATAATTAAGAGATCCAATTATTGGGTCAATAGATACAGAAAAAGCTTGCAACAAAATATACTATTTGTTTCTTTTAAAAACCTTAAAAGGCATAGGAATAAATGAGGCTTTCTTTAATATGACAAATAGCATCTATCTAAAACCGAAAGCTAACATCTGTATTGGGGGAAGACTAGAGGCCTCTCTGCAAAGATAACATCCTGAAGCCAGCCTTGGGACAAATAAGAAGAGAAGGTAGTATATTCCAGGCTAGGTGACTGCTATGGCTGGGGCCTAATTTGGAGCAAGCTTGGACATCCAGAAGCCTAGCAATGAGAGAAGAGTCCAGGATAAAAGCTTAATGAGGAGGCCTGAAGTGTGATGTACCCGTCTAAAGTTATAAAATAAATCCAGAGAAATCATAAGACTTTTTGTATTTTGACAACAAACCCAATAGGATTAACTAGAAAGAGCAATTACATTCACAATAACTATAGACTATGTAAAATATTTGGGAATCAACCTGCCAAGAAATAGAAAGGAACTATATGACTATAACTGGTGACACATTCCCAGGCTTACTTGCTCAATTTGCACTGGCACTAGCAGGTTGGGTGCCTAGACGAGTGGCTTCTGTTACTTTTAGAGGTATTAGGCTAATTCCCCCCAATCTTACAACCTTGCCTCATATTTTACAGAAAAAATAGAGGTCATTCCCCATGAGCTCCTTCTTCTCCCTTCTTTCTCATCTCTTATCATTCAGATGCTTTCTGCCAGTCTCTTCCTTCACCTGTCTCATATGATGAAGTGGCCTTAATACCTCTATTTGTTCAAGTGATCTCCTCTAACAGAGTGTCCCCACTGTCATCCCCACTCTTCCAGAATTTTCAGTCTCTCTCTGTCTACTGGAACGTTTCCTATTGACTACAAACATTCTCCTATCTCCCCATCCTAAAAAAACTCTTACCTGTGTTAACCAAAAACAGTATCACAAGTCCATGAGATATTACATTGCAACTAGATTTATTAAAAGAGAAATGAACATCAGATTCTTTTTTCACAACATGACTAATGTGGAAATATGTTTTAACATGATTGCACGTGTATAACCTATATCACATTGCTTGCTGTCTTGGGTAGAGGGAAAGGGAGAAAGGGAGGGAGGAAAATTTGGAACTCAAAATCTTATAAAAGTGAATGTTGAAAACTATCTTTACGTGTAATTGGAAAAAAATACTATTAAGTGAGGGGGAAAAAATGAACATGCATGTGAAACCCTAAGCCAGGGCAAAGAGTTTGTAATTCAAATAGAAGTTTGCATATTTATGAAATTGTCACAAAGAGAGGAGGAGGAGAAATAGAACTCTCCACCTAAATGAGAATAGCCATGGAGGAGAAATCTTGAATAATTAAGACGGCAAAAGCAGCATTCTTTTCCCTTGGGAACTGCGGGACTATGAAGATAGGATGCTTATCTACAAGGGTCCTGATGGGGTGCTTGTGTTTGGACCCCAGCCCTACAACCATATCTCTCCCCAGCCTAAAGACCCTATCTCTGACAATATCTGGTGAGTGGGCCCAGTGAGGTAAACTATTTCTCCCTGTTACGAGAACAAGCTGACCTCTGTAAAATTTTCCTTGTATGAACAGGACTGTCTTGTGCCAGCAAGATACCATGTACAGATTCCCACAGTTATTGTATATAATCCAGAGGTCAAGCTATATAAACTCCCGAGGCTATCTTATTACAGTCGTAGGTGTAAAGATGTACAGACCCCTTAAAAGCACCCACCCAGGCCTTGCCAGTAGGGAATAACGCCTGTGCCCAGGATACAGAAACTGTGTGTTACCACCTGATTAGCAGAGTTGTCAGGCAGTTCGCTAACTTTTCCTATATAAGCTTTAGTATCACTCCTGTTAGGTTGCACGTTCCCTAAAAGAGCTCTGCCCGCATTATAGTAAACTTTTTGCCCCTTGACTGGAAGACTGCTTGAGTTTATGAATTCTCTCCAGACAACTATGCCTTGAACCTTGGTATTTTGGGGTCCCTGCACCCCTCAAACCACATCATTTAATGGCACATGTCTGAGGTCTCAAGCCCTCTCCCAGTCAAGGTGAGCCTCCCCCTGTCCCTTCGCCCTGTAGCTGGGTCGTCCCACAAGCACCTAGGAAGGCTTGTTGGGACTCTGGGTCAAGCCTGCTGCAAGCTCTGGGTCAACAGGCCCTTGGCAGAATTCCCTCTTGACAAGGGATGCAGAATTCCTTCTTGACGAGGGATGCCTTGTTTTGAGAACACATGCGGTCGTTTCCCTCTGTGGGCCACCAGGCCAAATGTTCTACACACTGAGCCACCTAGCTGCCCTATTTGTGTGTAATAGGGTTGGCAAATATTTGTTGCTTGATTCGATAGGGGAGCTGATTGCTAATTGTTGGTGAGTAGGGCATTTAAAAACATTTATTTCTAAGTCCATGTTGACTAAAATGACTGGACTTCTGTAGAATCATTTAAATGGTAAAATTGAGTCCAATTGTTTTCTGTAGAGTTAGACTGGTAGAATGTTTGATTGCTTGTAAGGTCTACCAGAAATTCAGTATTCATGGTGCCATGCATACAGATGTGGCCTCAAAGTACATTCAGAATTTAGGTGTTTCTGGGGCAGGGTAAGATGAAATAGTAAAGAGAAATGTGTTTACAATTCTTCACTCACATACTTAGAATAGACAAAAACTTTATTTTCTGGTCTTTTCTAGGAGAGGAATTGGGAAGAAAATCAGTTATAAGATGTTTTTATTTGTTTCCCTTCTCTCTCTCTCCCCCCCCCATGTTATATATGTATTAAGTGCCTACAATATGCCAAGCACTGTGTTAAGTGCTGGGAATACAAAAAAAGAGGCAAAAGACAGTCCTTACCCTCAAGTAACATCCTATTTAATAAAGGAGACAACATGCAAACAAATATATACAAAGCAAGATACATATATACACACACATCTATATCTATCTATATACGTATCTTGCTTTGTATATATTATCTAGATGATACAATCATTATTCTGCATTATATGATTATATATGATATGTAGAAACACACATATATGTATGTATGTGTGTTATGTGATTATTATTTTGTGTTATAGTGTAACCTTCACTGGTGATTTGAGGGAAGCTTTTTAATATGCTTTACAATTGGCCAAATACCATGCATATTTATGACACTTCCACAAATGTAGGGAGGCTTAGAGGAGAATTTCTATCTTTTTATTAAAACTTGTAATTATAGAGAGACTTGAGCTGTGAACCTTTAAGCATGATAGTGAGCCTGGGTTAACACTGACACATGAAATTAATGCAATGGTGTTTTTTCTTTTTAAGTGGTCAAATTTTCAGCCTCAAATTTTACACCTATAAATAGTGGATAGAAAAAAATTATGTTTGGGAACCATTAACTACTTACATGCTATGTTGGTGATGTCAATGGTTAATTATGGCCTCAGATAGTACTTAAAGGTGTAATTAATCATTCATGCAATTTTAGGTTCTAAAAAATTGTAGCTTCTGAAAGTAAGACTCAGGCAGTTTAAAATATTTAAAGCTTATAAAGGAGTTCATACACTAAACTGGAACTTAAAAAAGAATTTTGAAATCAGTTTCTTTTCTTAAAAAAGGGTTCCCACATGATTGGTATTATTAAAGTACGATGCTTGACCCGGTTACTAAAATATTAAGCAGTACATTGTTTTCAAGCAGTTTTAATTGTTCCAAGCAATTCAGTCTTTCAGAAATTTAGATTGTAAGGGAACCACATTAAATCTTCTTGAGCCTTTAAGGGATCATTGAATGAAGAAACTTACAGATTCTGGGGATAACATACGTATATACGTATGTAAAATATGTGTGCATAATGCCAGTGTATGTACATATGTAGCAGCTTCTACACATTTTTTTCAGAGTTTCTCCCCTTCCCTTTTCTTTTTGGTTAAGGAAGCAGCCCTGGGAAATTTTAATAACCTTTCTCAGCAATCCCAGGGGGAAGTTAAGGAATGGATGGATAATCAGGGTTAGTCAGGGGATGCTCCTTCCAAATTCTGAGTCCAGGAGAAAGAGTTCATACAATCTAGAAATTGACAACCCCTTTGCTAGGGGGAAGTAACTGTAACATATCCATGATCCAACATGGGGTTGGACACATATTTGCTTTTTATGTGTAAAGTACATTCCTATTCTGCCCCCTATCCATCCCCCCCCAAAAAAAACCCCCAAACCTCTGTATATGAGGTTTGCGGTTGCAACGATTTTTTTCCTGTTCTTTTCTTTTGTTTTATATTATAAAAGAAGGGTTTATAATAATGATAGATACCTGAGAATAATCAGAAAAGAATGGAAATAGTTATTTTCACAGTCTTGCTTAGGGGAAGAATACCAAATAAAGCATAGTGATGATAACTAAGTATACAACAGACAATTTTGATTTCTTTCAATTAAAAAGCTTTTGCAATAAAATTAGTGCAACTAGAATAAGAAAAGAAACTGTCAAATAGGAAAAAAAGCTTCATATCAATTATGTCTGATAGAAGTCTGATAAAATATATGGGAAACTGATATAAATATGTAGCAAAAGTCATTCTCCAAAAGGTAAGTGGTTAAAGCACAAGCAATTTTTGTAAGAAGAAATGCAAACTATCTATAGCCATATGCTCCAAATTCTTAAAACAAAAATATAGATTGAAACAACTTAAGTTTCAATTAGATTTTCAAAGATGAAAATGATGGATATTGGAAATGGCATGAAAAAAAAACCAGTTACATTCTTATAGGGCTAGTGGATCTATGAATTGTTCCAATCACTTGGGCAACACGTTTGGAATTATTCAAAAAAAGTCATTAAACCCTGTAGTTCTACTACTCGGCATACATATACCCCTCAAAGACAGAGGGAAGGATCCCATGTGTACAAAAATATTTATAATGGCAAAAATATTTTAGTAGCAAAAAAATTCAAACTACAAATTGTCCTATATTAATGTAATGGAATACTATTGTGATATAAGAAACAGCAGATGTGAAGAAGTTATAGATACCTAGACAGACCTGTATGAACTGATGCAGAGTAAAATCAATAAGAATTGAGAACAATTTATACATTAACCACAAGAGTATAAAGGAAAAAAACTTTAAAAGACATCAGAACTCTCATCAATTTAGTAATTAGTTTTGACTCCAGCGGCCTGATGTCTAAATTGAATTGGGTATTTGGTTATGCTTATTTGTTTTCCCCAGCACTTACAAGCAAATGGTTTTTATAAAGGAGCAAGTCTGTGGTTTTAAAAAAAATTCATGTCCACACCAGGAATAAGAATGATAGCCCAGGCACAAGATGATGATATTCCCGGCCTCTCTCCCAGACTTCAAGCTCTTCTTCTGGCTGCCTGTTGGTTCCTTCTGTGCTGTCTACAAACATACCTAAGTGTCCCCTTTCTTAAAAGAACTTCACTAGATCCTACTGTCCCCTCAAACTATTATTCTACAGATTTTCTCCTTTTCTTAGTGCAACTTTTAGAAAAATCTGTATTCTTATAATTTCCTCGGCTTTTCCTCTCCTCTCACTCCCCAACCCTATGCAGTCTAGCTTTCTGATTCTCCTAACTCAAATGCAATAGCTCTCTTTGGTTACAAATGATCTCTTATTTGCCAAATCTAAAAGTTTTTTCATAGTTTTCATTATTCTTGATATCTCTAAGGGGAAGGAAAGGGGAAAAGCATTTATATGCTGCCTACTATGTTCAAGATACTGTACTAAGCACTTACATATATATATGTATATATGTATATATATGTGTATATGTATGTGTATGTATGTATATGTGTATGCGCATGTGTATATCATTTGCTCCTCACAACAACCCTGTGACGTGGGTGCTGTTAGTATTCACATTTTACAATTGAGGAGACTGAGACAAACACAGGTTAAATGACTTGCTCAGGGTCACATAGCTAGTAAGTGTCAGAGACTGGATTTGATTTCGTGTGTTCTGACTCCAGACCCAGCACTGTGGCTTCTAGCTGCCTCTGTTGACCACCAGATGTTCTCTCCTCTGTGGGTTCTTAAGACACTGCTTTCTCCTGGCCCTCCTACCTATCTGACCTTCTGTCCCTCTCCTTTCCTACTTCATCATCCATATCGTTTCCCTTGGCTTTCTTCTCCATCCTCTTCTCTCCGTGTGCTTTGTCAGTGACTTCATCAGCTCCCATGGATTTAAGTATCATCTCTGTGCAGATGACTCAAAAAGATAAACATATATATGTATATGTCTATATACATACGGACACCCTCAGTCTCTCTCCTAAGCATCAGTCCTGCATCACCAACTACCTTTCAGACATTTCAAACTCAATGTCCCAAAGACATTTAAAACTCAATGTGCCTAAAACAGAACTCGTTATCCTTCCCTACAAAGGCACCACTCTTCTAAACTTTCCTATTTCTGTCAAAGACACAGCTGTTCTTCCAGTCTCCCTAGTTCATAACCTTGTTACTTTCCTTGACTCCTCACTCTTCCTCATCCCACATTTCTGGTCGGTTGTCAAATCTTGCCATTTCTATACCCACAACATTTCTTATGTAGTTCTCCTGTCTGCTCACAAAGCCATTCAAATCTTTTTCAATTCTCACCAGATTACCACCTCCTGATTGTTCTTCCTGCATTGTCTTTCCCCAATCTAATCCATCTTCCACCCAGTTACCAAAGTAATTTCCTTCAGTGCAGATCTAAGTATGTCACCCCCTAATCAGTCAATTCCATTGGCTCTCTATGGCCTCTAGAACAAAATATGATCTGTTTTTTTACTGTTGAGGGCCTTTATAAGCTGGCTATAACCCATCTTTACAGCCTCATTGTACATTATTCTCCTTCTCCCTACATTAGGTGGTCCAACCAAATCCCCACACATAGCAACCTTTTGCTGTCTCTCACATGGAACACACTCCCTCATTAGCTGTGCTTCGTGGAATCTTTCTTTCTCAAGACTTGTCTCAAGCCTTAGATCTTTTCCTTCTGCATGATGCCTGGCTGTGGCACTTGTAACCCTTTTTCTCCACCCCCCCCCAAGTTCTGGAACCATGAATCAGGATCTAATTGACTCAGCCTTAGCTCCTGGGCAGGTTATGTCCATCTACTCCCTTTTGGCCCACTCACCATCCCAGGAAGTTCCCACAACATTTTATTGTTGTATTTTATTGTAACATTTTTACATTAAATTTTATTGTTCTGGAATCAATGAGAGAACCAGAGAAAGAAACTGAGTAATGTTTGATGGCAGCCTTATTGGTTAGCAACAGGAAGGTGAGGAGCAGGCAAATGGCTTCTGGTATGTTAAAATGTTGATGCCCTCATGCAGGGGTGGGGAAACTGAGGCCTCGAGGCCACAGGTTCCTCACCCCTGCCCTAAGGGAAGGGAAACTTGACACTAGGGCAACCACCTGGTGGCAATATAGGACTATTCAAAGGGGGTGAGGGCCGTGAATTTAATAATTAATTTAACCTCTATTGTGCTGAAATAATAATAATAATAACGGCAAAAACAGGTAACCTTATGTAGTCCCAATGAATGCCAGGCACTGTGCCAAAAGCTTTACAATTATCATCTCATTGATCCTCATAACAACCATGAGAGGTGTGGTGGATGAAAGATGAAGTGACAGAGGAAACAGAGGTTTGAGCTTCTGAGCCTATTTATTAAGTAATGAATACTAATTGCATACCAGATCTCTTCCAGGCCTTCCTCAGCTTTGGCACTGGACCCCAACCAAATACAAGGGGAGACAGTTTTTTCTACATTAAAAATAACTAATCAAATAAGGTCAATTGATTAAAAGAAAGCAATTAATTAGGGTACAAAACTATGTAACTTGATTTCTAATTGGAGGAAAGATTGGGGATTTTCCAAGTTGGGACAGGGAAAGCACACAGGTACAATTCCCTGAAATCATAAAAAGAGGTGTCCCACTCTCCCCAAGTGCCTGTATTCAGTCAAAGGAACATGGAAACAATAACTGATTAATTAGCGCGTGGCCAGTTTTCAGATAGAGGTATGAGTTGCTTGGGATGTACAATTGTGAGAAAACTGTTCGTGTCAGCCTTTGGATTTGAGTGGGTTTCTGGTCAGCATAACCTAGGTCCTTAGTTAAGGATGTCTAAGCAGCAAGCAGAGATGGTCCAGCTTCTCAGTCATGCAGAGTAAGGTGCAAACAATGCAGTAAGATTATCTCACAATTCTCACAATTGAAGAAAGTTTTCTCGTAAGACAGAAATTGGACTAGACCCATAACTGAATAGAAAGGGAACTGGGCTAGCTCCAGAATTGAGTCACAAGATGGAGTCAGTGTGGCTTACTCAATTCCCACTACTACTTATTGTTTTAATTCCTTCAGAGGGAGGTGCTACTATTATCCCCATTTTACAGAAGAGGAAACTGAGGCAAACAGAGGTGAAATGAGTTGACCAGGGACATATAGTTAGCAAGAGTCTGACATCAAATTTGAGCTTAGGTCTTCTGACTACAAGCCCAGTGCACTACTTGCCTCTGTTTCCTCACCTATAAAAGGGGAAACACATCGGAGAAGGAAATGGCAGAACATCTCCAGTATCTTTGCCAAGAAAACTCCAAATGGGGTCATGAGGAGTCAGATACGACTAAGAAGACTGAACAACAACAATAACAATGTGAAATTAGACAAATCACTTAACCTCTCAAAGCCCCAAACACTCTAAGACTGTAAGTTGTAGCACAACTGCTGATTTGCATTGGTAGAGGGAGTTTCTTCACCAGAAATTCTCTACCTCAAGTGAAATAACAAGTATGGACCCTTCCAAAATTATTCTGTCTGTACCAGCTTTTCAGCGTTTGATGACTGCAGAAAGGGGCATAAGATCAGAGCTTTTGAACTAGAAAGTAGAGACCGTCTCATCTAACTTTATCATTTTATAGCTGAGGAAACTGAGGCCTAGAAAGTGATTTGTTTAGGGTCACACAGTATATGACACCGGTCAGATTTGAACCCATGTCCTCTGATTCCAGTTCCGTTGCTGTTTCATCATCACGGATCTATAGAAATGGTATTTTTGGTTCTTTCAGTCCTGAAAATCCAGGACCCTAGAAACATGGTAAATGTTCATTGGCCTCCATCTGCCTTAAGTTGTAATTACTGTTTTTATGTTGTCTTTTTTTTTCAATTTTCACAGTGTGTCGACAACATTCGGTGCAATGGTTTAATGACAATAGTATTTGAAGAAAATTCCAAAGTGACTGTGCCGCATATGATTAAGTAAGTGTAGCCTTTTTCTTCACTCATTTTTTTAACCAAGGTCAAACTGCTAGACAAGGTGTGGCTACTAGAACAGCAATAGCAGAGAATTGTGTCATCCGACCTGCCAAACTTGATCTAGCTGCTGTCATGCCCTGTTTCAGCTTTTACGAATGATGGTCATTGCCAGAGGCAGGCTCAACATCAACCCTCTCTTAGAGCAGGTTTGATCTTGGGACCGGATGAGGCCATCACAAGTCATTGAACTGTTAACAAAAAACAAAAAACAAAAAAAAAAAAAGGAGGGTTATTTTGCCCTAACACAGCAAGGTTATACAAGAAGATGGTGATATTTTGCTTTTCTGGGTACAGTCCTTCTTGTCTTCATATGGAAGCATGCCTACTCACCTGGGTAGGATATGGTGATTCACATCAAAAATGTGCTCAAAAATTCACCAAGTGAGATTCCGTACGGGTGGGACTTTTTATGAGCAGGTGAGCATCAGGGAAACAGGCCAATCAGCTTCTGTGGATCTGATTTGTCTCCTTTTAGGGAAAACTAATCCCTATTGGCAGGAGAAGAAGAAGGTGGGCCTCACCCAAGTAGAGAGAGGTGGGGAGGGATGGACCTAGTTCTGAACTTTCCCTAAGTTGTGGGGAAACACTGATACATATTTGTCCTGTCACAACCATTTTTATTTTTTAAAAATTTATTTCTTTATTTTTAGTTTTCAACATTCACTTCCATAAGATTTTGAGTTCCAAATTTTCCCCCCATGTCTCCCCTCCCCACACCCCAAGATGGCATGTAATTTGATATAGGCTCTACATATACATTCATATGGAACCTATTTTCACATTAGTCATGTTGTGAAGAAGAATTAGAATCAATGGGAAAAACCACAAGAAAGAAAAAAAAAGAGAAAGCAAATAATATGCTTCAATCTGCATTCAAGCTCTATAGTTCTTTTTCTGGATGTGAACAGCATTTTCCATCATGAGTGCTTTGGAGTTGCTTTGGGTCCTTGCATTACTAAGAGATGAGTATAGCAAAGTTAGTCATCACACAATGTTGCTGTTACTGTGTACAACGTTCTCCTGGTCGTGCTTATTTCACTCAGCATCAGTTCATTCAAGTCTTTCCAGATTTTTCTGAAGTCTGCCTGCTCATCATTTCTTACAGCACAATAGTATTCCATTACATTCATATACCACAACTTGTTCAGCCATTCCCCAATTGATGGACATCCCCTCAATTTCCAATTCTTTGCTACCACAAAAAAGCTGCTATAAATATTTTTGTACATATGAGTCCTTTTCCCATTTGTATGATCTCTTTGGGATACAGACCTAGAAGTGGTATTGCTGGGCCAAAGGCTACACATAGTTTGATAGCCCTTTGGGCATAGTTCCAAATTGCTCTCCAGAATGGTTGGATCAGTTCTCAACTCCACCAACAATGCATTAGTGTTCCAATTTTCCCACATCTTCTCCAGCACTTATCATTTTCCTGTTTTATCATGTTAGTCAATCTGATAGGTATCATGTAGTTCCTTGGAGTTGTTTTGATGTACATTTCTCTAATCAACAATGATTTAGAGCATTTTTTCATATGATTATAGATAGCTTTAATTTCTTTATCTGAAAACTGTCAGTTCATATCCTTTGACCATTAATCAATGGGGAAATGACTTGTATTCTTATAAATTTGACTCAGTTCTCTATAGATTTTAGAAATGAGGCCTTTATCAGAGACACTGGCTGTAAAAATTCTTTCCAAGAAAGAATTAGAAAGTTTTTAGAAAGTTTCTGCAAAGATATCATTGACTATTGATTGTTTGTCCTACTTTTGAATTTTCCTTCAATTTTGGTAAAGTGATAGGGTTATCTTAAAAGAGATAATCATGAGAGCCAACACTGACCTGTGTTTACAGACAAGAAGAAGCAAGGGTTTACTTGTTTTGTTAGTTTTAACAACTCATGCAAATTATGCTAATTATAGTTGATTTGACTCCAGATCAGTATCAGTTTTGAAGAAAGTCAGAATGACTTATATGACTAAGTCCATTTTCCTTCTAGTATATAGAGAGTACTGAGAGATTATTTGTTGTATGTTTCTTAGCCTATTATTGTTAGTTAGGGCCATTCTCCCAGCCTCCATACCCCTCCCCCCACCTCCTGATGTGGTTTCCAACATAGTACTACAAAGCAAAATCTGGAATTTAAAGTGATTGCAAAGAAAACTGGATTATTCTATAGATTCTTTGCCCTCTGATTAAAGTTTTGCAACTGCTTGTCATTGTTTTCTTTTCCCTCTTCAAAAACTACTTTTGAAATATTTTGGTAGATATATAGTATTATAGCTCTACAGTTAGAAGAGACATCAGGGGCTGTGAGCTAATAAGGTCATCATATGATCAACTGTGTTCCACTTCTCAGGAAAACCCATGTGGTGGTAATGAGAGATCTTGTCTTCTTTTCTCCTACAGTTTATGGAAACTTAACACAGTGCCTCACACGTAGTAGGCACTTAAATGTTTATTGATTGATTGATTGATTATGGATAGTATCTGATAGAATTAATTAATTGTATCCAGGCAGTAACAACTATTTCAAAGATGCTTATCCTCTTCATTTTTTAAAAAATTTCCATTTTCCCTTGAAAGAGAGTTTTGGTTTTTTTTTTGAGGGTGGAGAAGCAATAATTTCTGCATGTAGCAAAAAACGATGAATATGGAATTTCCTCTGGGATTCCTTGCTTTTCTACATTTGTAAGAATTAACCCCAGTTAAACACCATCCCAGTGGTGAAAGTCTTAATATTTAATAAGCACCGTGTCAGATAAAAACAAGTGTATAATACAAGTATACAAGCACTAGAGAAAAATCTATACTACTTTAATTATAGATAAGCACCTAAGTACTGAAATGGTTTGATTTTAATCTTAAGAAAAACTGATTAGCAATCAGCTGATTTCAGTATTAACAGCTATAGATTCCTTCAGCGCTATATTTTCTAGGCTTTTGCTAGTTTGGCTTAAAAAAATGCAAAAAAAGGCTAAATTTAAAAATAAGTATGAAATATAAAATTAAAATTTAAAAGTCATAGTTAGATATATTATTATACTCAAACCAATTTTAAAGAAAAAAAATGAACCTTTTTCCCCAAGTTGAATGAACTTTAGTTTTATGCTTTAGGCTGCCTAATTTAGTCCCTCATAAGTTGATTTGTGCTAATGTTGTTTTGGGTTAAAAAATATTTTCTCAATAGTTAGACAACCATGACATGCCATCCTGCTTCAGAATTATGTTAGCTTTGACTTATAAGTATGGGGGATGGGGGGGTGGGCTCCCCCCCCCAATGCTAGACTTGCAATTTCATTGATGTAAAGAACCCCAGGTGGGGAAATGCCTTCTACCCATGAAAAATAAATTTGCTTGGCTTTTCTGGTTGTTGAATTCTAGATAGGAATAGGTACTGGAGCTGTGATTTCCTTGGTACAGGAAACTCCTGCGTGAGCAAACTAAACTCCGTCTACCTTGCAGGTTGGCATCTTCTCTTCCATTTATAATTATAAAGAGTTGCCTGGGGGTAGGATATGAACTCAGGTCTTCCTGAGTCAGACTGCTATGCCTCTCCTACACTTATTCTAACCCTCTAAAAGTTGGCAATGGTGCAAGTATGACTTTTGTTCTTGTTCACTGTTAATAACAAATTTTTGCTTTGTACTAATATAGCCACAAGCTGTGTCTGCCGGAATAGGGCCCGGCACATAGCAAATACTAATGGACTTACTGATTGGCTGAATAACAGCCTAGATAAACGATGGAAAACTCCACTTGTCTGGGTGTTTCCCTCTTTTGACATAATGGCATCAAAACACCTTGATGATCTGTTAAATTTTTTAGTTTTCTTTGCAGTTTGACACAATAGACAAGACTCTTACTCTCACTGTAGCTCATTCTTTCTGTCTCAGCCTGAATCTATCACATTTAGAGCTATATAGATATCTGTATGTAGATACAGATATATCAGAATAAAATTCTAGAAATTTCTTGTCTTTCTCCTGTAATTTCCACAAAGGCTGTGGACATTTTAACTTCCTAGAGCTCATTTTTCATCACATTGAGTGGAATGGTCTTTGTGCACAGAAGGAGAGTATCTTATCCCAGGCAGTGACTCCTTCCTCAACAGACCCATTCCACTCCTAGCTCCTGTACATGAGCTATGGGATATCTTATTCTGGAAGACTTAGATATTACCATGTGTACATAATACTGAAAAAGAGAGAGAGAGAGAGAGAGAGAGAGTGTGTGTGTGTGTGTGTGTGTATGTGTATGTATGTGTGTTTTACAGTAGAAAGAATTCTAAACTTGGATTCAGAAGACCTGCATTCAAATCCCAGCTCTGACTTTGAGCTATATTACTATGGAGGCATCGAGTAATGAATATATAGGATGCTAGACTTGAAGTCAGGAAGACATAGGTTTAAAATCCTGACTGAGACACTTATGAGCTTTGTGCAAGTGGGATAACCTCCCTGTACTTCAGTTTCCTCACCTATATGAAATGAGATGATTGGACTCAGTGGCCTCTAAGGTCTCTTTCAAGTCTAAAACTATGATCCTATGACCTCTCTGAGCCTCAGTCTCCTCATCTGTAAAAAGAGAATAATAACAGTGGCACAAACCCAGGACTTTTGGAAGGAAGGTACTTCATAAACTTTAACACACTATGTAAATATGAGTAATTGTACTCTATTGTTCAGTTGTATCTGACTCTTCATGACCCATTTGAGGTTTTCTTGGCAAAGATACTGCTGTGGTTTACCATTTCTTTCTCCAGCACATTTTACAGATGAGGAAACTGAGGCAAACAAGGTGAAGTGACTTGCCACTGCTAAGAAGTGTGTGAGGTCAGATTTCAACTCAGAGCCTCCTGATTCCAGGCCTGGCAGTCTATCCACTGTGTCATTTAGCTGCCCAAGTTATATTCTATGTATAGGTATTTGTGCTACTCCTATGTTAGGTAGATTTTGTTACTGTTATGATATCACCTTGACAACATTTTTTTTTCTTTTTTAAAACAGTGTTTATACTAGCTTAAAAAAATCATGCCATTAAGATTTTTTTTTAAAGTTGTTACTATTGTAAGAGTTTTAGGAAAATAAAGTTTAGGGCTTTTGGGGTTCTCTTGGGAAATAATAACCTTGAGCTGCTGTTCAGTTTAAGAAAATGAAATTAAATAATTTCATAATATTGAATATCTTTGCTTCATTTAAAATGAAAATGTAATCAGGATTTTTGAAGGACAGTGTTATAATTAGTCACATTTTTATTTCATCTTGGCTGATATAATTTTTCCCCTTCTGGTATTTCAAATAATCTGCTTTCAGTCAAAAGGCAGAGATGTCAGAATGGTGCTTAGGGTACAAAAGCATGATATGGGGAATAGAAGCATTCACATTTAGTAGGTGACAGTGTCCTTTAAAGTGGTATCCTGTAGTGTTGATATCAAAATTTAAACATTTTTTGGTATAGACTAAATTTCATGTTAAGTCTAATTTTGGTGTTGCATCTGTTGACGGGCCTGTTTTCTATGCTGTGGTGGAAAGTACTGAAGCTGTTTCCAAGATAGAAGGATTATGTCAGGCAAGAAATGTTCTGATGAAAGATGTAGAGGACAGTAGAGAGTCATTAACTGATGCAGCAATAATGACTTTAGAAATAGCATAGTACTACTCAGCAACCAGTTACAAAGAAATTTAAATATTTTAATTATGTATTTTCATTAGTAATAATGTGATAACAGTTAATAGGTTTTTAAGGTACATTGCTTAACATTCACTTTGGGAAAGTAAACTCTTCTGGATTATTTTTTCCACATTTATTTATTTTATTTTTAATATATAGAATAAAACAAGCATTTCCATAACATAGTATAATAAAAAAGGTGATTGCACATGAAACTGCAAATGTATTATGTAAAACTTGCTGTTCCTTTAAATATATAATAAAGGTAGCATGTAAATTTCTTTTTTTCTTCTCTCCCTCTCTATCCCAAAGATAGTGAGATAGCTACCATTACACATAAATAGCTGTGTGTGCGTATATACACATACATGCATATACATGCATGTATATACACTCTTACACACAAGCACACACACAGATATACACGCACATAATTATTCTATGCATACTTCTATTTCTCATTTATTTCTCTGGATGCAGATAGCATCTTTCTTCACAGGTCCTTTAATTTGGATATTTATAATAGTCAAGATGACTTATTCACTCAAAATCATTCTTAAAAGAAAATTGCTGATACTCTATACAATGTTCTCCTGGTTCTGCTCGTTTAGCTCTTTATTATTTCATGTAAGTCTTTCCATGTTTTTCTAAGATTCTCCTGAATTCTTTAAAAATCATAGCCCCATGCAAAACAGTGCCCCAGAGATATAAAAGACATGTATCTCCAAAAGTAAGTGATTGATTTTTAGAGTGAAATTGGGTCACTGATAGGTGCTGGTCTTAAAGACAAGGAAGTGTGACTTTTCTTCCTAGACCTGAAAAGTTCTCACTCTTAGCAAATACTGGAACCTTTGGTGAAATCACAGATTTTAGGTCACTGTGTTTATCAGTGCCCGTTCTGAAGATGTCATAATAAAAGAGAGAATTGCAAGCATTCCTCGGAAAAATCGTGCAGTTGCTTTGGCCTGAGACTGTAACTTATAAATTGTGTGCCTGTTTTTGCCTCTTCTCCTTTCTGAATGTCTGACAATTGGCAGTATGTACTCTGGGGTTAAAGTGGAAGATTTGGCCTACTCTTACAAGGACCACTATCAAAGCAGCGTCAGTTATCCACATGAAAAGAAGCATAATATAAATGGAGAAGAAATAAGGAGAGGAAATTTCTCCTCTAATGCAATCTCAAGAATGTCTAACTATTTATTGTACATGGAACTTGAAGAATTTACTATTGATATTTTCAGTTAATGCTTAAACACAATTCAGTTTCAAAAGAATTGGATGAGTCACTTTATCCGAACTTCACTTACCCATCTTATAAGAGCTCTCCCCATTGAGAGGAAAGAGTCCTGGTTTTGGAGTCGGGAGGAACCTGGATTCAAATCCTACCTCTGGGGGCAGCTAGGTGGCACAGTGAATAGAGCTCTGGCCTTGAAGTCAGGAGGACCTGAGTTTAAATCCAGCCTCAGACACTTAACACTTAATAGCTGTGTGACCCTGGGCAAGTCACTTAACCTTGATTGCCCCACCAAAAAAATAAAAACAAAACAAAACAAAAAAACAAATCCTACCTCTGACACTAAACTTATTGTGTGAGTTAGGTCAACTCTGACTTGACCTCAGTTTCCTTATCTGTGAAATGAGGATAAGGATGATGATGAAGATGATGATGATGATAGTGGTGGTGGTGGTAATAGCTGAAGTACTAACCTCACAGGGTTTTTGAGAGGCTCAAATGAGTTAAATGTATCCAAGTCATTTTGCAAACCTTAAGGAACCCTATATACAGGGTCTTCCAAAAGTCTCAGTGTGGTGTTCAGTTTTCCAGAAGTTTTAGTATAGTTTTAAGCTATGAAAGCATTTTTAGTGCTCTTAAAAACTTAAGGCTGTGCTGAGACTTTTGGGACGCTCTGAAGTAAATATCAATGATTATAAAATGAAAGGATGAACTAGATGATCTGTGAGGTTACCAGATCACAGATCCTAAATATTAGAACCAATTTAGAAATCACACGGTTTAATCACTGGTACCTTCCAGCTTTAATGTTTTATGCAGGCACTGTGACACATCCTATTCACATCCTTCCTTTCTTTACAGATACTGGTATTTTAGTTTTATTTTCCTCATAAAGTACAGGTTAACTACAAAGAGAAGGGATTCAGAGAGACTGATATATAGTTTCTCCTCTCCACCCCCAAAGTTAAAATTCTGACTTTTCTAAGCTAAAATGTAAATTGATTTTCTCTTCCTACATCATGTTTTTGTTGTATACATAAAGTATCCCCCAAATCTTAATGTTTTATAAAACTTAGAGCTACACTAAGACTTCTGAGACATGAGGTATGTAGTGTGTGTGTGTGTGTGTGTGTGTGTGTGTGTGTGTGTGTACATGAACCTGGCTCTTTTATTATCTTCCAGTAAAAAAGTTAAGTGGGATCATGGTGAAAAAACAAAAACTAGGATCTTTTTCCAGAGAATTAGATTGTCTGCCTGAGTGTGGTGTTGTTGAAACATTCTTCCTGATCGATTGTGTAGGTCTGATGCCCGTCTTCACAGAGACGATAAAGATATCTGCTTTAGCAAAACATTAAACTCCTGCAAAGTGCCCCAGATTCGCTACGCCAGCGTGGAAAGACTTTTGGAGAGATTGACAGACTTGCGTTTTCTCAGTATAGACTTTCTCAACACTTTTCTGCATACTTACCGTATCTTCACCACAGCAGCGGTGGTCCTGGAGAAGTTGTCTGACATATACAAGAGACCTTTCACATCTATCCCTGTCAGGTACGCTTAGAGTTTCGTGTCGTGATTATTCTTCAAGCCACAAGAGGAATTGGGGGACGAGGAGGGGACTTAATAGATATTGCTCAGAATTCTTACTCCAGAGGTCTGAGAGCTCAGGGTTGCCTATTAGTTCCCTATGTTTGGGAGTTAAATACTTTGTTTATGTCTACTTGTCTCCTAAGGGGAGCTGGCACAGTAGATAGACCACTAGGCTTGGAATCAGGAAGATACCTGCTATCAAATCCGGCCTTGGACACTAACTAGCTGTGTGACCCTGGACAAGTCACGTAATCCCTGCCTCAGTTTCCTCATCTGTAAAATGGGGATAATAATAGTACTTACCTCCCAGAGTTGTTATGAGGATAAAATGAGATATTTATAAAGTGTTTAGCAAAGTACCTGGCATATAGTAAGTGCTATACAAATATAAATTATTATTATTACTTATTAATATTTCTAGGCAATTGATTAGATAGAATCTGTAGAGTGTCATGAAAGTTTTTTGGAGATGGCTAAGATGCACAAAAAATACTTGGATAGGATTTGAAACTATAAAATATAAATGTGATATTCTCCTATCATAGCTCTTATATATAGAATGAATGCTCTTGAGTGACATCCAGGAAATCCGTTTTTAACTCTGCTACAACTTGCTTTTACTTTCAGGTCTTTGGAGTTGTTCTTTGCTACCAGTCAGAACAATCGAGGTGAACACTTGGCCGATGGGAAGTCGCCACATCTGTGTCGAAAATTCTCTTCTCCACCCCCATTGGCTGTATCCAGAACTTCTTCCCCTGTTAGAGCCAGAAAGCTATCATTGACTTCCCCCCTGAACTCAAAAATTGGAGCCCTAGACCTGTCGGCTTCTTCCACGACCAGCAGCCCAACCTCAACTTATAGCCCTGCTACATCCCCACCACCGCACACTGGTAAAGTACCATTGGATCTTAGCAGAGGCCCTTCTTCTCCAGAACAAAGCCCCGGATCTCTAGAAGAGAATTTAGATAACCCCCGCATGGATCTGTGTAACAAGCTAAGACGAAATATTCGAAGAGGTATTACTCAGCTGCCACATGTCCCGAACAGCGCTAGTCAATTATTCTCCATCCCTTTTGGAACCTTAGTGCCCATCCTCCATAGTTTTCCTGCTTCTGCATAGAAGGAATACAATGGCTATATAGGAGAAAGAATCCTGTAGTCCTCATTTGGTCCTCATGGGAGGGAAGTAAGAGGTAAACAGGGCCACCTCTCCCCATATCCTCTCTAGTAAAAATGGATTTAAGTTAGTATTTTTTTTAAAAGACATTTTTTGAATGATGTAATTTGAAGGGGCTGTGGACCTTGTCACAGTCTTACTTTTTTTGGTGGCTTCCCATTTCTTTCCATCTTGTAACATCAGGTACTATTTCTAGGTTCTACACTTTTAAGACTAGCCCTTCTTTTTTTTTTTTTTTTTGGCAGTTGGGGTTAAGTGACTTGCCCAGGGTCACACATCTAGTAAGTGTCAAGTATTTGGTCTGAGGTTGGATTTGAACTCAGGTCGTCCTGACTTCAGGGCTGGTGCTCTATCTACTGCGCCACCTAGCTCACCCAAGACTAGCCCTTCTTAAGAAGGTTTGAATTTGCTTTGGGGAAGAGTCTAAAGCCCTGTGGCATAATTCCATATAAAACTAGAGATGCAGGGGGAAAATCGTAAATTTTGTCTTTATTTTTCTCCCCTCAGTAAAACATCCTTTGTTGTTTGTCTTTGTGAAAAGACTAACTATATGATGTTGGGAAAGTCTCTCTGGGCCTCTGTTTTCTCATCTGAAAAATGAGGAAATTGATTAGATGATCTTACTTTCTAGCTCTAAATTTCTGTGTTTATAGACTATCACAAACTACATTTTTCAGTATAATAGATAAATGATGGAAATTGGATAAGAAGTTAAACGAAGTATCCAGATTGGAAGCAGTTGCATTCTAATAAAAGCTCATCCCTCTCTCTGCCCCCACCACTCCAACCCTTAAGTCCTATACTTTCTAGTTCAAATCATTGAAATAAACTCCCTAGTGAGGTGCTTAATGGAGTTTTAACTAAAGCAGTTGTCATTGTCAAAAGTAACGTATTGTTTAATATAAAATCCTTTACAATGACAAGTTAGCAACTCAGGAGGAGGAGTCGGGGAGGTTAATTAAAAACCCATTAACAAACAACAGGACTGAGCTATGTGATGATGAACTCTTCTGGAGATGAGGGGCTGGAACACAATTTGACAAGTGTCTGCAGGAACCCATCATCATCAGGGCTTAAAGAAGTTCGATGGTGGGAGGGTGAGACTGAGGCAAGCCTATGGCTTATCTTAAAATTCCCCTTTAGAGTGGGATGACCAGACAGAATGGAAAGTTCTTTCCAGCTCTTAAACTTATTCTGGTCAAGAAGAGGGGTGAGATCAAGACAATGAACCAGCTGCTTGTACTTTCTGAGTTGGGGATGTTTGGAGAATGCCAGACATTATCAGTCTTCACCCCAGAGCTTATCAGCATCTTATTTTAGGACGCTAAGTTCAAGGATTGTACCCCCAAGTCCCACCTCCTGCCGCAGACATTCTCTTTGACCAGTGAACAATGATGATTTAAAGTGGCTGTCTTGGTTTTCGATGAAAATTGTATAGTCCTTGGTCAATAACATCAAGAACCTCACGTTGCTGTTCCAAGCAAAACTCCCACTCCCTTCACCATCTGGATTTTTCTAGGTGGAAGTACTGGGTTATTTCTGTTTCCCACCCAATCTTTCATCCTCTTCATTATACCCCCACTCCCAGGGGCTAATTTGATCATAGCAATGCAATCAACTCATTTTTTTGAAAGAAAAACAAAAAAAATAAAATTATCACAACAGTTTAGCCACTGTATTCTTCCTATGTGCTCCTTGTTCTAACGTAGTCATTTATATAGTCTAGTATTAGTTATCCCTTACCCTGCCTCATTCTGCTGAATTGCCTATGAAAAGCAATTTTTTCTTTAGAACTATCCAGTTTTATAGTATATATCATGGACCTGTCTCATGATGATTAGCCCAAGCTCTCCAGTGATGGATCATTAAGGCTTCTGGGCTCTGGTCACGAATCAGAAATTAAGACTCCTTGGATTAGAAGAAGCAGAAGCCAGTTCTAGGCTAGGCCTCAGGTCTGGTACAAGACATGCAGCTGGTGGGCCACTTTGCTCCGCAACCTTCCCGAGTGCTGTGGGAACCAGATTAAAATATACCTGGAAAATATTGAACAAAATAAATGAAAATACAGTAAAACAAAGATAGTGTTCACATGTGGCTTCCTAAGTTACCACACTGCCCCCGGGAATACTTATGTATGGTTTAGTGCTCTTCTCTCGCCCCCCTTACCCCCTTTCCATTTCTGATTGAGTTTGATACCACTGGTGAAGACTAAAGGAGATCAGGCTAAGTGAAACTGATATGGGTAAATTTTTAGTTAGGAATACCTTTGAAGGATGCCTTGGTCATTTAAGTGCAAAGGCTAAAAGAAGGCAAGATTAGCGTGAACGGCATTTAATAGGTCTTTATAGTGCTGATTCCTTATAGCCTGGGATCAAGGAATGGTGAGAGAGTGAAGAAATGTTGTAGAAACCTGGAGGTTTTCCAATGATTTGCAAAAGAGAGAGCTACTGACATTATTTTTTTTTTCATACTAAATTGAATGCATGTTTTGTAAGTGCTAAGTTTTGAGATGGCTCATTTTTTAGAAGTGGTAATTGATAAAAAGCCTAACATAATAACTCATATAGTGCCTAACATAAATTAAGTGGATTTAATTCCAGTTCTTTGTTTATCGAACTCAGATATGCAGAAGTTCTAAGGTTTGGAGAAAATGGGAATTCTGCTCTAAAGATAAGCAAAAGGTGTCCATAAGCAAAAGGGTTTTTTGGTTTTGTTTTTTTGAGATAGGTTATAGCCTGCATCTTTTAGTTACCATCCACTTCCCAAGTATATGGGACTTGGGCAGTTCTGATCTAATTGAGGTGGTTACTCCTTCTAATGAATTGGGTAGCAACCTATCCATGTCTTCTCATTTGTATGATTTCTATCTATGTCTGCTTGTAAATTATCTATAATTTAGATTGTTGATAATATTGCCTGCCAGTACTCTAGGGACTTTCCTTTAGATCTCTTAACAGTGTATGAGTACCACTACAGCCCAGAAAATCAGTCCCTCAAGGCTTTCAGTATTGTGTTGCCTCCAGCACAGATCTCTTCTGTGGGGCAGAGTGGATAGAGCACTAGACCGGGAGACAGGAAGACCTAAGTTTAAATCTAGAATGAGACACTTACTGCTATGTGATCTTGAACAAGTCTATTAACTTCTGTCTGCCTTGGTTTCCTCATCTGAAAAATAGGGATCATAGTAGCACCTACCTTTCAGTGTTGTCATGAAGATAAAACGAGATTATTTGTAAATCACTTTGCAGCCTTTAAAGTGATGTATAAATGCTAGCTTACAGTAGTAGTAGTATTAGTAGTAGTTGTGGTAGTGGTAGTGGTAGTAGTAGTAGTGTCAATAATCTGTTGCTCTGACTTAATTTCCTTGAATGCCATTTTTGCCTTCCAGACTTTGAAAATTGGTGGTTGTAAAAATGCTGGTAGATTGGTTCCAATTTTCATCTAATGTTCATTCTTTTAATTTAATCTTTTAACATACTTGTGATGAGATATAATTCATATCTCATGCCAAGCCTTATCCAGAACTGTTTTCTCCTTCTTTGTTCTTCACTGTTTTATGAGGCATTATTGCTTATGATTTTCTTTCTTCCTTCCTTCTTAGTAGTAATTTGCAAATGAGTGCGTTTAGGGTTAGTCTAAACAAAAGATTGTTGCCTCTGGCTGCTGTGTCATCCAATTAGGCTGGGAAACAAGTGTTTACTGACAGGTGCTTCCTGGTCTCTTTTGGTCTTCCCATGGTGATTACTTTAAATTAACTTAAATCATATAGAGAATTTTGGTAATCCTTGGTGATGTCTTTCTAATGGTCCATTTTCCATTTTTTTTCTATATCAGTAGCTCATTTGAATAGGTTAGGTTAGAACTATTATAATAACCTGTAGTATCTTGTTTTCATCTTTACCCTTTCCTCCAATTCAGTGTAGGTTTTGACTTTTGCCTTACTTTGTCTAGCAGAACAGAGATTCAGAAATGACTCTCATTTCAGTCACTTCCTGTCTCATAATGTAGCCAATTTCAGTTTTTTCAATGTTGTTCAGTGCTCACCATGTCCAGTGTCTTCCAAGGCTCTTCTGGAAGAAAGTATTCATTATGTCCAGATAGGAGGCTTCTGAGTAGACTACATGCCTTCAGTCTCTTTCACTTCATCTTCCAGGATATTTTGCTGTCTTTCCAAGATGAATGAAATCTTTATTTTCTTTTTCTTTTTTTTTTTTTTTTGTTTTTTGGTGAGGCAATCGGGGTTAAGCAACTTACCCAAGGTCACACAGGCTAGTGTCAAGTGTTTGGTCTGAGGCCGGATTTGAACTCAGGTCCTCCTGACTTCAGGGCTGGTGCTCTATCCACTGCGCCACCTAGCTGCCCCCTGAAATCTTTATTTTCTCAAAATATATGAAAAAAATGAAAGCTACTACTATCAGCCTTCTCAGTATGTAGAATCAGGCACATTTAAAGGCAAGAGAGGGAAATGGCTGGGGGCAGGGGTGCGGAGTATATACAGAGAGGGTAGTATTTGACAGAGACGTTAAAGGAAGATGAAAACCTTTGTGACCCATTGCATCTTGCCCAAGTATTTTAATCCCAATCTGACAAGTACATTGTCTGTGGCTTTTTTAGAATTTCAGCGTTACTTAGGGCAAGCAAACCATGTTGCATTTTTTTGTATGCCCTGTTTAAATCTGGAGCCAAGGACACTTCTAATTCTATTCTCCCAAACTAGACTTTTGTAGGACCTTTGCAACAGCTGCTAAGAAGTTCTCTGTCCGAATTGGACTTCTGTTTTGTACAGTGCCCCCCTGTGCTCATATCATGCTAACACTAAATATGACTGATGAGCTATTCTTCAACAAGAGTATATATGTTTCCTGTTTTGCCTTTGAAGAAATACCAGAAACACTTGACTTGCATACTGCCTGCCTCACCATTTAAGGATGTACTGTGGCCAAAGATTTCCTATACTGCCATCTGAACGAATGAAAAAACACTTAGCAATTATTTACTATGTGCCAGGTACTGTACTGAATGCTGTAAAAATGAATACAAATAAACAAAATAGTCCCTTCCCTCAAGATACTTACATTCTTTTTTTTTTAATTTTTTTTTTTGCTAGGCCATGGGGTTAAGTGACTTGCCCAGGGTCACACAGCTAGTAAGTGTCAAGTGTCTGAGGCCTGATTTGAGCTCAGGTCCTCTTGACTCCAGGGCCAGTGCCCTCTCCATTGCACCACCTACCTGCCCCAAGATACTTACATTCTTAAAGAAGGTAACATACAAGAAGGAACATGAGACTGGATAAGATGAGATGAAAGCTCACCAATCACAGCACAAGGTCCCGAGGGTAGGTGGTTCTAGTGGGAGGAGGCAGAGCGAGGCCAGGGCCTGGGGAAGATAAGGTGATAGCTTGCGGCCTTCAGTTTTTTCCTGACAAAACTATCTTAGTGCACCACAATTTGACGCATGCTAGCTAAAGTAGCCTTTGTCCAATTTTCCTACTAAAAGCATGTCATCCTCACAAATACCTTCAGTCCTGGCATCTAGAAGTGAATGGAAGCATTCTTTGAAAGAAGAAATCTTTCCTAAAATAGAGATTAAAACAGTTTTGAAAATACTTTTCAATATTCCATCAGGCAACATTAATTTGATTCATACCTCCCTTCCCCAAATTTGTATGAGCCACACCCGTGTTAACCACTGCTACCCTAGTCACTCCTGCCTTGTTCTTTTGCACCTCAGTACTCTTAAATACCATTATGACTGTCTCTACTTTAAATGCCAATGGAACAGTTCCCTAGATAACCAAACAAAAATGAATAGAAGAAGCAGAGGATATTACATATCTTCAAAGCTTATTACCTGGTTTTCATTTAGGTCCCCTCCGCTGTATGCCTACAGGTTGAATTGCTTATCTCTTCTAATGTTTCTTAGAATATGTCCTCTTCACAGACTGAAGGAAAGTACTCCTAATGTTTTGCACATATTTGTCCCACTATTTTGTAGAATCTCAGCTAAATGACTGATAGCAGAGCACCTAAGAAAGCTATTTGTTTACCTAACCCTTTCTTGTGGTACACATTCCACCCCCAGAATCCTTCAGCAATGGATATTTTGGGATTGAGGACCACAGGGAGAGCCTGTGTGAAGAAGTCTTGGATTCTTTCCAATGTTGGAGTATGAGGTGGCGCATGCTTCTCTAGGCAGAGCTACTTTTACTTGATCAGAGTAGACAAGCCTCATGGATGTGCCCTTTTCTTACTCTTCCAGGGATGATAACTCCTTTCTGTTGTATTCTCATGGTGGTTTTCCTTTCTTTTTAGACTCTATTTCAATGCAGTCCAGCTCTGACTCCTTAGAAAGTTTTTTTGTTTTGATGTAATTGCTGACTCATGATTTTTTCTCTCTCCCCTCAAGTAAATGAATAGTATGAATCAAATTACGAACATAGATTTGGTCCTTTCTGTACTCTTTTCATAGCAGATGCCTTGAATTACAGAGTTTTGAAGGCACTATTTAGAAAATAATAAATATGACAACTAAGCATTTATTTTGGGGTTATTCCCTGGCTGCATCTTGTATGTTTGTCAGCTTTATTGTAATTATGTCATTCAAATTAAGGAGTCTCAAAATTTCTCCTCCCAGCCCTTTTGTGTCTAACAAGAGGGAAAATGTGGCTTTATTTCCTGAAACGAGCAGTGTGGAAATGGTTTACGTGGAGTTATGGAGGCTCACGGAAAGCTTGTTGAGTGTGAATCTTAGGATCAGAATGTCTTGGCTGTCCATGTCCTTTGCCAGAAGGGTAGGTTGATTTGAATGGTTTTGCTGACATGTATGCTGAGAGATGGACTCAGCTTTTACTAGCAAGAGCCTTTGGAAGACCTGAGTCAAAAAAAAAAAAAGAAAGAAAGAAAGAAACCAAGTGGTTTGAAATTGCTTAAGCTTTTTGTCACTCAGGAAAAGGAACTTCTAACTTGGAATGACATGAATGAAGTTTGAGTTTTGCCAGATTAAGCTGGTGGTCTAAGTGTGGAGAGCATACTGGACCATCAAAGCTGTACCCTTCAGGGTGGTCCCGAAGTGGCCTATCATCTTTTTCTTGCGGTGTTAATTGTTTTAAGAAAGACTAAACTATCCCAGAGTCTTCCATGAGCCTTGTTCAGACTTCAGTCAGTGCTCCCTAGTGATCTGTGAACCCAAGCCATAGGGTAATAGGCCTGAGGTTCTTAATGTGTAGTCTGTGAACTTTAAAAAAATAAAAATTTAAACCGCATTTTAATATAATTGGTTTCTTGGAAAATTCTATCTGAAAGGCTTATTCTGAGAAGGGGGCAATACATTTTGCCACAGGGGTCCATGACGTAAAAAAGGTGAAAAACCCCTGATCTGGAGTCCTAGTACTTCTTAAACTATGGGTCGTGACCCTGTATGGGGTCATGAAAAATTTGGCAACAATAAAGGGCTTCTGAATGCACAATGACCCAAATTAATTAAAAATCAAACATGTCGTGAATCCGAGGTGTTTCTGGCAACATTTGCCGGTATTGCATTGTGCAGCTTTACTGCAGCCTTGGTTCTGAACCCAAAGCACGCATACTGTGCATTGTGCATGCTGTCACACCACGAAGCGCCAACGGACACTGCCAAAATGCAAAAAGGGGTCGTGAGTGGGAAAAGTTTAAAAAGCCGTGATCTAGACCGTTCAGCTCTCATACAAAGATAGAAAACATCTCATCTTTGAGGCTAACCATGCTTCTGTTCTGGAGTGTTTCTTCTTTCCTCCCACCTCCTCTACCCCCTTGCTGATAATTTGTATTTTTGAAAAGGTTTAGTGTATTGGAAAGCGCTGGGGGTGGCAGAATTCCAAGGGGGAGGGGCTCATGGACCTTTATGTTCATGGCTTAAATAGTTCTCGCAAATTGGGGCTGGCTTCCTGGTCTAAAGGGATCAAGGGCTGTCCTGAGTCCCTGAGGCCTGAGGCACCTCATCATCTGGCAGTCTAATTTATCTGTATATTACTATAATTCATTGACATGATTTTATCCCATTTTCCTGAATAATTAAGAGCTGACTATTCATGATATTTTGAAACCATGACCATATAGTCAGATAGAATGAACTAAAAGCAAATGAGTGTCCATAGTTCTGAATCTGTACCTTATATCTGAGTAATAAAAGTTGCTTAGCTTTAATGGCATTTATTTTCTCCAAAAAAATAAAAGTCACTTCAAGGAGAAGTGACTTGACTTATGTCAAAGCACTGTGAATGTAGATTAATTAATATGTGGTGCTAATGTAGCGTAACGAGCGTTGTCTAACATGATGCACGCTGTTGTCAGGAAAAACCTGGAAACTTTGCCTGCATGTTAAAATTTATGCTGTTTTAAAGCAGCAGTTCTTGAAACTGTGTCCGGGGATCGAACAATATCTGAAAGTACTCCAGCTGTGGACATCGCTGAACTTTCACCATGCCGATCACCTTCGACTCCTCGACATTTACGATATCGTCCACCTGGAGGTAAGACCTTATTAACAGTTTCAGAAATGTAAAAATGCAGTGTTCCAAATATTTTCTGCATCCTCAAATCCCTGCACCAACAACTAAAAAACCAAACAAACACACACATAACTTGGATGTAATAGACATAAATAACTTTATTCTGGGTAATGAGCAAATAAATGACTAAAGAATTCATTATCACTATTCACTAGCATTCTTTTTGGAGGATAATGTTACACCATACTTTACATAAATCAAGATTGTTAAATTGTCTTATACCTACTCTAATAGGTATAAAGGGCAGCTAGGTGGCACAGAGGATAGAGTGCTAGGCCTAAAGTCAGGAAGACTCCTTTTCCTGAGTTCAAATCTGGCCTCAGATCTGAACTTACTAGCTGTATGACCTAGGGCAAGTCCCTTCATCCTATTTGCCTTTGTTCCTTATCTGTAAAAAGAGCAGGAAAAGGAAATGGCAAACCACTTCAGTATCTTTGCCAAGAAAACCTCCATCGGGGTCACAAAGAGTCAGACACAGCTGAAACAACTGAATAATAGGCATAAAATGATTGTTAAAACAAGAGAAGAATGTGAAAACTATCTCCAGAATCTGATGAGTTTATATGAACCACTAGAGGGGACATGTTTTTAGGGTTTGTGGGAAGAAATTAGGTACCTAGGACATCATTACAACATGATGCATGCCAGAATGGGCCAGCTACATGGTACAGTTGATAGAACAGTAGGCCTGAAGTTAGGAAGACCTGGGTTCAAATCTAGCCTCACACACTTCCTAGCTATGTGATCCTGGGTGAGTCACTTAACCCTTTTTTGCCTCAGTTTCTTCAATTGTAAAATGGGGCTAATAATAGTGCCTATGTCTGAGGGTTGTTGTGAGAATAACAGGAGATAATGATTGTAAGGTACTTAGCACAGTCACTGGCATGTAATAAGTGATATATAAATGTTGGCTACATATATGTAATATATATTTATACATAAAGTGGGTTCATCTTGTATTTCTAGTTCTGGAAGGACCCCATGATGGTCCTGTTCCATTTATAACATTCCAGTAGCACAGTATATATTAGTAACAGTAGTGATCATCTGTACAGAACTGAAAATTTAGAGGTACTATTTAATTAAATAATCTGTGTATGGTCATGGTGAAAAATGCTTTAATTGAAGTGAAATCATCGGAGGAAAAGGCAAAAATCCTTTCATTATTTTTCCCTTGCCCAAATGCTTTAAAATATTAGTTGCTTTTGAATTGTTTTTCTTAAGCCAATTATATAAAATAAGAAGAGAAAATAATTCAACTGTAAAACCAAATTCACCCCAAGTAACCTCAAGAAAACACCAACACTTCTGTGACACACTTGTACTCATACTCCCAATGTGGGGCTATTCTACAGCAGATGTTGGTGAGTGGAGTACAGTTAGAAAAGTGGAGGATTTTCATCTTGACTTTTTGAGGTCAACCAAAAGCTCTCACTGAATACGAGGTGAAATGATATAGGGATGCACCAGGGGCTAGTACAAGACTACTGGATTTAGAGACAGAAGGCCTGGGCTTGATTCCTTGTTCTGCTCCTTAACATCTATGTGACGTGGTACAAGCCCCTTAGACTCTCTCGGCTTTTGTTTCCTATTCTATAAAACAAATGGATTGAAGTAGGTGACAACTAATGTTCCTTCCAACTCTAAATCTACGATCCCAGATTAGAGTGAAGCCAACGGGCTGCATTATGGGCCTCAGAATCAGGTGTAGGTCAGCTTGTGTGGGTGTGGGTGACTGTAGTGGGTTCAGGTGTCCAGTGTAGACTGGCCCACTGTTGGAGGACCCTGAGACCTTCAGAGCCTTCAGATCCAGGAATAACTTGACAAGGGACTGGTTTGGAGGCCCCTGGGTAATTTTTAATCCTAGCAGACCTCTTGACTTTATTCCTGCCAGGAAGCAGCTCTAATCCAAATTTCATGGTGTGCACCTGGGTTTTAAACGTTCCATATTTAAGTGTATTTAGTTAAAGAAGTAGAAATAGTGTCTCACATTACAGAGCAATCTTGTTTATAAGTTGTCTGAGACCAGTTTCAGGCATCAGTATTGTTGTTGAGACATTTTTCAGTCATGTCTGACTTTTTCTTGACAGAGATACTGGAGTGGTTTGCCATTTCCTTCCCAGCTGATTTTACAGATGGGAAAACTGGGGCAAATAAGGTTAAGTGATTTGCCCAGGGTCACACAGCTAGGAAGTGTCTTAGGTCAGATTTGAACTCAGGAAGATGGGTCTTCCTGACTCTATACCTGGCAGTCTATCCATTGCACCACCTAGCTGCCCCACATGTCAGTGTACTTGAAAACAGTAATCGGTGGCTTGCTGGTATTTTCATTACATGACTGTAACTAATAAGAAATATAGTACTTAAAAAAAATCTTCATGTTTCCATGACTAGGGTTACTTGTGAAATGTTCTTTGCAAAGTAAGTTTTAAAAAGGAAATATAGCAAAGTTTTACCACATGATGTGTATACAGCACTACAACCTGAAGACTGAAATGTATATGAGACAGCATGTGATTCATCTCCTTGCCTTCAAGAAGGATCACATTTAGTCTGTTTCTGTTTTTAAAAATGCTTGGAGGAGGAGATCATATAGTATGAGCTTAATGGTTATTTGTTGAATTGAACTGGTAATGATACAAAATTATAGGCTCTTATTAAAGTTGCCCTCTTGTCTATTTTCCCCACCATCTTGTAGCAGATGCTTTCTAAATAGGAGATTTTTTTGTGGTAAGGCAGCTGCCATACCAGAAAAACTAAAGACATAATACATAATTGTACATATTTGAAACTAGATTTGCTGGAATGACATTTTGGGGACATAGCTACTTCTTAATCTCATGCAAGATACGTAGGTATTTTCAGTTGGGAGCATAGTCCACCAGTCCTACAGGGGCCTCTGGATTCAGATCCATAGGGAACCTACCAGTGTAAGTTTGAATATCTGGGACGTTGTCATTGTTCAGTGGTTTCAGTTGCGTCTGACTCTTTGTGACCCCATTTGAGGTCTTCTTGGCAAAGCTGCTGGATTTACCATTTCCTTCTCCAGCTCATTTTACGGATGAGGAACTGAGACAAACAGGGTGAAGTGACTTGCCCAGGAACACATAGCTAGTAAGTGTCTGAGGCCAGATTTGAACTGAGGAAGATGAGTCTTCTAGTCCCCAGGCCTGGCAGTCACTGGGCCATCTAGCTGCCCCATCTGGGTATGCAGGTACATAAAGTAGTACAAAGTGGGAAGTTCCTATTAGTCTTCCCTTATATACAGGAGAAACTTAATCTCGCTGTCTAGACTATAATATTTATAACATTTTCCCTTGCTTCTAGGTCTTGCTCTGGACTTTTTAGCATTTTAAGTGGTAGGGAAACAAGATGTTATCTATTTCCTCCATTCCCAAATCTATGCTTTGGAATCTTTGAGCATTACAGTTGGGGGGGGGGTGATAAAGGAGAAAATGAAAAAGGAAGCTGCAACGAATCTAATCCATCCTGTAGCTTATCCTCTAATTTTATTATACCTCACGAAGAAATGAGGTCCAATTCTCATGGGCTTAGGATGGGGTTGTTAAGACTCCCCATGCCTCTACGTTTTTCAAGTTAAAGGACCTCTCTTGTCTTCCCTGATGGACATTATCTGTGTATCTGTTGCTCCTTGGGATTTTGAACAAAGAGCCTCATGATTCAGGCGTGCAAAGGTGAAGGCTGAATAGCCTTCCTCCAGCTTCCAAAAATAGGCACAGAAATTTTAATTCTTCCTAAGCAGTCTCCAACTTAAAAGCATGGTCTCTAGGCACAGTAAACTGGTTAGAATTTGCTCCACACTTTTGTTCAGTACTTGTGTAGACCATGAAATGGAGTAGCAGACAAGTGGCAGGGGGCAGGGCTAAAAAAGCCCCCCATTACATATAGGCAGTCATCCAGTGTGTGCTCTTGCCAGAATATAGACAGCCTATCTCACCACGACTTTCTCTTTCTTTTTAAACTCACAGGACAGACAGCTGATAATACCCACTGCTCCGTTTCCCCTGCCTCTGCTTTCGCTATAGCCACTGCTGCTGCGGGACATGGGAGTCCACCAGGTGAGTGCCCAGCATAGTGTGGTGTTGGAAAGTTAAAGGGAAGAGATTCCCATCTCTCATGTTTAGATTGTTCTTGGCTTACCCCTTTAGTCTCAGCAGCTGAACTCCTGAGAACATGCGTATCCGTTTTAACTGAGTGAAGCATAGAAGGCAGATGTCAGGTGGGTGGGAAGAAGGTGGGATATATGTGTGAGGGGGAGGAGGAGGGTCCCTTTGGCTCTAGCTGAATCATAGTCCCTTTGTAGAGCCATCATTTAAATTTCATAGTGAGGAAGAAGAGCTTAGGAAAATATAAAATGTAAAATAAAGTTGAATTTAAAAATAGACTGTAGGAAAAATATGATCATTACAATTTGGAGGATGAAATGTTTAACATTCTATTTGACTTCTGTCCACTAGCACAGGGAAAGTTATATTGAAGGAGGGGAAAAGTACCTGTAGCCATTTTTGGCCCGAGAAACCTTTTTCATATATTGACCTTAACAACCCTCCCAAGTTCAAATCACAAAGGTGGAAATTTAGATATTGGCTTATGTCATTTTTAAAATTAGACAATGTTCAATTAGAATAAAAAGGTCCATTTTCACAAGCCTATGAGTTTTTATTCATGCCACCCATTAGGAACTAATTGGTATTACCTGTGTAAATTCCCTAAAAATTGAACCAGAATAGAGATTCTCCTGATGAATATGCGCTACTGAAGTGGTTATATAAATTTTCTTGGAATTGAAGAGACTAGAGGTTGACTGAATTCATTTTCATGATCATTTGGCTGTATGTATTTCATTTGGAAAACCAGAACAAAGATTTCTTTTTTTTAAATAAACTCTGTGTTTCTCAAACTTCTTTCCCTAAGCAACCAAAACAACACAGCCTATAGTGATACTGATACACTATGAGACAGATTGACTTGTCATAGTGTATATTATTTTATTATTCCTTCCATTCTACCATACAATAAAAAGAAAGACTTTGTTAAATAATAATAGAACAGCTCTTTCTTTGTTACACTCATAGAATAGGTATTTAGACATTTTGAATAGCTGAGGATTTCTTTTTGCCTTCCATCCTCATAAGCCATCTTGCCATAAAAAAACAAATCAAGCCTGAGAACTCCCTAGTTCATTCTCTGAGTATCAAGAAAATTGAGGCGTTGTTAATTTTTGGTTTAATTCAGGTGAAAGTGATTTCTCCATTTTCTGGGTGGTGTATGAGAAGTTTTTCCCCATAAGATTCTGGAACATAAAGGATTAAACTTTGAGACTTGTGATAGGAAACTGACTTAAAATTTTCCTAAGTTGAATGGGCATATTGGGCCCCCAAGATAATATCACTTTGTGTTTTAGAGACCAGAGTAAAAGTAACTCCACCTTGACCTCTTCACTGCTCCACTCCTTCCCACCTTAATAGAGACCTTTCTTTGCTTTTGCTTTCCCCACTCCAAAATGCCATCCTCTCTTCAAATCACATGGATTCTTGAATACCCATTTACCAAGCTGTATTACCATATCTATATGAATGGCTATGATAACTGACCAGCATCAACTATAAAAAGAGCTCATTGTTGTTTGGAAGCTAAGATCAAAGTGTCTGGGACCCAGGTAGAATAATCATTGAAAAAAAAGCAAGGAGTGGTGGGGCTAAATAAATAAATAAATAAAAAGAAAGGAAAATATTAACTGGCCAGTTCAATTCATTGCATGTTAGAAGTTAGAGAAAAGAAGACTTCCTATCATATGTAGCCCAGTAGAGAGCTCTGGGGCACAGGGACCTAGGCAGTTAGGGTCTGGAAGGGCCCCTTTGCTCGAGCCCTTTGGGATAAAAAGAGAAATCACAGCCCCGTAAGAGGAGCAGTGAAGCCGGTCATGCTGGGCTGACAGCCTTAGTCCTGCGCTCCAATAGAATTGATTTCATTTGCCTTTTTTTTTGCAACCAGCATACAAACATTACAATACCCATACCATCTTTATTCTCATAATTTTAATTGCTTCATAAACATTTAGATTACTGATTTCGCATCCAGTAGCCAACTCTTACCTGAGTTAATCCAAAGCTTTATGGAATTAGGGATCACTGAGTTATTAAAGGCATTATTATCATTTATCTAAGAATGAAAATGGAGTTACTGAGTTCTGCAGAGTATGGCCTAGCAGAAAGCTCTTAAGAGCCACAAAACATAATCTGTTTGGATATTCTAGTGTTAACTCTTCTTCATTTTCCACTATCTAATCATTTTAGTTCACATTTTTAAAAAATACCTCAACAATCCATGCTAAATCCATCTCTACTGAGACAGAAAAACATTGGACCAAAAAATGGCTGATCAGCTACTTTGGCCTTACTTTACAGATAGACAGATGGTCACAGGACTCATCTAATACAGAATGTGGTTATTAAACCAGTTGGGAAAAAAAATTGATTCAATACCAATTAGTTATCTCAGTAACCAAAAATTAGTTATCTCAGTAACCAAAAATAGATGTAGCCTGGATTTGTTATGAATAATAGGACATAATGGAAAGAGCATTGCTCTTGGAGTCAGAAGAGCTTGGTTTGAATACGAGTGATAGGTTGCCAAAAAGTAAACTACCTCCCAGTCCGTAGGACTTTCCCTAGAATCCTAAGATGAGATATTAGCCCCTCTCTGGGGCACCCAAATTGTGAGTACAAGTGGGAGTTGGAGCATGTCCTCCGTATGTAAATAGGATCATTGAAATAGTCTAAAAACGAACAGAAGAGAACAGATGAAAGCACAGAAGGATATACAGATGAAGTAGGATTGCTTAAAGTTATATACTTTAAGGGAAAAGCAAGCAAACTTTAAAAGAGATTGACAGTTTCACGTACAATCTGCTCTCTATTCTGCTTTGTATATAGGAAGAGTTATTTTGTTTTTTCTTAATTTTAAAGATTAAAATAAAAATTTTAAAAATAATTTAAATCTAAAAATAAATCAACTTATCTAGCACTTTCTTTTTACACATGAATAACCTGAGGCCCTTAGAGTCCTTCTTCTATATGACAGTGCATCTTATCTTTTGATAACTTCTTAAATGGTGTGTGTACGTGTGTATGTATGTATGTGTATGTGTGTGTAGCGCATGTGTAGTGGTGTATACTGTAGTACAATCTCAGCTCCCACTTGTACTGACCATTTGAGTCCCCAAAGAGGTGCTGCTGTTTCTTATGGGAAGCCCTGAGGGTTGGAGGGAGGGTATGGCTTTCTAGTACTATAATTCATAAGTCCCCAGCAATGTACTTTCTCCCCCCACCATGATTATCAGTTGATACCAGTCATCCAAACTGAATTAACTTTTATAAAGGAGTATTTATTAAGATGATATAGTAAGAATAGTTGGTACTAAACATTGCCCTGAAAGTCTGTTTTGTATTCATTCACCTAGTGATACATGAAGAATCCAGGAAAAGTGGGCTCAAGATTAGATAGAACCTATGATGAAGGCTCAGTGGTATGCTAGTAAATATTTAAAAATCAGCTCTCTGAAAAAAAAATGTGTACATGATGCACTTTTAAGTTTAATTTGCATTATTAACATTTTCTCTACCACTTTGTTAAGTCTACACAAAAAACCAAAACAAAACAAACAAAAAACCCCAATAAATCAAACTGACTTGTACCATGTGCCTATATCCAAGGTGTAAATGCTCACAAGCAGGTCTGAGCTGGCTCCAGCACACCCTTGTAAAGGGGTAACTCACAGCTCCTGTTTATTAGAAATCCTTTTCTCTTGCTTGAGGAATGTTTATGAAGTTCCCTTTGGGCATGTTGTAGCTTTCTGCTAAGCTCTTCGTAGAGTCCTGAAGCTCCCTTTCCTCAGTATGTCTAGTTTGTACTTCACTGGATGCAGGCATTGTTACCAGTCCTTGCTGTTCCAGAGAAACTGTGAGGTCACCAATTGAAAAGTCAAAACCCTCCAGCTCTTTGAAGTTCATGATGTCCTTCTCTGGTCAAGGGCCAGGGAATAGGCTGAGTTGCTCTCCTCCTTCCTAACCCTTCCCCGCAAGCCAGTATTCTCAGAGGCTTGGTTGGAGGCTTCACCACCAAATGGTCGAGTGCTTGGGTTCTGAACTGACTTGCTGTTTTATAAAAATCCCATAGGGCATGGCCAAGTTAAAGTTTTGAGGATATAATGGTTCCCAATAAAAGGAGGCTGGGGGGTTAGATCAGGCCAGTATGGGTTCTCAGTTTCAATACTTGGGTTCTGAACTGGCTTGCTATTTTACTCAAAACCCACAGGGCATGGCCACGTTTTCTTAGCCAGTCTGAAAATACTTTCTGTGCAATGGTGCTCTATGTCATCAGATGGCTTTCAAGGACTTCTAACCTGATCATATCTAGTCTAAAGTCTTTGATTCATTCATTCATTCATTCAATAGAAATGACTAGATCTTATTCACATCTAGTTCACAGCTCTGTTTGATTGATTCCATGGAGGTATTGTTGTTCACAGAAGTATGAGAAGGTGGCATCTTGTCAGTTTCTTTAAATGGTATAGGCTGATTTGATTGATTGAGTCAATGGATACCTCCACCCTTTTGCACATTCTTAATTATACAGACAGATGTTGTTCCAGAATACGGGTAAAAACTTATCACCACAATTTAAAATAAAGTCTCTAATGTTCTGGCTTAATAGGAGAGCTTCTATTTTCTATTGTCTCTAAACAATAAGAATTGTGCTGCCCCAGGTTTTCCATAAGTGTATTTGAGAATTACTCTCTGTTACTCTGGAATTTTTATATTGATTTTTAATCACTGGTTTCTTTTAGTTAGTTCAAACCCAGAGGGACAATGAAAAATCTCCACCTGAGTGGCAGTGTGTGGTTGATTTACTATAT
Organism: Vombatus ursinus; assembly: GCF_900497805.2. Taxonomy (NCBI): domain Eukaryota; kingdom Metazoa; phylum Chordata; class Mammalia; order Diprotodontia; family Vombatidae; genus Vombatus; species Vombatus ursinus. The sequence goes on along the minus strand of NW_020954552.1, from coordinate 17,045,222 downwards.
GACTAATATTGCCCTGTAAATTGTTCATTTAGCTTTTTTCCAGCTGAATCCCTCACAATTAAACACCAAAAGGGAACATTTGTGCCATTTTAAAAAAAATGCGATGGTTTTGGTTTCTTGAGATTTAGATATCATTCAGGCTATTTTTATCATTATTTTAACTTACTGACTTCATCAGTAGCAGGTCTATCTTGACTATTCTAAAGGTAGAACTCTTGAAAATTAAGAAATGTAAATATTTTGACATTGTTACAATGCTTGCTTCTTGACCTGTCTCATGCCCAAAGAGTGCAAGCCTCGCTATTAAAATCTTATTCCAGGCATCTGAAGGGTAAGAGCTGGACTGGCTACATGTCAATCTCCATTTTGTCTTAATTCTTTTATTCAACTTCACCAAAGTTCATTATCCACCTCCACCCCAGTCTGATGTCATTGTGCCTCACCTTAGGCTCACTCTCTTCTGAAACTAACCCTCCCCTCCAGCATTGTCCTCCTTCATACTTGGGCACAGACTCAGGTCTAGCCATGCCTGACTTCTGTTCAGGTAGGACAAGGAGTAAGGACTTATTAAGGCAAAGAGAAGTGTAACAATTAGAAGTTTACTTGTGCAGTAAAGCTACACAAATGGTGCTGCTTGTCTTTTTTATAATTGATTACAAATGATTATGATGATAATTATTGATGATACCTGATTATGGCTAGTTATTATTATGGTTAGTGATTGTGGTTCTAAGTCCTAGGTCAGATTATTGTTAGTAGTGTTCAATGTCCATTTTGAGGAGGGTTTAGATCTATGATTTCATCAATAGCGCAAATTTCCTGCTTAGAAAACTCCCAGTGTAGAAACTCCCTCCACCAATTCATGTAAGCAATGTGTTGAATGACAGCTAGGTGGCACAGTAGATAGAGTACCTGCCTGGAGTGAGGAACACCTGAGCTCAATTCTGGACTCAGATGCTTACTAGCTGTGTGACCCTGGCAACTCACTTAATCCTGTTTGCCTCAGTTTTCTCATTTGTAAAATGAACTATGGAAGGAAATGGCAAACCACTCTGATATCTTTGCCAAGAAAACCCCAAATGAGGTCACTAAGAGTCAGATATAACTCAACAACAGCAAACTCATAGTGTTAGCAAGTTGCCTGGTATAATAACAAGTTAAATAAGCTGCCCAGGATCACATTACTACCGTGTTTCAGGGGTAAGTCTTGAACCCGGGTCTTCCTGACTCCAAGGACAGCCATCTTTGATCTGTGATACCATATTGCCTCTCTAAGGTGATATCTATTACCCTGTCTTAATTCACTGTGATTGCTGCTGCATAATTTAAGCCATTTACCTATCCAGAGGTGAATCCCTCTTCCAACTTCTTAGATCTCACTGGTGTATTTAACCATTGCTGTCTTTACTTCTGCAGGAGAAAAAGTAAGTCCTGTAACACCAGTGATAATAGCCCAGGTTAGAAAGTATTCATGGGTGAATGAACTTCTTCTATGCTCCCTACCGTGGAACAGCTGTCCTGACTTCCCAGATTTGGCTTAAACTGCCCAATCAAGCACTTGGACAAATGATTGGTAGTGAGAGAGGCTGCTGGCTGCTGGCTGCTGTGGGCCGGGAAAAGCAAAATTATAGGTAAAGAAAAGGACAGGATTCAGAGAAAGAGTCAAGAGCCAGTGTAAGCAATCAAACAGTTGTGACATGAGGCATTAATAAAGTTCTAACTGAAAAAGCAGGAATTATGTCAACAAAGCTGTAATCCTGAGGGCAAACAGTATGGTACAAAGGAAAGGCCACTGGATTAGGCATCAGAAGCCTCTGGTTCAAGTCCTCGCTGTGATGTGACTTAACCTTGCTGGTCCTCAGTTTCCTCCTTTTTGTAAAGTAAATATAATTTTAATTATGTTTTAATCTGGCTTGGGCAGCACTTAGGAGTTGTGTAGACTTGTATCCAGGAAGTTTGATGCATATGGGCTAGGTGATTTCCCTGTTTTTTTTCCCCAGTCTCATAAGTTCTGTGATCCTAGGTGGTGTTTTCTAAAATAAAGCAGAAGATGTGGAATCAGAGTTAATTAAAAGCTGGTTCATTGAATTTAAATTTCATTTATTAAAATTGCCAAACATTTCGAGGTCTCTGTAAATACATGTCATATTAAAGAAACATGATAAATAGTAGTCTGGATAAACATGTAATTGGATTGTAGAAGCAAGCTGGAAGAATCATACAGTAAAAATTTTCATTCAAAACCAGAGCCTCTTCTGACATGTGGGCTTTAAAACTGGGTCAGTCATGCCTCTGTAGACTCAGTTGTTTACATCCTGTGGAATACTTTTAAAAAGAAAACTTTAAATGTCTTTTCTCTCTGTTCAAGTCTTTCCTTGTCATTTTCTTCTATACGTTTTTGATCTGGAAACTCAGTTTATTGACAATAACTTGTTTTAAGTCATTTAATCAATAAATATTAATCACCTGCTATATGCTATGCATTAACGACACAGGTACAAAGAATGAAACAGTCCCCACTTGTAATAAACATATTATAACATTTCCTGTTGTTTGTTTAACATTGTTTTAAAAGCATTTTCAATAGTATTCTATTCACTTTGTTGTTGTTCAGTTGTGTCAGACTCTTTGTGACCCCATAGACCATAGCATGTCAGCACTGTCTATGGGGTTTTCTTGGCAAAGACACTGGTTTGCCATTTCCTTCTCCAGTGGATTAAGGCAAAGAGAAGTTAAGTGACTTGCCCAGAGTCACACCGCTAGTAAGTGTGTGAGGTCAGATTAATGGTTGACCTTAGATCCAGTGCTGTAACCACTGAGCCACCTAGCTGCCTCCTTCTGTTTAATAGTACTACCTAAAAAAGTTCTATTCAGGAGTTTCTTTTATGCCACCATTGGATAAAATTTAATGAAAGTTTAGCCTTGTGAAGAGGAACAGTGATGACTATATTAAAGAATTTGATGGGATGGCAGCTTTGAATAGACTCATGACAGAGGTAGATATGTGTTCTTCACTCACATGGCCCAAACAATGTGAATTCATGAACCTCAGTAATCTGGAAAAGTTTTTGAGATAGACTTCTCTAGCAACCTCAAGTTCAGGAATCCTGGGATCTGCTTTTTTATCCAAAAAAAGGGGGGTTTCATGGGAAGCAGATATTGCCTCATGGGTAACTCTAAATTCCTCATTGGGAGTTTAGAGATCTTGCCTTCTATTAATCAAATAAGGGAAATTTCCCCTTACCTCAACCTCTTGAAAAATTATCTTTTAAAGAGAAAAGAGGTCACTAAGAGTCAGATGTAACTCAACAACAACAAATTTATAGTGTTAGCAAGCTGCTAAAAAGTTGCTAAAAAGAGAGTTGAGAAAAGAGGCCAGACATGTGGCCTCCATAGCTGCAGAATGAGCAAAGGACTAAAGCCAAAGCAGGAGAGAGCACAAGCAGTAGGCTTTCCTTTCAATTTTTACCATTGAACAATGAAAGCCTGATGAACAGGGAGGTTGCTTGTCTGGTAGCTATTGCTGCGTTTCCCTTCAAAATGCCTCCATGGCATGACAGAAGAGCTTACTGAAATATCAGTGCGTTGTCCCTCTAGCAGTGTCAAAGTGGATTTCCTTTAGAGGTGAGCCCAGACCTGTCCATACGTATTTTCTTCTGCAACTAATGTGCCTTTCTACTGCTTTTCTTCTTGTGGTTTTGGAAGGTATATCAAATTTTCTTTCCCTCTCAGTTATCAGTTAAAAACTCTCTTTAACAGATTCATACATCTCCTGTCAAATTAATTTTTCCTAACCTTCCCAGGCCTTTGTTAGGTACATTCCATCCTGGGCAAGAGCCTGTTAGTTTTACACCTTAGTCTCTGGTCCAAGGGTCTAAACACATTTTCCAGATGCCATCTTTTAAACTTCATAAATCAGTTTCCAAAACTTTTCTCTCCTTAAAGCCTTACCTGAAGTAAACAGCTGTATCAAAAATGCCACCTAGGTCCCAAAAGTGTTTAGTCTCTTACTCCAGACTTCAAATATTGTGTTTGCATCTGCATGGGTCTGTAATCCCCTGACCCTTGTGGTCTTTTATGTGCAAATTGGCTTATCACATGGACCAGTTTCTGTGATTCTCACATGTACTTGTATTTTCTAGGCCCAATAGTTATTTGAAGTTAAATGGTAAAATTGAAAAGGAATAGAGTTAATTACCAGTTCCAATTCCTTCCTTCCTTATGTGGTATTCAAGCAACCTCACTTTAGTGAGCTACTCTTACGGAAATAAAAACATATTGCATTTCTTATTAGGTGGTATCCCAAAAACCTCAATAAAACTTGACTAAATGTTTATCTAAATTTATTTTGGAATATATTTGCAGTTTGTGGGGGGATTTTCCTCCAGAACGTTGTGACAGCAAAGATGTGCTTATTTGATTTTCCCTAGAATGGAGCATGCCACATGTGAGGTGCTTACCAAATATTTTGAAATCTAGCTAACAGAAATGAAGAATTAACTTAAATCCCTCTTATATATAATGACATTTACCAATTATTTCCCTTACATATTCACCTGCCCTTCCAAGAATTGAGTAGACTTTTATTTTCCTGCTGTTCCAGAATCAGGGAGCAGTTTGGTTTTAACAAAACTGTTGCTTAGCAATAGGAAAGAGCTTAATGGCTAAATACTCTTCTTCAAACCGAGAGGCGCCTCCCTGGGTAGCTATTGTAAAGCCATAGTAGTGATTTAAAAATTGTAATTATCATTTTAAGATAAAATTGAAGTTTGCCTTTGTGACACATAACACCTTCCACTCCCATCCTGCAACCCAAGAGGTTGGGTTGTCCCAATTTGAACCCCCTCCACAGTATAAGCAAGGCTTTTAGAATTATTCAGCAATTCAGAGGAAACATACAAAACAAGGGGACAAAGATCTAGTCAATTCTTCACTGGTTTTGTAGTGCTAGTAAAAACAAGTGGCCAGTGTAAGCTGTATGCTACTTGATTCTAAGATCAGAAACTTGAACAGAACATGAACAGAAATTACAAACAGAAATTGGGACATTAATGTTAGAGGAGGTGTTCTAATGTTCTGTTTATTTGTCTTTGGGAAATAATCCATGGAGAAGGTGGATTATGACTCCCTGAGGCCTGCCAGCTCTACCTTCTTCCGTTTTCCCTAGTGAGCAATATCGGCTTGTCTTTGATCATCCTTACTTCATTCATTCAAGGCTCCACACCTCACACTGTGGTCATGACTTTCATAGATGCCTCTACCCTGTGACCCTCTCTCCTGATGAATGAGTTCCAGGCCAGATTGCTATTTCATAAAATGCCCTGGCCATGCTTACATCACTCAAAACTGTTTCTGAGCCTCCTCACCAGCAGCCTGGTTTCCAGGCTGCATCTCCCCCTGCCACACTTTCTGTCTCCCCTTTATGTATTGTCTTCTCCCATTAGAATGTAAGCTCCTTAAGGATAGGAAGTCTCTTTTTGGCTTGTCTTTGCATCCTCAGTGCTTTGCACAGCTTCTGGCACATAGAATGCTTAATAAATGCATTTTGTCTCCTTTTTCCTCTTTCCCTCTTCCTATTCCCTTTCTTCTACTTTCCACTCTTCTTCTTCTTCTTCTTCTTCTTCTTCTTCTTCTTCTTCTTCTTCTTCTTCTTCTTCTTCTTCTTCTTCTTCTTCTCCTTCTTCTTCTTCTCCCTCTCCCTCTCCCTCTCCCTCTCCTTCTCCTTCTCCTTCTCCTCCTTCTTCTTCTCTCTCTCTCTGTGTATCTCTGTCTCTTCCTCCTTCCCTCACCTCTCTCTCTCTCTTCTTCTCCCTCCCAATGGGTGGTAGGACTGGCAGTCTGGTTTGGTAAGGGAAAAGGAGACTTCTGGAATACCATAAACATGTGTGGCCCAGGGCTCCCAGGAGACTCTCAGCTACACAGATTAAACTTGATCCCAGACACTGACCCCAGAGGGGTCCACTTCTACTTCTCTTTCTTTTACTCATTTTCCCCACTTGAAGTTCTCCAGGAAAATCTCTAAATATAATTGTCATATAGCTAATCTCTGGCTTTTCCCAAAAGTGAATAAAAGGGTCTCCATCTCCCTCAGAGGTACTCAGTGTACAATACAGTTGTTGAGTATAGGATAGCCTTTATTTCACCCACCAAAGAAAATGCATAAGATAGACAGGACTCACAGGAGCCCATGAAGCAATACAAAAATATGAAGCATTCAAATAGACCATTAGATTATCCTCAGAAGATCACCTCAGTCAGAGGCTGTTGAACAGCACTCCCCATTCACCTCAACTACAGTGCTTGATCATCTCACAGCAACAGTATGGAGGGTTTTCAGTGTTGGGTCTCCTGATCCCCATGACTTGGTTTTCCTCCTTCAGCTAAAGAGTGATTCTCTTTCTTCTCAAAAAGGCATGTTATTGGGCTCTTTTTCTTCCCAGAGGCTGGTACCAAAACACAGGAAATCTCCAACTTATTCAAGTTGAAAATCCATTCTTAGGATCTCTAGTTTCTCACCCTTGTTCAGAAAAAGAAAACAGGCAGAAAACAGCAGCTAGGACCTGGAAATCCAAGAGCTTCTCTTTCAGGTTTGCCATGTGTTTCTTAAGTCTTAAGTCAAACATTTGCCCTCTTGCAAGTCATCAATTGGGGGGGCTAGGTGGTGCCATAGTGTGGATAAAACACTGGGCCTAGAGTCAGAAAGACTCATCTTCCTGAGTTCAAATCTGGCCTCAGACACGTATTTACTGTGTCACCCTGGGAAACCACCTTCCCTGTTTGCCTCGGTTTCCTCATCTGTAAAATGAGCTAGGGAAGGAAATGGCAAACCACCCCAGTATCTTTGCCAAGAAAGCCCCAAATGGAGTCACAGAGAATCAGACACACCTGAAAAATGACTTAACAACAAAAGTCACAATTTTCCACTGAAGGGTAAAGAGAAGAAATTCCCACCCTTAACCTTGTTGCTGTCAAGTCAAACAGTATCATTGAGCACTTCCTATTCTAGCCACTGTGCTAAGTGCTAGGGATACAAAGAAAGGCAAAAATAACCACTGCCCTCAAAGAGCTCACATTTGAATGGGGGAGACAATATGCATAGAATTATGTATATACAAGATCTATACAGAGAAAATCATCTCAGAGGGACGTATGGAGAAGACCAGGAAAGACCTTCTGCAAAAAGTGGGATTGGAAACTGAGTCTTGGTGAAAGCCAAGGAGGCAGAGGTGAAGAGGGTTAACATTCCAGGTGTGTGAACAGCCAGCGAAGAGGCACGGACTTGGGAGATGGAATTTAATATGAAAGGAATAGCAAGAAGGCTAGTGTTGCACGGTCATTGGAAATGTAGGAAGGAGTCAGGTTGTGAAGAGTTTTTAATGTCAAACAGAAGATTTTATATTTGATCTTGGAGATAATAGAGAGCCACTGGAGTTTATTGAATAAGGGGGTGGGATGACATGATCAGACCTGCACTTCAGGAATATTGCTTGGGCAACTGTGGAATAGGCAAGGAGACCAATCGGCAGGCTATGGCAATAGTCTAGGTGAAAGAGAATGAAGACCTTTACTGGGGTGGGCAGCTATGTGGGTGGAGAGAAGGGGACATGTATGAGAGATTTTAGGAATGTAAATAACAAGGCTTGGAAATAGGCTGAATATTAGGGGGTGAGTATGAGGATGACACTGGGAAAGTCTACGGGAGAGAGACCACAGGAAATGAAAAAGGGAATAAACCTTTTATATGGCTTTATATGAGGAAAAGTTGGCTATTCTGACAAGAGTCTGTTGTGTTGTTCTCTCCCCACTTCCACCATCAGCATTAATCATTTTGGAGACAGCCTGAGTCATTGGGAAACAAAGGTCCATACCTGGTAATCTCACCAAGTGAATTGAGGAGATCTCATCAAATTGAACTGGGACCTCCCTAATCCACCCAAACAACCCCCCCCCCCCACACACACATGCACACACACACGTTTGAGCAGCTTTCCTCTACCACAGGCTTCATCATGGAACACCAGGTAATTCAATTAGCAGTGTTATGAGAAGTAGCCTTGAAAACAAATTGTTTCTGAATTATTCTGTTGATTGGCTGCACAGCTAAATAATAACATAAGTGATCCCTTGGTACTGTGCTAAAGAATAGCACAAATAATCCCTTGGTCTTGTGCTTAGTAGAATAGCATGAAGGCAGTAGCCAGGCAATAATACCAAAGTTAACTTGGCCTAGTGCCTACAGCTGTTGAGAATATCTACTAATCTTTTGCCAGCAGACTTGGGTCTCCATGCCAGTCAGGTACACTGTGATGACTACATGACTACTCTCTGTCCAAGAGAAAGGAAGGATCGAAAAAACAACCTTCCTACTCCCTGGAAATATGATGTAGTAGGACAGAGTGGGAAAACAGTCCATTTTGTTTTTTGGACAGGAACAGGGTTTCCTTAAAAGACAGTGCAATAGTGCTGTACATGAAAGGGCCAGCGGGCACCAAACCAATCTTTCTCTTCTGTGTTAGATGTTTTGAGATAGGAGATATTTGGATATTTTCATTCATTTGGTGGAACAGTGCTGGGCCTGGAGTCAGGAAGACCTAAGTTCAAATCCAGCCCCAGACACTAGCTGTGTGACCCTAGGCAAGTCACTTAACCCCAGTTTGCCTCAGTTTCCTCATCAATAAAATGGTGACGATAATAATATCACCTGCCCCCCCCCCCCCCCCGGTTATTGTGAGGAGGAAATGCGATAATAATTGTATAGCACTTAGCACAGTGCCTGGCACATAATAAATACTACACAAGTGTTAGCTATAATCATTATTATCATTAAACTTGAATTCATTCAACTGCTGTGATGGTCAACAAACTGAACTTAGTGCTAGGGAAATATAAAAATGATTAATACAGTTCCTGTCCCCAAGTAGCTTACTGTCTACTAGGGATGGTTAGACATGCATGAAGGTAAATGTAATACAAAATAAAATATAAAAATGCAAAATAAAGATCATTTCCAGGGTGGGGAGTAGAAGTAGTGGTTGGGGAAATATTGAAAGAATAGGTGGCATTTGCATTGGTCTTTGAAAGATTCATAAAATGTCATGGGACAGATAAGAGGTGAGGAGGATGGTCAGAGGAGGGGGAGAACATTTCAGGCATAAGGATCAGTCAAAGGCAAGAACTCGAGAAAACATAGTACCTATTTGGAGACTGACCAGTAGTGTGGTCTGATTGGAGCAAAGAGTATGTGATAGGGAGGTGTGGAAATGTAGGTTGGAGCCATTTTGGGGAGGACTTTGAATGTCAGAATGTGTTTTTTTTAATTAGCAAAGTGTTCTGGCCCAAACCTAGCTCAGGTTAGTCCAGTGATCCAAGATTAAGATTGAAATGAAATAACACATTTGACTCTGGATATGTCCCTCTCAAGTCTACAACTATTTTTTTTTTAAGGACAAGTCTTAAGTGTTTTAGAGAAACAAAAATGTATAAGATCTGATCCCTGCTGTCCAGGAGGGCAGCTCACATTAAGTAACTTGACAACAATCAAATGCTAAGCTCTGTTGAACTATTAGTGCAGCTATCACTTTCTGTAAACTGTATGTTACACTGGAAAAACTGATTACTCTGGAAAAAGAGAACCAAAGTTCAGGTCTGTCCTTTGACACTTACTGGCTATTAGCTTATTGAACTTGGGTAAGTCACTTGACTTAATAGGGCCTCAGTTATCTGTAAATTGTGGAGGTTTAGACTAGGGAAAGGGTGGGGAACCTGCGTCCTTGAGGCTGCATGTGGCCCTCTAGGTCCTCAAGTGTAGCCCTTTGACTGAATCCAAACTTCACAGAACAAATCCCCTTAATAAAAGGGTTTGTTGTGTAAAACTTGGACTTGGTCAAAAGGCTGCACCCAAGGACCTAGAAGGGCACATGTAGCCTTGAGGACTAGGTGGACTAGGTGACGTCAGAGGTCTCTTCCAGCTCTAGGTCAATGATTCTTAAATCCTATGTCTGTAGATCCACGATGTCCTTACTGTGGGTGTTCCTTCTATTGATACCTACAGCAGCCCCTTTATGCCTTCTTATTTTGTGAAATGCTTGTTCTTGCACTCCATCAGTAATGTGGTCAGGTTTCAGCCTTCCTGTGCTCTTTTTAATATCTCATGGGGTACCATTGTATAACCTGAACTCTCCATCTCTTGTCTTTTTCCAGTGGATGTGATCAGCCTGCCTCTTTCTGGTCACATATGCCCTCAATGATGTCTTATATGCTGTGTCTCCTGCACATGCTCTAGTCTACTCTTGCTTGCCTTGTGTCCTTTAATTGCCCTTTTGAGTTATTTGTAGTTTTCATTCTCACAAGATTGTGGTATTTCCTGATTGTCAGCCCTGCATCCCTGGGAGAATATTGGACTTGTCAACAAGAAGACAAATACCACATTAGCAAAGTATATTCCTTAAACTGAAAGCTACAGGGCATGGTATTCAAAGGAAAGGTCAATATGGCTTCAAAGCATTTCACACCACCTCCCAATTAGTCAGCTTCTTCTTTGCAAAATCTGTTTCTCCTTTTTTTCTTTTTAGAAACATGTACTTCTGGATTTATTTATTGACAGTTTAGAAATTTGACCATCACCAGGTTAAATGGCAACAATATGTCCTAGGAACCTGAATTAACACAACTGAAGTTTGAATGGATGCCTGGTAATAAGGAGTAACTGTTCTAGAGAACGTGGAGTACCTGGTATCTAATTGTAACCTGGTCATTTCCAGGTGTAGGATTAATAAGCCTGCGAGAAAACTGCAAAGTTGACAGGTTGAAATGGAACAATCAGCAAAGACTTTGAATTGTCTTTATAAAAGTAAAAAAATAAGCAGCAGGGTCTAGTCATATTCTTAGTATGACTTTGAATGACCAACTACAAAGCTTTCGAGTTTGGATTTGTACCTTCAATTAGATATAGAATTAAGTAGGTAGCAGCACAGATGTTACCTGCTTGTAATCCTCCTCCTTCCAGGCCTTCATTTGAGCCTGATTTTTATTTTTAATACTCTCCACATATTACAGAATTGATTAAAAATAGTAAAGCGTCCTCGTCCAGATAAGTTTTCATCTTCCTGAGCTGTCAGAAATGCAGCTTTTGGAATATATTCTTTTTTTTTAAATTACTATGTATCATAGATTGAATAAACCACAATCCCATTTTGGCTGCCTGTTATAATGATATCAATGTACATACAATGATACAAATGTCTACTAGGGCAAGAAGCCTAGAAACTGACCTTGCTGACATTGAACTGACAGATAAATCCCTTTCACTGCAGTGACTTGTATTCAGATTTTTGCTGTCTTCTCTCCTTCTTTTCTGTATCCTCAGTCTCAATTTTACAGAAACCATAGTAGTAGTGGTAAAAGTAGCAATCATAATTGCTTGCATTGATATAGGTTTAGTTTTTTGTTCATATCACTGCCCACTTCCCAATTTGAACCTGTGATATCTTTGGTATTGGGAACTCCAAATACAGAAATTCCCTCCATCCATGCAGACTGACAGCTCATCCAAAACCTGTAGCTTTAGAGCAGGAGTTCTTAATTTGAGGTCCTCAAACTTTTAAAAAATATTGATAACCGTATTTTAGTATAATTCATTACCTTTTTAATCCCATATATTTTATTTTATGCATTTAAAGATGTCATTCTGAGTTGTCCGTAGGCTTCCCCACTCTTCCAAAGGGGTATATGATACAGAAAAGTTAAGAATCCCTGTTGTATAGAGTTGTTTGGAGCACTAAGAAAATATGGGACACATTCACAGGTCACTCATCTAGTTAGTGGCAGAGGCAAAAGTACCTTTTGACTCCAAGACCAGCTGTCTTCTACTGCCTATAGTGTCTCATTTACAAGGAGCCTTCACTCATTATGTCTTTTGATTCTCACAAGCCTATAAGATAAGTAGGATAGGATTTTCTTTTTTGGGGGGCCAGAAATATTATTCCTTTGTATTGAGATGTTGAGTAAGGAAATTCCTTTTATAGTAAAGATTGGCACCCGAACTGCAGCTTATGATTTTTAAAAATTATTTGGTGCAATGAGACACTATATGACTTACCCAGGGACACACGATTAGTATTTTTCTCCACACTCTCTTTTTGGTAATTATCATCATTTTTTACTGATATAAAACTGATACACAGAAAGTGACATGAGTTACTCAAGGTAATGGCATAGTCAAGATTAGAATCTGGGTCTTCTGACTCCTAAGTTAGTTACATCTATAATTGTCCCAGGATGCAGTTGTTAAAACAATCCATACAGTAAAAACTAAAGGGATGAAACATGCTCATTGTGTATAATATGACATGCAAATGAATGACATTCACTTAATTAATCCATTAGTAAATATATCTGGGATGGGCATTGTAAGTAGTCAATGAGTTAGTCCTAGAATTGAACAAGGGGAAGAAAACATTCACAGTTGCCTTTGAGAAATTATTTGCTGCTTTTAATGATCCTATACTGTTTTCTAATGCAAATACCTATTTTAAAAAATACAAATGTTCTCCCCGAGAATGCTCTATTATTGAAAATCTTGAAACACCTCAATCTATGTAATCCAAGTTTCCAGTTACCCATGGTGGTCACAATCAGAGTATAGCATATTTTGTTTGTAAAAAGTCAAAGTAAACAATTGAAAAAAATGTATGATTAGAAAAGAAGGTGAGCTGGTCATACATATCCTTATATTTCTTGACCTTTTTATAGCATTTGGTTCTTGGTCACTTTTTCCTCCTACATATTCTTTCTTCTCTATGTTTTCGTGACATTGCTCTCCTCCCACCTATTTGAACCCTGCGAGGTCTCCTTTACTGGATCATCATCCGTGCCTCAGCCACCCACTTGTGGGTATAACCCAAGGTTCTCTTCATTCTATTTATTTTCTCTCTCTCTTACTTCTCTCTTCCCCATTACTTCTGACTCTTCATCCTTGATTTCCTTCAAAGTTCTATTTAAGTTCCATAGCTCCTACAAGAAGCTTACCCTGATCCCCCTAGGTGCTGATGCCCTAGCTCTTGGAAATTACTTGGTATTTACTTGATCTCTATTTTGTGTATTTTGGTGTTTATTTTCTTTTCTTTTTTGTATGTGTTGTTTCTCCCCAAAAGAATGAAGCTCTTTCAGGGCAAGGTCTGTGTTGCTTTTGACTTTGAATAATTATACCTAGCCTAGTGCTAGAAACATGATAGGGGCTTAATTCATGCTTGTTGAATAGAATGTAGTAAGAGTGAGGAATAACAGGCAAATAGACCTGGTGTTCCAGTGATACTCAAGAAATGTTTGGGGACCTGGAGGAAGTCCTTAGATGTTGGGGGGCTCTTTGGTGAAGGTTATATGAAAGACAGGATGTGGACAAGACAGGATAAAAGCACAAGAATGAATTGTGAGCAGTGCCAGTGTAGGGAATACCGAAATCGATAAGCTCATGGAGTTATTGGTGTATTGAATTTTGTGCTAAATGTGTGAGGAATGCCCAGTGCCCTTGTCTAATCCCCAAAGACTTCTTATGGGAGATTTCTTGGAAAAAAAGACTTGGAATGATTGTCACAGTATTCTGGTAGTCACAGAGAAACACTGTTTTAGCATTGAAGGGTGTAAAAGAATAAGGATAAATAGGACATGACTAAAAAGGGATTAATCATTATGAGGTTCAAAAAGTATATAAAAGTATTAGATACAATTTATCCTTTTGTTTCCTCCATTCCTTCTCTCAGAATAGTTCCAATGTAAACAGTACACATTCCAGTTCTGGATCAGGAAAAAAAAATCACTTGTAAAGAATTATTATTTAAAATTCATTGTAAACAGTTCAACAAAGCACTATTTCTGTGAGCCATCCATTGGGAAATAGTTTGGTTATATAGAACTCTTCTTTGTAATGATAAGTCATTACCTCTTATGCTTCAGGAAGATAATTCAAAGGGGGAGAAGGTGGAGGGTGAATAACATGCTGTCACATTGTTAGTAGTGGGGGGTAATTAGGACCCTGATCAGGGCTACATAGGAATAGGCAGGGCTACATAGGAATAGGCAGGAAATGATGGAGAAGAATTTTTTTGATGGACTAAATATGGAGGGTGAAAAAAAGGGAGAGAAGCTGAAGGTGCCTCCTGAATTGGAGACCTGGGGACTCAAAGACAGAGAAGCTGCTGATGTTCATGAGTAAAATAAGTAATGATCCCCACTTTGGATCAGTTACATTTTAGTTGTCAGCGGGCTAGCTGACTGGAAAGAGCAGAAAATTGGAGATTGTAGGAGAGAGTGCAGTTTAGGCATTGGTTGGACAAGCTCCTCCTGCCCCTAGGAGAGGCAGCACCAGGGTGGGCTTGCCATTTTTGTTCTAGTGCAAGTCCGAATAGTTCCTTGGAAATGTTCATTTGTCTTTATATTTCCATCAGAATCCAGACCAGACTTAGCTTTACCAACTGGGAGGGAAGGAAATAGAGACTTCTTTTTTGTTTGTTGGTTTTTGAATTGTGAATGTCTACACCTATCTAGGATTTTGAAATGCCTTAAGTGCTTTATTTTGTGTTGTTTATAATTCCATATGTAATTCATGGCATCTTTAGTTACTCCATTTACTAGAAGCCAGCCCATCTTCCTGTGTTATTGACTTCTCCTGAAGGACAGGCAAGTGCTTTTTGACAACTGATTTTGTGCTGACTTATTGCATGACCCTGGGCAAGCCACTCACTTAACTCATCCAGGTGTCCATTTCTTCACCACATAGCAAAACAGATAATGCCTGCTATACAGAGTATTTCAAAATTAATTAATGTTTATTCAGCTCAATGATAACTGTGGATGAAAGTTGTCTTATGAGTGAAAAATGTGTGTCTTGAATTTCAAGGTGGAGAGCTAATTAAGCTCCACTACACCAGGGGTTTGTTTTTATTGCCCTTTCCCTACCTTCCTCTCCCCTTTCCATTAAGGCTGTACATCCTATAAGTGGGGAATGGTTCTGAATAGCAATGATGATCCAAGCCTTTGCCTCTCTCTTCCTTGCTTTTTAGATACCAGCAGCCCACCTCTCCCCACCCCCTCTACCACCATCCATGGAAATCCTGACCGTCATTCAAAACTCAACTCAAGGGCTCTCTCCTCCATGACCCCTTCTCTGATCTCCCCATTCACAAATGGCCTTTACTTTCTCATACATTTCTCACAGCATTTGTTTCTATATCTCATTAAAATTATAATGGCATTGAAAATCCATGTTCTATAGAATTTTACAAAAGTTCTTTCTTTATAGCACCCCCATGAGGTAAGCAAGATTTATTTATGCTTCTATGTGTCAATGGATCGCAGAGATTTGAGTGATACTTTCAGAAGTGTCGATTTCTGTTTATCTGTTCTGCCTCCTTAGCCTGTGAATGTCTAGTTTGGATCCTTCCACATGCCCTTTATAGGGATCCGTAGAGAAAGCTGAGGGACTCCCCCCCAAGTCTTTAAACATTGCCTGGGTAGTACTGTATCACATAAGTAATCCATCCCTTTTTCTGGATACATGACTGACCCACCTCCTTTTCCGATCATACATTTCAGTGATATCCTCTATGAAGCTTCTTGTACCCAATTTGATGATACATGTGTTGTGTAGCCCTTTGGGTGAACTGTAGCTTTAATTCTCTGATTCCTAGCCTCATAGAATCAATATTGGTATTAAGAAGATGGGTTTTTGTTTCAGGAATAAATCAGTATTTTAATTGTCCCATTTTCCAGGCAAGAAAATGAGGCCAAAGAAGTTAAAATAAATTACCTAATATCACATAATTTAAAAGTGGAAGGCCCAGAATGATTAAGATTTAAGACTGGAAGGGGACTTAACCCCCTTATTTTTATAGATGAGGAAACCAAGGTCCAGAGAGGACTTGCCTGTGATAGTAAGTAGCCGAACTGGATTTGAGTTCATGTCTTTGTCTCCACCTCTAATGTTCTTTCTACCAAATCATATTGCCTTCTTGTTCAATTTCATATTAGTTAGTTGTATTAAAATTGTCTCCCCTTAACTGTAAATCCATTTTGTATTTATCTTTGTATCTCTGCCAGTGTCTAGTATTCCTGTTCTACATATAGGTGATTACTAAAAGTTTACTGAATTGAACTTGGAAAGGCAGAGTTCCAGGGCTGGTGTGTCCACTTGCTTGCAAAGTTTCCAACTTTCCCTGAAATCATCTTGGCTTATTATATGGCTGTCTGTGGCCAAGGATTTTATATACCTAAGTGTGCTGTTGTAGGCAGCCAGCTCACCCATAGTTAACTACCTTGATATGCCCTGACTCTGAGAAAACCAAGGCTTTTTATAAAAGTTCCCTAGGGCCATGCTTCTATCATTATGAGGGCAGCTGGTACTATGAATACTATGAAACTTCCAGATGTTAGTCAGTATCCATAAAATTGATTAGTCAAATATTTTTAAAGTGCCTTCTACCAGGCACTATGCTAAATGCTAGGGATACAAACACAAAAGTGAGACATCCCCAGCCCTCAAGATCACATTGTACTGGAGAGGATACAGTGTGTTCACAAAAAATTTAAATATGAGATTTATGTGTTACATTCTTTCTCCACCTTGGCAATCACAGGTCATAGGTTCGGTTTCTAGGAAGCAACTGCTATCCCATGTTCAAGGTGTTCTGTGGGTCTGAACTAGTAGATTTCTCTTTAATAGTTAACCAACACACACGTGCGCGCGTGCGCACGCGCACACACTCACACACACACTGCAAAGCAGTCATTTTTTAAAAATAAATTTTAAATTTGTTTTAACTTTTATTTACCTTTAACATTCATGTTTAAAAAATTTTAAGTTCTAATTTTTCTTCCTCCCTCTCACCTTTTCCCTATCCATTGAAAAGGCAAGTAATATGATATCAATTATACATGTGAAGTTATACAAAATATATTTCCATATTAGCCATGTTGCAAAAAAAAAAAGCAGGAAACAAAGTGAAAAAAGTATGCTTCAATCTGTATTCAGAATTCATCAGTTCTCTCTCTGGATGTGGATAGCATATTTCATCATGGGACCTTTGAACTGTCATGGATCATTGTCTTGATCAGAGTAGTTAAGTCTTTCACAGTTGATCATCATTAGAATATTGCTGTTACTTCGTACAATGTTCTCCTGTTTCTGCTTACTTCATGTTGCATCAATTCATATAAGTTTTCCCAGGCTTTTTCTGAAACTATCCTATTCATCATTTCTCATAGCACAATAGTGTTCCATCACAATCATATGCCACAACTTGTTCAGTCATTCCCTAATTGATGGACATTTCCTGAATTTTTCTTTTCTACCTCAAAAAGAGTTGCTATATTTTTGTAAATATAGGTCCTTTTCCATTTTTTTTATGTCTTTGGAATACATCCCTAGTAAGTGATATTGCTGGGTCAAAGGGTGTGCACAGTTTCATAGCCCTTTGGGCACAGTTCTGAATTGTTCTCTAGAGTGCTTGAACTATTCGCAACTCCAACAATGCATTAGTATACCTGTTTTTCCAAATTCCCTCTAGGATTTATCATTTTTTCTTTTCTGTCATGTTAGCCCATCTGATAGGTATGAGACAGTATCTCAGAATTATTTTATTTTGCATTTCTCTAATAGTAGTGATCTAGAGCAGTGCTTCTCAAACTGTGGCAACAGTATGGTTTCTAAATGTGCAACAACCAAAAATTAATACAAAATCAAACACGTAATGAATCTGAAGTGTTTCTGGCAGTGCTTGTCTGTGTTGCATTGCACAACTTCACTGTAGCCTTGGCTTTGAACACAAAGCATGTGCACTTTGCACTGCACATGCCCTCAGGCCACACAGCACCAACAAATGCTGCCAAAATGCAAAGAGGGGTTACAAGTGGAAGAAGTTTCAGAAGCGCTGATTTAGAACATTTTTTCATGTGACTATTGATATTGATATTTGATACTGACTATTGATATTTAATTTCTTCTTCAAAAACTAACTTCATATCCTTTGACCATTTATCAATTGGGAAATGGCTGTTATTTCTATCAACTTGATTCAGTTTCCTATATATTTGAGAAATGAAGCCTTTATCAGAGAAATTTACTATGAAATTCCCCCCTCCTTCCACTTCCTGCTTTCCTTCTAATTTTGGCTGCATTGATTTTGCTTGTACAAAGCCTTTTTGATTTCATGTAATCAGAATTATCCATTTTGCTTCCAGTGATTCTCTTTATCTCTTGTTTGGTCATAAACTCTTTCCTTATTTATAGATCTGACAGGTACATTTTTTTCATGGCCCCTTAATGTATGATTTCATTATTGACCCATTTTGACCTTATTTTGGTACGCAGTGTGAGATGTTTGTCTTTGACTAGTTTCTGCCAAATTGCTTTCCAGTTTCCCCAGCAACTTTTGTTAAAGGCTGAGTTTTTACCCCAAAAGTTTGTATCTTTGGGTTTATTAGATATTAGATTACCATGGTCATTTACTACTGTGTATTGTAACCTATTATATTCTACTGATCAACTGCTTTATTTCTTAACCAATGAAAATAGACTGTTTTCATGATTATCAATTTGTAATATGGTTTGAAATCTGTTCCTGCTAGGCTACCTTCATATTTTCCTCCATTGATTCCTTTGATATTCTTGACCTTTCTTCTAAATGAATTTTGTTATTATTTTTTCCAGTTCTATAACATAATTCTTTGGTAGTTGGTATGGAACTGAATAAATAAATTAACTTAGGTAGAATTGTCATTTTTATTAGATTGACTCATCTTACCCATGAATGACTACTATTTTCCCTGTTGTTTATATCTGACTTTGTATCCTGCATTTAGCCCTAGCACAGGAGTCTCCTGTATTCTCTTTGTGCTCAGTTGCCAGATCCTCTTACTGTCTCATGCTTGAGAACACCTGGAGCAATTGTTGCTGCTGCTGTTGCCACCTCCAAAGGATCAGAGCTAGTGTTGCCACCACGTAACTGTGGGCTCTGGGCCAGTTGTCTTGGGTTGGAAAAATGTCTTACTCCGACCTTTTGTTGGCTTTGTTGCTCCAGAATTTTATTTGAGGTGTTATTTTAAAATTGTTTGGAGGGGAATTTGAAAGAAATTGGCTGCTTCCTCTACTCCACCATCTTGACTTTTGCAGAGTCTTTTTCTAAGAAAAGTAGCTAATAACAGTAGCTATAAGACATTCTTCCTATAAATTTCCTATAAGCATAATCTCCCATAAATACACCCAGTATCAGTGCAAGGAGTGAGCACATACAGAGAGTATGCTGGTAGTGAAGTACACATGTTTGGAATGTATGTGGCCAAGGCAGTTCGTGCCTTTGGCATTGCAGGGCCCCAATGTCCCTTCTTTTCTCTGGTATCTTCAAAATGCTCCCCTATCATTTGGGATCCTATGAATCAAATTCCCAACTCCCATGATTAATTCTCTTGCATCCATGGTTGACACTCCTCTCTGCTGCCAAAGTTCACTCTCTACTGATTCTCTCCTTGCCTCACTGGGCCTCCTCCTTAATGGGTATGCTATCTCCTATTGAGTGAATAGCTCTAATAGAGAGCACCATGGCTGATGAGGGAGGGAAAAGGTGGAGGGGATGGGCAGAAGAAATTCTTTCCCTTTGGTAGAGATACTCAGGTAATGGCAGAGTGCCTTTCTCCAAATCTGATCTTTCCCTAGACTCTAGGACTCCCACTTCTTGAAGCTGCTTTGTGCTTGCATTCTCCTCAGTCTTCATAAGATAGCTTTGTAAATGCCCCTCTCTGGTTTAGCCAGTCTTTGGCTGGACAATGACAAGCTGCTCTCAAATGCCACCAGTGAAGATTTCTTCACACTTCATAAAAGGGTAACAGATTGATAACCCTTCTTTCCACTTTGTTTAATGTCTTGTAATCTTATTTCGCCTTTCCCCTACCATGATTTCATCAATTAGCCTGGGGAGGAAATCAATTAATCAGACTGTCCTTACTCCTGTTTACCCTCCATATGGAAAAAAAAAAAAATGCTGGGTAAATTGTGGAGCTCTAAACAATAGAAGAGCAGGAGTTGATATGTGAATTAAGGAAGTGAGAATTCCAAGAGGCAGAGGTGATGAGTAAGAACATTCCAGGCATGGGGGACGGTCATGGAAGGGGGAGCTAGAATGCCGTATTTGGAGAACATCAAGTAATGCATTTTGACTAGGACATAGAGCACATAACAGGGAGTAATGGATAATTGGCCTGGAAAGGCTGGATTCCTGCTTCTCCACAGAAAGGTGAAAACTGGAAATACAGAATGAGAGGAATTAGCATGCTTTTTCTGCCATGATTAAGGTGTTGTTTGCTTTCCTTTTGTTCTTCAGTCATTTTTTCAGTCATGTCTGACTCTTTGTGACTCCATTTGGAATTTTCTTGGTAAAGATACTGGAGTGGTTTGCCATTTTCTTCTCCAGCTCATTTTACAGATGAGGATACTGAGGCAAACAGGGTGAAGTGACTTGCCCAAGGGCACACACCTTGTAAGAGTCTGAGGCCAGATTTGAACTCAGGAAGATGAATCTTCCTGACTTCCAGCCCTACACTCTATGCCCCAGAGACTCTGTAGGCAATGCATATGGCAGTGGGTTTTCTTGTTTGCTTGCTTTTTCTCCCCCTAGGAGTTTGGCTATGAAAGGAAGAAAAGGAAAATAGCTGAAGGGGCTGGTAAGATTAAGCTGAGGTTTTTTTTATTTTAACAATTTTTTATTTATTTTTAGTTTTCAACATTCACTTCCATAAGATTTTGAGTTCCAAGTTTTCTCCCTATCTCTCCCCTCCCCTCACCTCAAGACAGTGTATAAATTGATATAGGCTCAACCTATATATTCATATTAAACCTATTTTCACATTAGTGATGTTGTAAAGAAGCATTAGAACCAATGGGAGAAATCACAAGAAAGAAGAAACAAAAAAAAGAGAGAGAGGGCAAATAATATGCTTTGATCTGCATTCAGACTCCATAGTTCTTTTTCTGAACGTGGACAGCATTTTCCATCATGAGTCTTTTGGAGTTGTCTTAGATGCTTGCAGTGCTAAGAAGAGGTAAGTCTATCAAAGTTAGTCATCGCATAATGTGACCATTACTGTGTACAATGTTCTCCTGGTTCCGCTCACTTCACTCAAGCTGAGGCTTTTTTAAGATGGAGGAGATCTAGATTTGTTTTTAGGCAGATTGAAAGGAACTAGTGGATAAAAAGCCAATGGTAAATGACCTCAGAGTCTCTTAAAGATAACATTGATCTCCCTGGTATGGTGAGACTCTCTACATCTGAAGATTTACCTTGCCACCTGATCACCTGTTACCTTTGGAACAGCTTTCCTTTGAGGCACTGATGGCTGAGCTAAGGCTCAGTTTCATAGCTTCTGAAGGTTTTCCTTTTCAAAACCACTTTATAGTCTTCATTCTCAGTATTTGTAGACCTTAAGGTTTTCAATTAATAGTAAGAGCTGACACATTTACACAATAACACTTCAAGGTTTGCAAAGAATTTTACATATATTATCTCTTTATATTTTCATAACAACTCTGTGAGGTAAGTGCTATTAAAATAACAGGAAATTGTTTAACAACGTAATGCAGGAGTGGGGAACCTGCAGCCTTGAGGCCACACGTGGCCTTCTAGGTCCTCTGGTGCAGCCTTTTGACTGAGTCCAAATTTTACAGAACAAATCCTTTTATTAAAGGGATTTGTTCTGTGAAGTTTGGATTCAGTCAAAGGACCACACGTGAGGACTAGAGGGCCACATGTGGCCTCAAGGCCACAGATTCCCCACCCCGGCTAATGTTGATAGAGGGCTTTACATAGCTTATATCATTTGAGCCTCTCAAGGATACTCTGAGATTGTTATCCTCATTTTACATATAAAGAAACTGAGACTTAAAGAGACTTGTCCAGCATCATAGACGAGAAAGTATCAGAAGGGGGATTGAAACAGATATCTCCGGACTCCAAATCCATGATCTTTTTAAACCACAACACCTTGCCTACGCAAGTCATTTGGTTAAAATGTTTACATTGGACTTTTTATGATTTATTATGGATATAACTTAGTGCCTATTTGACACAGCTTGACCTGTGCATATCTTTCTGTAAAGTACAATTTTTTCTGCAAAGTACAATTCAAGTTGTTTGTTTTTTTTTAAATTTAGATTAGGAGATACTAGGCATATTATTCTGGATTACAGGTACATATGTTCAGCAATATGCTGGAGTTAGCTCAAACAGGATATAGAGACAAAATTGTTAAATTTCTAATGTGAGTATTTACATCTTGGAAATCAACAAATGCTGTAAATCAGGGCTTGATCTGTTTTGTTAATTGTCTAGACTTAAGAAAGTAATGAGGGGAAATGGTTTTTGTTGCTGAGTCATTTCAGTCATGTTCAGTTCTGTGACCCTATTTGGGGTTTTCTTGGCAAAGATATTGGAGTGGTTTGCCATTTCCTTCTCTGGTTCATTTTACAGATGAGGACACTGAGGCAAACAGAGTGAAGTGACTTGCCCGGGGTCATACAACTATAAAGTATCAAATTTGAACACAGGTTCTCCTGATTCCGGGGCCTTTATCCACTGCCCTGGGGGAAATGTTAATAATGCAGATTAAACTTTAAAATGTGTTTCATATATATGTATGTGTATCTGTATCTATAATCTATATACATATATATTTAACTCTATCGATATATACCTATATTCCAATATATACATATATATCAATATTTACCTATGTATCGATAGATATATATATAAACTTTTCCCAGAGAGTCAGTCTTTTTTAAAAAGCATTTACCAGTGCACTTCTGTATACATTACATATTACATGTGTGGTATTCATTTTTGTGATATCAATATTACAATAAAATATTATTATATAATCACACAAACATATATATGTATATATTATTGGGTAGATTGGAGCTACTCAATTGAAATTAAGTGAAGTTAATAGGATATAAAAAGAGGACATCTTTGCCTTAACTAAAATTGCTGTGTTGGTGGCAGTGAATTTGTTTAACCTATAAATAAGGTTTGCTACCACTGAATCAGAATTCATAGAGCCTAGACTCGTATTAGAGCTGTGAATGATATTAGAGATTCTATAAGGGAAAGGGAGCTGGAATTTCAGGAACACTCCCTCCTTTAACAGGTGAGAAGACTAAGGTCAGAGCCATATGCCGAAGATCACGTGGCTGCTTGGTGGCAGAGCCAGGATCAGCACCTGAGTGTCTTGGCTTCAAATCCAGCTCTCTCTCTTCTATGCCACAACAGTCTGAATTCGTTAGGAAAATGTATTCTCCAACCACAATTTATTAAATACCCTTGTCACAAAGTGCCATTCAATTTTGTTTAATTCTTTGGCAGTAAGGTAAGGGCTGCCAAATCTAGGTTATCAGTCCCCACCCCCATCCCCCAAGCTCAATGCAGTGCACTCCTTGCCTTGTTCATTACTCCTTCTTGGCATTTAAGCTGTCTTGCTCAAAGGTTGAATGACTATACTAACTCCAGTAACAGATAAAGGGAGCTTCTGCAATATATTATTTGCTAAAATGTCATGACTCTTCATTACATATTTACTACTTTATGTTATCCTCCTATTGGAGAACTGTGTTCTTTAGTCTGCATTGGGCTCCATCTGGGCACCATGTTTAGGAATAATAATTCCTTTTTTGTTGTCTGTTTTTGCATTTATCTAACCCTGTGATTTTATCAGTATGAACCCCCCCAGGGATTTAGGTCAGTAACTGGTGTGGAGATGGAAAGTTCTTAGAGTGTAGTCTGGGGCATTGAGAGATTAGATGGCAGCTATGACCGCTCACCTAGTTTGTGTCAGAGGCAGAACACGGACTCAGGTCTTCCTGACTGCAAGGATGTCCCTCTGTTCACAATACCACATGGGTATTTGTATATCATGATATGGTTTACAAAGTGTTCTCTTACAGCATCTCTGGGAAGTGTGTCATGCACTGTTGCTATTTCCATTTTACAAATAAGGAATCTAAGACTCTGGTAAAATGGTCACACAGTAGATAAAAATGATCATTGTCCAGTTTAGAATTCCAGATTTATACCTACTTTGGATTATTGATGTCAGAAATTTGCCATCAGGTGGGTCTGGTTTTGACTTCATCCCATTGGGTTTAGTCACTGAAGCACCAGAAGTAGGTCATTACAGGGGCATGTCTGCCCCTATATCATCTGTAAGGAGGGACCATGTCAAAGACTCTGAAGGTAGTTCGAGAGAGAGAGGCTTCACTGTATTGATCTGGAGATGGATAAGAAACTTTTTTTATCCTCTCCAGTTTTCTCCTGCATTCCATGTTGGTTCATATAATTCTAATGACTCCTATTTTTGTAGCACTTTAAAGTTGACTTGTTTGGTGCCCCTGTGAGAATGGTAGTGATGTCCAATTGAAATTAGACTATTTTAAAAGCAGACTAATCCATGTCTTTTGGAGTTTGCTTTGTGCCACTAAAGTTAGTGTCCATCGTGCTTACGACATTCTAGTTATGTTATTGTCATTGAATTTACCAAGAGAACATATTAGTGAAGATCCTGAAATCATTGGCATCTCTGATGCAGAAGGCAAGCTTCTACCATACTACTGATCACCTTAAAAGTTTGCTGGAAGAAATGGGCTTTCTAATAGCTAAAGGGGTAAAGGTTGTTATCTTAATATGCTTGTAAGTTCATTGATTCTTCCTCCTTTCCCAACCCTTCTGCCCATCCCAGGAGAGAGCTAGGGAAGGTGAGAATGAGGGGGAACTCAGTTTCTGTGCTAAAGATGGAAAAATAAGGATTAGTGATCTCCTTCCTCATTGATTACTTACCATATACGTGCTCATCTTTGAAGGGTCTGACTTGAACAAAACCATCTTGTTTTAGTAGAACACATTATTTAATAATTTTATCTCCTTTACAGGGTTTTACAGGCTTTATGACCCAGGTGGAAAAGAGCTCATGCCTCAATTAAAACTTTGCTTTGTTTCTCCCATTATCTTCACTCTTCCCCTGGGCACTCTTTCAGAAGCTTACTTTCCAAAGACCCTGAATACTAAAAACATACATATATATTTATGTGTGTGTGTGTATTACATCCATCCATACATACACACAGATATATTCTCAAAGGTCAGGAATTGTCAAATAGGTATGTAAGTTACATCATAACATTGAAATCTACATCTGTTAAGCCCAGAAATCATGGCTTGCTTCAGCCAAAGTAATTATAATTCCATGTTTACATTCCTCTAATGCCAGGAGAATTGGGCTACAGGAGGATTTTGTGGCAACCACAGGCATATGCAGAGGTGGAAACATCTGAGGGAACTTGGGGGCTGTGTTGAAAGTTTGTGGCCCTTTATTTTTCCTTCCCACCGGAAAGCTATTGAGATATGACATGTGTCACAGATGCAGCAGTGTGAAGCTGATAGTCAATCCAAGAACTAGGATGTCTTGTTTGAGGACCCTTGAAGGGTTTGAAACAGTTATATGACATTTTCACATTTTTTTTTTTACCACATTGCTTATTTGCTTAGGATGAGGGACCTATCTTAATAATGGCTCTAGCTTGACCCCTGCCTGCCAAGATCCCAACAAAACCTCTCCTGCCTAATGGTCATGGGCCCAGGACACTGGCTATGGAAAAGAGGTTGCTTACACCTCTATGATGAGCAGAGGAAAACAACTTTTGGTAAAATAGAAGGTTCTCTTCCCCCTATACTTCCTTCTGTGTCTTTGAGAAAGTCCTTTCTGTGATGTAGGGTCAGATATGACCTTGTAATCACCCACTTTTGGTGATTTCATGCCTTATCATTTGCTCTGCTACTAAGCCTTCTTGACTGTTAGGCATTGCTGTCTACAATGTCACATGTCTGTCTGCCGTGCAGATGGGCCCTCCATAAGGATTCTTTCCCAATTAGAAGTTGAGCTCTTTGAGAGCAGAAAGTGCTTCTTTTTATTATTTACTACTACTACTACTACTACAACTGCTACTCCTACTACCACTACTACCACAACCACTACCACTACCACTCCTCCTACTACTACTACCACTACTACTACTACTACTACTACTACTACTACTACTACTACTACTACTACTACTACTACTACTACTACTACTA
>NW_020954552.1:16968426-17019044 GCF_900497805.2 Vombatus ursinus | reverse complement strand
TACTACTACTACTACTACTACTACTACTACTACTACTACTACTACTATTTACTCTATTTACTTTTTTCCCAAGTACTTAGAAAAGTGCTTGGTGCACAGTAAACACTTAATAAAGTTTTTTCCAATTCATTTCATTCCATTAAATGGGATGGAGGTAGTATAAGTACCATCTGAATTTCACAAATGAAGAAACTGAGAATGAGGGAAAGGAAAAGGCTCAGAGATTTCTGTAGTGCTGGGAATGAATAAGGAGGGAGCCTTTGAACCTCTTTTCTGAGATGTAAGGCCTCCTGAGACACTTTTCTGCAAGGACCACTTGATCATATTCTCACCAAGAACACTACGCTAGGACCTCATTGTGGAAGAAGATCCATTTCAAGGTGGGACTGTCTGGGACTTTATCGAAGAGTTTCATTATTGAACGAAATTAGTGGAAACTCCTATGTGATTGTCTCATCTGTCTATAATGCAGTTCCCCTTATGTGGACCCAAGGACAGCATTACAACTAAATTTCATCAAACTCTGATAGCGATGTAGTGTGCATTTAATTAATCTCAGTAAGTAGTTATTTTTATCTTATCCAGATAGTTACTTATGTTACCAATACAGTATCTTTTTAAAAGACAAAGTGGATATACCATATAAACTGACTTTAGAAAAAAATTAATAACTTTTTTAAAATAAGAAGTTTATACATTTTAGTGGTCTCTGGAGACATTTTTTATATTGTGCCAATTCATTTTCTTTGCAGAATATATTCTTTAGACAATCCTCTACCCAGCATGAATGCTTCCTGAGAGTTGGAACCTTGTAATAGAAAACACAAAAACAATAATAGCAGTTTGGACAAGTTACTGACAGAAGCAGTCATGCCAGCAAGCAACCTGGTGCATTTTTTACCAGAATTAGTGCCTATTTGGCATACAATTGACATTATGCATTTTTTAAGCCCAAATTGGTCATTGATTTTCTGCTGAACTGCTACAATTACTCTGTTGATACAATATGATTCTGAAACCCCATTAATCTAGCAACCTCTTCACTATGAAGAATAAGGTGAGAGTAATTAGTTGATCTTGAGGGGAGAATCTAATGGCCATCTTTGCTGTTTTGTTTTTCTTTTTTTAAGTATGCTACATTATGTGGAAAGGTGCTCTATTTACTCCTGTGGACCTAGTCTCTTTTAGGTAGTTTGTAGATGACTTGAAGAGTAGCAGAACCATCAAAAAGTCATTTTTCTGATGTTGAACAAATTCTGAGTATGGTATAATAATGGCATACACATTTAGAGAGGCTGCAAAGTTAGGTTGAATGACCCTAGGACAGGGTGGGGAATCTGTGACCTCAAGGCCATGTGCGGCCTTCTAGGTCCTTGGGGGCGGTTGACTGAGTCCAAGTTTTACAGAACAAATCCTTTTATGAAGGGGATTTGTTCTGTGAAGTTTGATTTCAGTCAAAGGGCCACACTAGAGGGCCAAATGTGGCCTTGAGGTCATAGGTTCCCCACTCCTGCCCTACGACTCAGCAGGGCTGAGTAGAAAGCAATAATATCTCTATTTGGAGGAAATGATGCTAGTTAGCAATCCTGAATCATGTAGTACTTTGACTTGTTTTTTGACTGGGTTTTAAATATAGTCGAGGTTTAATGCAAGTGAGAAACTGATAAAAACTATTTAATCTTTTTTTTTTCACTTGCTTAGAAGGTTGATTATTTTGTCAGTTAGGACCAGGAGCAGGTAGATTCTATCACTGTGTTTCTTATTTTAATACTCATATGTTCCTGGCTCTGCCTCCATCTGCCAGCTACTTCCATTCTTTCCAGATGCAATCAATGAATCAACCAGCATCTATTAATCACCTACAAGTACTGTACTAGGTTCTGGGGATACAAAGATAGAAGTGAAACAGTCCCTATCCTCACAGAGCTTACATTCTATCAAGAGAGACATACATAAATAAACATTTACAAAACAAATGCTAGGTAAATCTGTTCCATGGACACATGTGATCCAGGCATTCATATTCCTTCTTTGTATATTCCTGGCCACACATTTTCTCTGCATATTACCCCTTCCACAGATGTTAGGGTAACTTATGGAAGAATGTGCCCTATATGCAATAGTGTCCTAGTAAATGTTTTTAAAAAACAGGTCTCCCAAAACATATGATACAACTTTTAAGTTTAAAATGCATAATTAGCATTTTTCTCCATCACAATCTTAAACCTAGATAATCAGAAAAAACAATAAATCAAGCCCTGATTTGTAATCTTTGCCCATTTCCAAGATATAAATGCTTACTTGAATCAGCACAAACTGGCTCAGCACACCCTTGCTTGTATGTATGGAGGGAATTTTTCTTGTCAAGTTATTTGGCTATGCTGTTTAGTTAAATATCTTTTGCTTTGCACAGATATGTCCTCTGCTTCACTGATAAAAAGAAACCTGTTTGGTGGGGGCTTGTGAGTACTGATTTTGAGTGGATATTGACTCACAATATGTCTAGAGCTTGGGATAGTTTTCAGGGGGGTTGAATGTGAGGGAAGGGCCCCAATGCTTACTGAGCAAGGATTTCTTCTACATCCTCAATTGTCCTGTTGAAAATACTTTGAAACAGAGCTTTACCCTAAGGTTGCAAGAGAGTGGTAGCTACCAAAGCTGGGATTTAAGAAAAATGGTTCACCCAGGGGCACAGAAATATCAATGTACAGCACTTGATGGGAATGGTCTTGGAAGTTATTTTCAAATGACAAAGTTAAGTAAAAACTCTCTAACTTATAAGAAAACTCCAGAAAGAAACTGACAACATAAAATTTGGTGGAAACATTTGTTCACTGATACCTTAATAAGTTGAAAAAACCCAGTGAATTGTTGAATCTGTCATTCACTGAATGAGGTATTGGATTCAAACCTTTATGTTTCAGGTCAGTTTTGATCAGATGTGAGCTTCTGAGAGGAACCAATTAATTACTCCAGAGAATTGAATTGGCTGGAAAGGGAGTGAAACCTCTGATGGAATGTTTTGCAAAATGCCCAAAACTAAAGGATATTCAGAGTGCATAGTTCCTTAAAATTTGAAGTCATCAGGCAGCTGCTGATTTAGTTAGTGACTTGACAAGTGGAATTACAAAGGAAACAACTCACTCTCTGCTTGAAATCCTGACAGAGTCATTAAGTTGGTACCTCAGGTGACAATCTGTTGTTGCTAGTGTTTATTCTTCTCCTCAATGACTTCTGTAAGTCTGGAGGCACTTCACAGAATTACAAAATGAAACACTGCATATGTTGCCAGAGGAATGTCTTCATTCTCGGTCTCTGCAGTAGCTTCTGGGATAGATGAGAAAAAAGCAGGAGCAGGGTTTGGCCTATTGAGGCCCTGAAAACAAACACTCGTTATTTTGAATTAAGGAAAAAGAGTAGGGGGCAAAATAGACATAAATTTAAAAAAAAATAGTTTGTCAGACTATCTGCATGTACACAAAGAAAAGGGACCCTCAGAGCAGGGAGGCTAGCCAACAGGGCCCTCGCTTTGAACACTCATTTTCTCTAGAGTCAATCTATCCGAGAGGGTGTTTACCTAGTTGATGGTACAGTCAGCCCTCTTGACCTTTTTTTTTTGTTGTTGTTCAGTCATTTCAGTCGTGTCTGACTCTTTGTGACTTCACTTGGGGTTTTCTTGGCAAAGATACTGGAGTCGTTTGCCATTTCCTTCTCCGGCTCATTTGACAGATGAAGAAACTGAGGCAAATAGGGTTAAATGACTTGCCCAAGGTCACACAGCTAGTAAGTGTCTGAGGCCAGATTTGAATTCAGGCCACCTAGCTTTCCTCCCCTTCCCTCTTCCCCTACCCTTGTCCTTTTTACCCTTTAAGAAAGTGGAGGAAGAATTAACAATGGCTAGTCTCCATGCTCTCAGCATAGTGCTTGGCATGTAGTAAGTGCTTAATAAATGCTTTTTGACTTATTGACTAACTTTATCCCCTGCTCCCTCCATTCATTTTTATTTTCAATTTCCTGTTATATAAAACCCTGGAAATCTGCCTAATTTTTACCCACTCTAGATCCTACAGAGTGTGTGCTTGTGCTGTCCCAGCCCCATGAGAAGCTGCTGCTACCTTGAAAAAATTACCTCCCCAGCTCAGCTTCTGACTACAGCTGGAGGTGATAGATGACAGTCACCATTAACTATACACTAACACAAAACAGCTAGGTGGTGCCATGGATAGAGTGACTGGCCTGGAGTCAGGAAGATTCATCTTCTTGAGTTCAAATTTGACTTCAGACACTTACTAGCTGTGTGATCCTGGGTAAGTCATTTAACCCAATTTATCTCAGTTTCCTCAACTGCGAAATGAGCTGGAGAAGGAAATGGCAAACCACTCCAGTATCTTTGCTAAGAAAACCCGCAAGTGAACAACAATACAAAGCAATGTTTCCTCCCTAGCATTTAAATGTGAAGCTCTAATTTACCTGGACTACTTTTGAAGACATTCAAGGAAGGTGCCTTCAACCACTCAAATGTATACTTCCTGTCATTTTGAATTATTAACTGGCTATTGGATGGTAGTGGAAAGAATCCTGCATCTGGAGCAAGAGAACCTGGGTTCAAATCCCAGCTCTGCAAGAGGCAACTAGGTAGCACATAGAGATTTCTGGACTTGGAGTCAGGAAGATTTGAGTTCAATTGCCACCCTCAGAAACTTCCTAGCTATACCTGAGCAAGTCACTCAACTTTTTTGCCTCAGTTTACTCATCTATAAAGTGGGGATAATAATAATACCTACCTTGCAGGGCTGTTGTGAGGATCAAATGAGATAATATTTGTAAAGCATTTTGTAAAATTTAAGGTGCTATATAAATGTTAGTTATTATTATTACTTGGTATCTATGTGAAGTTGGACAAAATTTCTGGCTGTCATTTTCATCTATAAAATGAGGGAGTTGGATGAGATGATCTCCAAAGACCTTTTTGTCTCTAAAATATAACCTAATACCCTTCTTTATGCCTTCTGTGAAAAAATAAAAATAAAATGACAGATTCTGCCAAGCTTTGAAACTGACAGCCTTTACATTGCTAGTCCAGTATTTGAATTTAAATAAAAATGTTGAGGTCGCTCAGTTTGGAGGTTATATAATATGGAGAACAAACATGTGCCCAGAGTGTACTCAGTTAAGCACAGTAAAGGAATTTATGTAATTAAATTGGCAGCTGTTGAATATCCTGTCAGATTAACACACCAAGTGTGCTGCCCTACAGAGGCTGGTTCAGTTTCTACTGCAGTGAGTTTATCAGGGAGACAGATTCAAACAAAAGAACTGCCCTTGTTCAGGTACCATAGATGAGAGAGACTGCTGATTAGAAAGAAGTTGCAGTCAGTTCTTGGTTATTCAGCTCATGGAAGGAACTAGAAGGGTAAATGAAACAAAACAAGATCGGAATGTATTTCACACAATTACCTGGCATGGTACAGGAGAAAGGTCGCTTAGATGATGAAAGGTTAACCTTTTGAGCACACAAATTTTTTTTTAAATAGAAATCATTTTAGAAATAAATATTTTCCCTCTAAAGAGAATGCTAGCCATTAAAAGATACAAGCATTTTGAAGTGGGAGGAGACAAGTGAAGAAAGGGCTAAGACATCCCATTCTAAGCTTCATCTTTTTTTTAATAATAAAAACCAAAATATTGAAGCTATTAAAAATTTCCTACCTTCCCTGCTATAATAAACAGAGAATAATGAATTCAGTCTAGTAAACATTTGCTAGATGCTGGAGGCACAGAAATTGGAAAACAACATGGTCCCCTTGCCATGAGGAATTTTAAAAGGGGAGAAGACATGTACAAAAAAAAGTATGATAAAAGGTAGAATGTGATAAGGGCAAAGGAAAAGTCCAGATAAGAAATTTAAAGAGGCAGACGTCATGTTAAATCTGGGTGATCAGGGAAGGTTTCTAGGAAGAAGTGATACTTTAGCTGATTCTTGAAGGGAAAGAGCAGGAGCAAAGTGGAGAACAGTCCACAGTTCAGTCTGCATTACTTGGAGAGGACTAGGGGGAATAAGGGGCAGCTAGGTGACACAATGGATAGAGAGTCAGGAAGACCTGAGTTCAAATCCAGCCTGAGATACTTACTAGCTGTGTGACCCTGGGCAAGTCACTTCACCCTGTTTGCCTCAGTTTCCTCATCTGTAAAATGAGCTGGAGAAGGAAATGGCAAACCACTCCAGTATCTTTGCTAAGAAAATCCAAAGTCAGACATGACTGAACAACAACAGGGAGAATAAGGCTGGAAAGTTGGGATAAGATTGGGGAACTAGGCAGTTTGTATTTTCAGTTAGTTTATAGTTAGTATAGTTACATATATATATATATGTATAGTTTGTATATAATACATATTATACATATATACAATAACATAATATACACATATAGTACATATATATGTATAGTTAGTTTGTATTTATTCTTATTTGATAAGACATTGGTCTTGGTCTTATCAAATCATAAGGGATCTCTGAAGGTTTCAGAGCAGCTCAGAGTTGTGGAATGTGAAGATTATTTTGATAATCTTGGTATCCAATCCGATATACATTTATTAGACACCTACTATGTGGCAGCTAGGTAGCGCAGTGGACAGAGTGCCAGTCCTGGAGTCAGGAAGACTCATCTTCCTGAGTTTAAATCTGGCCTCAGATACTTCCTAACTGTGTGACCCTGGGCAAGTCACTTCACCTTGTTTGCCTCTGTTTCCTCATCTGTAAAATGAGCTGGAGAAGGAAATGGCAAACCACTCCAGTATCTTTGCCAAGAAAACCCCAAATGGGGTTATGAAGAATCAGACACGACTGAAACAACTGAATATTTGCCAGGCTAAATGCTGCCCTCAAGTAGTTTATAGTGTAATGAGGGGAGACAACATGCAAAAGGAGGCAGGAAGAGGGCATTGGGACACAGACCAGGGCATGTCAGTGCTGGCATCTTATTCCTGTGGAGTTGAAACCAGGCAGAACAACAGATACAAAATGGAGTGATCTGAGAGCCTGGTTTCTGCCCTTTATAAAGCAAGGCATTGAGAGGAGTTTGTTACTGGGTCCTCTAGTCTTCCAATCAAAGGGGAGAGGAGGCTCCCTCAGTCAGTCAAGGCTTGAGCTAACAGTGTGAGATTAGAGGTGATAAGCTTTTCCTGGGAGAGGCATCTTAGTTCCCTGGTGTTGAAACCTGTCAGAGCAGCAGAAGTGAGTGGAGCGGGATGAAGGAATAATTCGGCTGAGGAAGAGTCTGGAAGCACAGGAAGATTTTTGCCCAGGCAGGCAGTGGTCCATAATGACAGAGAGGAAGAAGACAGAACTTTGGGGCAGGGGAAGTATCAGATAGGGAGGAATTTGTAGATTAAATCAGTTCCAAAGTTTCAGATAGATGATTGATGTGGTAAAGTCCTCACAGGTTCCTAGTTGAAACTCACAGACTTGGTTACTGCAAAAAAGGTGGAAGGAGGACTTCCTGGATCCTACCTTCCAAGAGAATGTAACTTAATAGTTTCTTAATAATTTGGAGTTACTGTAAGCTATTCTATTCACATAATTCCCACCCTCCCATTCTTTTTTTCCTCTCTCTGCTTTTAGTCTTTATTTTCCTTCAGCCATTCTTGTCTCAGTCACTTCCTAGTCTAGCATCCACCAAACATGACTTTGAAAACAATCGCCAACTAACAACAGTTGCGCTTTCTCCTGGTAAGTGAATTACTTGATCACAGCGTATCTTTAAACTTTGAATCTTTAGGTCTTCCTGTTTGCCTTTTCAATTTTCTTTTTTTAGAAGTCATATGATATATATAGGAAGAGTATTGGATTTGGAGTTAAAGGATCTGGGTGTAAAACTTGATTCTGCTGATTAACTAAGTATATATGTGACCTTGGGCAAGTCATTTCAGTTCTGAGTTTCAATTTTCTCATCTGTCAAAAGTGGTCATAGCTACTTGCCTCTGTGAAGAAAGTACTTTGCAAACCTTGAAGTGTTTCTTAAATCGAGAGTGTGGGCTATTACCTACCCATCCATCCATCCATGAGTTCCCAGAAAAGCTATCTCAGGTTCACATTACTCTGTGGGTCAACTTCCACTCATAAACATAGATCAGTAGGTACCACTGATGTGTTTACTTTTGTCTACCAAGCAGGGAACACATTCATTCAAACAGTATGACCAAAAAAAAATGGCAAGATAAGTTCCTTCCTACCAGTTACCATATATACATGAGGTATATATACTCTTCTACAGATTACCATCCCACCAATAAAGGAGGGCATATATGCAAAGAACATGTTTAACCAAGGACAGTGCATAGAGAACAAACATATAAGGAATAAATGTGGTTAAAGCATAGTCATGGGCAGTGACTCTGCCAGTGTCCTCTGGGATTGTCATCTGGGTTTGTCTGGGTTCTCTCTGCTGGACGTTCCATCCTTATTCTCTGCTGATTGTGAAGTCTCTGTGCCTGGTGTTGCCTTTTAATTAAGCTTAAATTCAATTCAGCAAACATTCATTAAGCACTTACTACGTACCAGGCATTGTACTAACTGCATGTTGTCTTTGCTAAGAGCCTGCGTTACCATCTCCCAGGCTTTAGCTCCTCAAGTTAATCTACTGACTCCTTATACTAAAGTGTTCTGACCATCCTTACCAAAGGCAAATTGAGCTCTTCTAGTATCCAGTGGAGTTGTGAACCCCCACATTTAGCTGGGGACAGTCAAAGAAAGTTGACCAAATCAGTTCAGGACAGGTTATCTCTTCTTTTGACTGCCTGTTTTATGCTTCTTTGAAGTTTATGGTCCCAGACAACTGTCTGACTTATGGTTAGAAATTTTCTTGTAACTCCCATTTAACCCTCCCAGGCATCCCAATCCCTCGTCCCTAAAGCCTGTTTGGTGATTCTTTCCACAATCTTAACCTGCTCCTCCCCGCCCCCCCCAAAAAAAGCTCATTGGAAAGGTGCAAAGCTGGAACTACAAAGCCCACTTTGCTCCCAAGAGCTTCTCTGATTGATATGCAAATGAACGTGAACAAGAACAGAAGCTAAAAAAAGAAGAAAAAGTAATTGCCTTCCACCCTCTTGACTCACATCTGCCTTTAAAATAAATATATATAAATGCATACATATATATAATATATACACATATATATATGTGTGTGTACGTTATATATACATACATACATACGTGTGTGTGTATGTTTGGTTTTTTTGGCCAGGCATAAAGTCCTTTTATGCTGTGCTTTTGTCAGAGCAAAGCCTTGCTGTCTCTCCACATAAATATTAGCTATTATTTGTTGGCTGCCTGGCTCACTGTGGTGACGATTACCTGAAAATGGTAGGTCATTGAGATTTTACTTCATTGAGATTTGTGATGAGTCTGGGTGCTTGCATTTGAGGAATAATGCTCTGGTCCTTTCTAATGAAATAATGAGAGGCAGTATTTGCATAGTGGGTAAAGAGCTGGCACAGGAATCCTGATGACCTGGGTTCAAGCTTTAGCTTATGACTCATACTGGCTGTGTGACCCTGGGCTTAATCTTTCAGTACTTCAAGCAATTCTATAGGATTGTCAGGTGAAGAGAAGGTGCTGATTTGCATTGGTAAAGGGAGTTCCTCACTAAAAGTTCCCTTGTCATTTAGTTGTTTCAGTCATGTCTGACTCTTCCTGATCCCATTTGGGGTTTTCTTGACAAAGATACTAGAGTGTTTGCCATTTCCTTCTACAGCCCATTTTACAGATGAGAAAACTGAGGCCAACAGGGTTAAGTGACTTCACACAGCTAATAAGTGTCTGAGGCCAGATTTGAACTTGGGTCTTCCAGACTCTAGACCTGGCACTCTATCCATTGCGCCACCTAGCTGCCCTGAAAGCTCCCTACACTGATGAAATCACAAGTCTAATGTATATGTGTGTATATGTGTATGTATAACAACATATAAAATGTTATTATATTATAAATGTATCATACTGTAATAGTATGTATTACATCTAATTGTATAATAATGTCTTATATGTACATGTTATATATGTGTTTATATAAATGTGTGTATACACATTTATAATATATATTATAATTATATAATATGTAATATACACCTGCATATACACAGACACAGTGAAGTCTTGATTTAGAAGGTGCTAAGTAAGATGTGACCTCATTTTCCCAGCCTCAACCCTATTTACCTCCTCCCTGCTACCCATTCCACACTGGGAACAGCATCCCATATCCCCAGATTAGAAAATATTAGAGCTAGAAGGGACCTCAGAGACCATGACGGAAAGCAACAACTCGCTCAGAGTTGCCAACTCTTAAATTTTTCCTGGAGTAGGGAAGTAATTAAGTAATTAGCCAGAGAACTGTAGGTTTTTGGCAGTAAACTTGAAAGCCAGGTTTTCCATGGAGAAACTACATGAAAGTAACTGAAAGTTGATGATACTTGAAAGGTTGTGCATGTACTGGGTTCCTTGTTAGTCCTTTCCTTTGGAAAGGATAGCTGCTCCAAAGGATCCTCTTCCATGATTTGTAAACTCTCTCTGTGAGTACCAGGAAATGGGTTGATGAGGCAACAAAGAATAAGCGTGAAGTACCTACTGTGGAAATGTTGCACAGGAGACTTCAGTCTTGATGAATTCTCAGAAAAAGTATATTAATTAATAAAAAGTTAGCATATATCCCTATCATTTTGCCATTTTTATGCCTTTTATCCCTATCATTATGCCATTTTTTGCCATTTATCCCTATCATTATGCCATTTAACGATGATATTTCAGCTTAGAGAAGGTAACGTAAAATTTTATCAGTACAGAAAATGTTTCTTAAAGAAGCTACCTTTATCAAAATTATCAACAGAAGAAGAAACTGTTTGAAAAATATTAAAACAACTGGAAAACTAATTTTTGAGTTAAAAAATACAATTGCACATGTTTGCACATAAAATAAATAAAACCCTTTTATGCTTTTTTGGGAATGCAAAGGGAGATATTACAAATACCTGGTAAATGTAACTTGAGGGAAAATAATAAATTAATTGCATGTTGCTTTTTTATCACTTATAAAAATAAATAATATTGCAAAGCCGAAGTTGAGCTTCAATTAGGAACTCCTCTCATTCCAAGTAAGTAGCACTGCCTTTTTCTCAAGTTACTTTGTGATGACTAAGAAGAATCTTTAAGGGAGCCTTAAGTACTCTAATATCTTATCTATAAATCACTTACTGTGGGTTTTCTAAAGAAGATTGTTAAGTACCACTAGAAGTTTGTACCAATCAATACATGTAACAGTGCTAAGTGATTTAAGATACAAATATTGACAAACTTAAGAGGCTATCCCTGCCCACCAATAGCCTTCATTTTAGTTGGAGAGATAAGAGATGCACACATGAGATGATAAATAAACAAATGAACACCATTCGCATTAATGCTTTCTGCCAGTATCCATAAATAGATCTGTGATCTCTCATGAACATGAATATTCCCAACAGAGATTCAGAAGAGAACCTAACTATGCCTGCCTTTTCTATGGGCCTCTTGTCCATGTCCTTAAGGGTCAATCTAGCATATTGAGGGCCCTTCTCACTTTCTCCTGACATCACAAAGTTTGCCTATCTGTGCCATCCCTTACCATGTGACCACTCAATCTTCCTTTTAGATCATCCATTTCCTCAGTGACATCTTTTACTCCTGTTCTTCTCCAGTGTTCCTCGTAATTTGGTACAGCCTGCTCATATCCAGGAATCACAGGGTCAGACCTGTGCTTTAGGAAAATTATTTTGGCAGTAATATGTAGGATGGACTGAAGTCAGGAGGAATTTGTGACAGAAAGAGTAATTGCTTTCTCTCTGATGCTCATTTTCACTTCTTCAAGGCCTGTCATGGTCCAGGTTTTGAAATCATCCAACTGGGATGATTTCACTGGGAAGAATTCACTGGGAGAATATTGATACTTAAAATAGGGGCCTTTGTTTTTGGGAGGAGTTAAAGGTCATTTAAAAAAAAGTTTCAATTTCCTGAAGGGTATCCAGCTCACTGGCTTTCTTCTGTTTAATTGTAGGCCCAAATAAGTGTCCATTTGTACTGTCTATACCCAGATATATAACTGATGGGCAAGCTCCACAAGAGACCTTTGTCACCATTTTTGTGTCATGGACTCCTTTGGCAGTCTGGTGAATTTTATGGACCCCTTAGAATAGTGGTTTTAAATGCATAAAATAAAATACATAGGATTACAAAGGAAATCAATTATATTTAAATAAAGATGTAATTTTTTTTTCCATTCTCAAGTTCATAGATTCCTGAAATCTAGGCACAGATCCTTTGGTCCATGAATACCAGGTTAAGAACCCCTGCCTGTAAGTTGTCCTTCTGATTGCATAGTATCCATAATCTGGACAATCCTCTTCTTCAATCACTTGATTTTTCTTATGGGTATAGTCAGGCCAAACTCTTTTGTGTGGTTACAGGCCACTTCCTGGGGGCCGTGTAATTCTCCAGAGATTCATGGAACCTGCATGTCATAATCTGCAAACACCATCACCTGGAGGTCCTTACCACCCACAGGAGTATCTCTTCAACTTGGATTAGTTTTCAATTAAGGTGATCCCTGTTCTGGTTGTTTTATATTAATGTAGGTGGCACAATGGATATAGTGGCATATCTGGAGTCAGGAAGACCTGAGTTCAGATGTAGCCTCAGATACTCGCTAGCTGTGTGCTCTGGCCTCGGCACTTAACCTCTATTTACCTCAGTTTCCTCTTTATAAAGTGGGGATGATAATAATAATCCCTACCCCACAGGGTTGTTGTGAGGATCAAATGCGATAATAATTATAATGTCTTTAGCACAGTGCCTTGCCATATAATAAGTGCTATATAAATGTTATTATTATTAATAATATAATAAAGTGTTCATTTGTATAGGCTATCTAATTAGAGAATATGATAGTATTTGATAAAAATGTTGATTGTGTGATACGTACTGCGAGGAGAGCTTGATTTGGACTTATATTGTCAAGAAAATTCAAAGAGATGAACTGTGATCTAGGATTTAAAGGGGTGGGTAAGATATGAATAAGCAAAAAAAGGGCATGAGGAATAACACGGGCAGAGGTAGAAAAATAGAATGAATGTGTTGGATGACATGAGCACTTAGAAAACAATGGGCGTAGAGTATATGTTGAAATGTGTTGGGAAGTGTGATTGGCTAAATAGAGTAGAACCAGATAATAATGTAGAACCTTGAAAATTAGGTGGGAAAGTTGACTGGTCCAGATTCAGACCATTGTAAATTTTTGAGCAGGAGAATAAGATGTAAAAAGCAGTGTTTAGAAAAAATTAATCTTGCAGAAGGGATGAAAGGGGGAGCCAGCAGAGGAAAGAAGACCAGCTAGGAGGTCATCGTATTCATTTAGGTATGACAGTCTGAACTAAGGTTGTGACCAGTCAACAATGGCCAAATTGGGATGACATTATGGAGAAAGAATTAAGATTTAGTGCCTTACTGGAAGTGAGATGCAAAGAAGAGGCAGGGAGGACTCTTGTGCCATAGGCTTGCTGCCCCTCTATGACTCTGCAATTGGGAGCTCCTTGGGGGCTGATCTTGTTTTGTTTTTGTCTCTGTATACCTAACACCTAGCACAGTGTCTATGGATGTATGTCCAATGAATGTTTAATAAGTGTATATTGAATTAAACATTGACAAGTGAGGAGCATCCAGTCTGTTAATATTATAGGGCCCTATTATGTCTTACTTCTATGTTCCTACACTACTTTGGAAACCTTAAATCAGTCAATACATGGTTTTTTGTTTTGTTTTGTTTTTTCTTTTTTTTTTTTTTTGTGAAGCAATTGGGGTCAAGTGACTTGTCCAGGATCACACAGCTAGTAAGTGTCATGTGTCTGGTCTGAGGCCGGATTTGAACTTAGGTCCTCCTGACTCCAGACCTGGTGTTCTATCCACTGCACCACCTAGCTGCCCCAATAAAATGTCTTAAAGCACTTAGTATGTGCTACACACTGAGGGTACAATGGATGAAGCAATCCATACTCACAATGAGCTTACATTCTAATGGAAAAGACAAATGCATATGTAAATACATACAGCATGAATAGAAAGTTAATAAATGCAAAGAAATTCAATATAACAT
Organism: Vombatus ursinus; assembly: GCF_900497805.2. Lineage (NCBI taxonomy): Eukaryota > Metazoa > Chordata > Mammalia > Diprotodontia > Vombatidae > Vombatus > Vombatus ursinus. The sequence goes on along the minus strand of NW_020954552.1, from coordinate 17,004,876 downwards.
AGTTTGGGAGGGAGGGCACTAGCATTTAGAGGGATCTTCATGCAGAAGATGGTGCTTGAACTCCATCTTAAAGGAAGAGGAGATTATAAGGCATAGGTTAGGAGTAAATGCATTCCAGGCATGTGGCCAATGCAGAAACACAGATGGAGATGGAGAGGCTTGTGTGAAGTACAGAGGGGCCAATTTCACTGACTGAGAGATGAGGAGTAACAATCCAGCATGGCTGGAGAGATAGATTGGGGCAAGATTGTACAGGGCTTTTAAAGTTAAACAGAAGAGTTTATATTTTATCCTAGAGGCCACTGGAGTTAATTGAATATAGGAGTCATAGGGTCAGAGGAAAATTATTTTGGCAGTAGTACGTAGGATGTACTGGAGTCAGGAGGAATTTGTGGCAGAGAGTAATTAGGAAGCTCTTGCCATAATCTAGGTGAGAGCTGATGTGGGCCTAAACAAAAGTGGTGGTGAGAAGGCAGGGGAAGTTTTTATGGGATGGGACAGATGTTATAAAGGTAGAAACACCAAGATTTGGCAGCTGATTGAATATGTGGGCTGAGGGGGCAAGGAGCCCATGATAATGCTGAGGTTATGAATCTGAGAGTCTGGAAGGATGATGGAGGTGCCTTCAACTAAATAGGGGAATTAAGAAGAAGAGAAGGTTTAGGGGGGAAATAAGTTCACTTTTGGACATCTTGAGTTTAAGATGTCTCGAGGACAACTAGCTTGAAATGTTCCTAGCGACCTTAAAGCACTAAATGGTTTATTGCTTTTTTTTTAACTATAGAGCTAGGGTTCTTAACCTAGTGTCTATGCATGTTTTAAAAAATATTTTGATAACTGTATTTCAATATGATTGGTTTCCTTTGTAATCCTATGTATTTTTGTATGCATTTGAAAACCTTATTCTGAAAAGGGTTCCAAAGGCTTCGCAGGAATGCCAAAGGGGGTTTATGACACATGCAGAAGTGTAAGAACCCTTGATTTATAGTGATAGGATATCTATCTTTCTCTTGGTAGGTCTTGTCCCTTAGCTCACCATTATAGTGAGTTGTACTCCACTTCCTTTAGAAGGGAGAGAGTTTCTAGAACTGTGATTTCATTGGTTTAGAGCAGTGGTTCTCAAAATGTGGTCCAAAGACCCCCAAATCTTTTTAGGAGTTCTACAAGGTCAAAACTATTTTCATTATATTACTAAAGTATTTTAATTTTTAATAGGGTAAATATCAATAGATACAACCCATAAAGGCAGAGCTCTTGGAAAGTGGACACTCACTAATTTTTAAGAGTATATAGAGGTTGTGAAACAAAAAGTTTTGAGAACCTTTGGTATAAGGAACTCTCTCTGTGAGTAACCTTCCATTATTAATGCATTTTGGAAGTGTATGGTCTTAGTTTCCTGGGGGCGATGAGAGATTAGATGACTTGTCCAGGGTAACCCTCGAAGAATAGATCAGAAGCAAGACTTGGACCTAGGTTTTTCTGACTCTAAGACCACATCTCTATCTCCTATGCTACACTTCCTCTCATTCTACTAAGTATTGTGAGTAATCATTTGATATTTACTCTCTTCCACATCACACTTGGCTAAGGGCTTCTTATAACTATTTTTTGTCTTATTGTATTGTGACTTATCTGCTATTACTTTAACTTCCACCAGTAACTTAGAAGTAAGTCACTAATTGAGGTCTTTGGACATTCATTAAAGTTACAGGACTAGTTTGGGGAAAATTCCTTCTGTTTAAATATTACACCTTATTAATTAAATCCATGCTCATTAACATTTTTCTCATAACTATTTAAATATCATTAGTTCATTCATCATCATCATGGGCTTTGAATAAACTGTCCCATAGTTCACTAGTTTTTATTCTTACTAGCAAACCATCATTTGTAGTCAGCTTCTTAAAAGGCTGAAAATGAAATTCTTTGGTTTTTATCATTTCATTTTCACATTTGATGAAGGTTCCCATTACTGAATTTTTTTTTAATTTCTCCACTTCTCCCATTGTTCTTCTCCCCTTATTAGCACCTGCTGTCCTTCCTCCCTAACTAACCCTCCCCCTGCCAATTGTCAGTGTCTGCTAATAGAATTTTAATAGATGGTTACTCTGCTTACTTGGGGAGGGAATGAAATTGTGAATAAAAAATCTGCAGTTTGTTGTTGGAAAACCACGATGAATCATACGGTGATTTTATTTTGTTGTTGCCAAATTCCTAATAAGTTAATGGCCACCAACCTGGCATTCTGCTGGAGGCTTTGCCTTACTGAGCTGCACTGTTCCCATTTCAGGAAACTAACTGGCTCCTGTTGGTAAGCCAAAACTCCCGAGATTCTTTGATTTTTTTCATTCAGTCTTCTGAATTCTGAAATGCCGTTGCAGTGATGTTTTAGTGTGAGAGAAGCATAACATTGAAATTGGTCAAGATGGGGAACTTAACCTGTTTAACTCTGTCCCTTTTAAAATTGAATCGTGAGTTGAAAACCATTGGCAGTTTCTATAATTCGTCCACATCTCTCAGCCATGGGGTAAGGAAGTGAACACTGTGTCACAGTGTACGGTTTGTTGTACTCGTGATCCTTCCCCAAAGAGCTATCCAAGAGAAGTGTCTTCTTTCACCAAACAATATATACTTTTTTATTTCTTTTTTAAAAAGAGCCTTGGGAGAGAGAATGTTTAACAAGATAAAATTTCTGTTGTCTTGAGATATCGCCTACCCTAGGCCCAGGTGTTCAGAGCATAGAGATCCCTTCCATCCCCAGCTGTGTGGTCCTTCTAGCTTTAAATCCATGATCTGTTCTAGTTCTAAAATTCTAAGACTGTTTTTAAGTCAGACTTTTTTTTTCAAGCAGCTGTGTCCCCAAGCATTTTGTTGTACATTATTTTATTTTATTTCATGTATTGCTAAGCTTTTCTGAAAGGTTCAAATTTTGGCCCTAGAGGGATCTGACAAGACTTATGATTCATCCTGCTGATTGATGCCACTGACAGGGTGGTCCCCTTGGTGTTGTAGTGTTCTCACTAAGTCATCAAAGCCTGAAGCCATCTGAAATGTGTTCCTGTGACAGGAGTCCTCTGGAGGTATTCAATAGCAGAAAGGCTGGAAATCCAGCCCTTGCTCATATTTTTTATTTACAAGGCCAAAGGGGCTCTCAGGAGGCCATGTAGTCAAATCTCCTGCTTCTAAACAAGATTACATAGTATATCCTCCTAGACAGGAAGGAATTTATTCTATTTGGATGTAATTCATAGCTTAGAACTGAGACCAGATTCAACAGTGGGAATGTTTTACAAAATCTGTATATTATTCTGGCTCATGCACACACCAAGGGTTTTATCCCCAAAATTTGAGTCATTTGCCTCAACCCAAGATTTCCCCAACATCAGAATTGTGCTCATGTCTATGTCTCCACAAAAGGGGAAAAAGGACCTCCCTTTAAGATGCCTAGTGTAGTAGCAGTAATAGCAGTACTTTGGCTATACCTGATAGAAAGTCAAAGATTTCTAACTGAGACCATAAAGAGTTAAAACAATTCTGTCTCCCTCTCCATAGAGCCTCTAATACTATCATAGGATTGAATCCCTTCACCCCTCCCCTAAGAGAAAGTAGTCAAAAGTTGCTAGAGAATTGTAGTATAAGAAAGGATGAGCAGGATGCTCTCAGAAAAACCTGGAAAGACTTACATGAACTGATGCAAAGTTAAATGAGCAGAACCAGGACAACACTGTACACAATAACATCAATGTTGTACAATGATCAACTCTGGATGACTTAGCTATTCTCAGCAATACAATGCTCCAAGACAGTTCTGAAGGACTTATGAAGAAAAATGCTGTCTACCTCCAGAGGAAGAACTGATGGAGTCTGAATGCAGATCTAAGCATACTTTTCTTTTAAACTTTATTTATTTTGGGGTTTTTGGGGGGGGTCTGTGTTTTCCTTCACAACATGACTAATATGGAAATATATTTTGCATGACTGCACATGTATGACCTATATAAAATTGCTTGTCATCTCAATGATGAGGGAGGGAGAGAATTTAGAATTCAAAATTATAAAAAAAATGTTGAAATTGTTTTTCCATGTAATTGGGGAAAAATGAAATGTTAAATAAAAAATAATAAAATTGGGATAATAATAGCACCTAAAAGGACTGAGGATCAAATGAGATCATATATATAAACTGCTTTACACCCCACCCAAAAAGTTGCTAGAGAGACAAGCAGATACTTTCTGATGAATGCCATTTCCCCCAGGGACCCACACAGTCTTTCCAACTTATAATACTATCCTTAAGTTAAATAAACCCATTCCCTAGTCTTACACAGTCCACATAACTCACAGTTTGCTCTTCCACATCATGGCTCCATCCTTTCCTACTCCTTAGCTTTGGTTTCTGAGTAGCCCAAAAATTTTTCCTCTTTTCACTAAGAGCAGACAAGGAGCAACACATTTTCTAAGAATTCCTCTACTGTATCAGAAGCTTGGTCTAGCAATTTTACTGCTTTTCTGGAGACTAGTCTATTAATCATTCCTCCTTCACTGATGCTGGCTTACATTTCTACAGCTCCTAGCTTGCCCACCAATTCACCATTGCCTCTGTCTGCTGCTGTCCCTGAAACCACATGGTTTTCTGGAGGGGCTGTACAGTTCCCTCATGTACATGATTCTCTGGAATTCCGACCTCAACCCTTTCTCTGGTTAATGCAGTTTTGGTTCTCAGTCCTCCTTTCCTCTAGATAGGCAGTCTCCAAACTTTTTTGATTATACACTCCTATCAGTAAAACGGTTTTGAGTATGTACTCTCAATAAATGTATTATTTTTTATTTGTAAATACATACATAAATACATAAATAAATACAAACATGTATTTAAGGTAGCCAAGTAGTATAGTGTATTGAGTTCTGGACTTGGAACCAGGAAGACATGAGTTTGAATTATGTCTCAAACACTAGTACAACCTGAATGACCCCGGGCAAGTATCTTAATCTCTCAGCTTCAGTTTCCTCACCTGTAAAATAGGAATAATAATAACGGCTGTCTCAAAGATGATATGAGATATTATACGTAAAGTCCTAAGTCTTAAAGCTCTATGTAAATATTAGCTATTATTTTTATTATTACTACTATACAAATAATTATTTACATTACAAAACTTATACAAAATAGAAATTTAAAAATGATGAAATAAAGATGAAATTATATGTTAATCAATACAGAGCCACTAGTTTTTGTTAAACATTTTTTACTTAAAGTTTTGAATTCCAAATTCCATTCCTATCTCTCTCCCTCTCTTTTCTTCCTGCCCCCCCAGATGGAAAGCAATCAGATATAGGTTATACATGTGCAATTATGTAAAACATTTCCATATTAGTCATTTTGTACAAGAAGAATCAAATAAAAGAAAAAAATGAAAGAAAGAAAGCGAAAAATAGCATGCTTCAGTCTGTGTTCAAACAATATCAGTTCTTTCTCTGGAGGTGGATAATAAGCTTTATCATTAGTCCTTTGGATTGCTTTGGATCGTTGTGTTGTTGAGAAGAACTGAGTCATTCATAGTTGATCATCACACAATGTTGCTGTTACTGTATACAATGTTCTTCTGTTCTACTCGTTTCACTTTACAATTCATGCAAGTCTTTCCAGGTTAGAAAAAACAATTATATAAAATATTTTTAACGGCAAAGTCAGGTACCAGAAGTTAAAACCCCTGTCCAAAAGCAATATAATATGCTCCTATTTGGGTTCTCTGAGCCGAGCTATCACACTGAGCCCTGATCCCCAAGTACTGAAGCACCTAACATGTACCAGACACTGAACTATTCTGGGGATACCAATACAAAAAATCAGTCCCCACCTGAAGGAGCTATTCCAAGCACCTATGCTACAAGGCTTTGTTCTTGAAAATCATCTGGTGAATTGTCGAGTATTAGCTTAGGGTATTAGTTAGTTGGTGTGTTTGTTTGTTTGTTTTTTTGTGGGGGGTTTTTGTGTGTTTTTGCATTTTTTGTTTGTTTTTCTTTCAGTTTTTGCTTTTTTTTCTTTTCTTTCCTTTTTTTTTTTTTTTTTTTGCCTTTTAATAGCTGAGAATGAGGAGCTACCTGAGGTCAGAGTCTGGTTCTTGTCTTTCCTTATAACTCTAGCACAGTGTCGGGCATGAAGTTAGTGCTTAATAAATGCTTATTGATAATGAATGTTAAAGACCAGAAAGGTTCAATACCAAAGGCTTATGTGATAGAATTTAAAAGCAAAATTTCAGTCATGGTATCAGGAGGTGAGGGAGATATCTGGGGATAAAGGCGCTTTTCCCAACACACTTGAAATCATACCTTCAGAGTGGCAGCCACTTGACCTATTCATAAGGCCAGTCTCTGCGTAAGGCTGATCCATTTTGGTGGTATTCACAAGGCACTGATTACTTCAGCTAAACATGTCACACCTTGTTTGGAAGGGTGACCTAAATGAGTGGTTTATCCTTTTTTCGGGAAAACTCCTGAGCTTCCCAGTGATATAAGGTATTAGGTTCAAATAAGCAGAAAGAAGATTAGAAGCCATTTTGAATAAGGGAAATAAATTAAATTTGCTGAGATGTCATTTACACGAAAGACTGCTGGTTGTTGGCAATCATTATAAACATCAAAAGCAAGAACAGTCAGACCTGAATGGAAGTAGGATTCAGTAGCTAGGTCTAGAAGGAATGTTATATAAATGTACACAGTGATCCTACGCCATCTGTGTTTGTCTTCCCTAAAATATTCAAGCTTTGCCTTCGTGGAGCACACAATTTAAGGTAACACAGATGACCAGCTCTTATTATTATAAAGATTTTGTAGAGATGTGAAAATAAGAATATGGGTCAAGATTTACTAATATCATCAATATTTTCTCAGTCACATTTTTTGGTGTTGTTAAAGTACTATTTTTCTCTTCAAAGCATTTGGTATCTTCTCCTCTTTTAGACTTCTTGAGAATCAGTCCCTCAGGGTCCTCAAAGTTGTCACCTTCTGAATGGGCCTCTTCTATGAATATTTGATCTGGTCTAGCTCCTCTTCTCATCTTTCCTTCTTAGTTCTATTCACTACCATTTCTACCTGTTCATATATTGTGTGGTATAATGGACTCGGAGGCCTCGGGTTCAAATCCCGGATCTTCCACTTGCTACTTGACCTTGACCAAGGTCTTCTTCTCTAGGCCTCAGTTTCTCCATCCATAAAATGAGGAGGTCGGACTACAGAATCTTTAAGATTTCTCAGTATGTGATGCTGTGATTATTGACTACAAATCCATGGTGACCTTCTGGAAAGTATAGTCTCAACTACATCTTTAAAATGGAATCATGTGAGGTAGCGGTGTGTTGAAGTTCCCACAGAGATTCTTTACTTCATCACCCCCCCATAGGCATGACTGTAGATTGGCTCTTTTAACTGTTATTTTGAGCAAGTAACAACACTGCAGCCTTATATAACAGAGTTTATTAAGTGCTAAATTCTGGGTGAAGTTGTAGAGGTGTGACCTCTGCTTTCACCATCTACAGGACATGGGGTCCATGTTTATAGGATACTTAGAGTAAAGACGGTAACCCAGAATTTGATTTTGGCATTTATGTAATCTGTAGATTAAAGGTATGTACATAATCTGGGCCCAATGCAGTGATGACCATTTTCTTATATAGCTACATTTTGAGCAAAAGCATGAGCTAATACTGACCCAAATACACAATTTTGAAAATTTGCGTGATAGAATAAGGCAATTCCAAATGGGAGACAGAGCTAGTTATTCAACCAATTTTACATGTAATTAATGGTATTAACAAAGTGTGAGAGGCATTCATTTCACTGCACCTGCAGCCGTGTGAAACTGGGAATATAATAGGTAAGTAGAATTAACAGGGGCTGGAAGACCCAGTACTTGTGTAGCAGTAGGTTTCATTTGTGAGCTTTATTCAAACAGTGTCCTAAAATAAATGACCTTTTCCAAGATTCGTTGAATTGGCTTTAACTACAATGTAATTTTTCCTCCAAAGGATTTAACAACAGTGAGAGAACCTGCGACAAAGAGTTCATAATACGCAGAACAGCCACCAACCGAGTACTGAATGTCCTCCGTCACTGGGTCTCAAAGCACTCACAGGTATTTTTATGGTTTATTTATTTGTTTATTTATTTACTTTAAAGGATTTAAAACAATAGTTCTCTGGAATATGATGAGCATTTTTCAGGTCTACAGATAAGTGTTATCAGAACAACATAGATCATGAACTACTCTGTCTTTAAATAGCGTAAATTAGAACCAAAACAACCAGAAGGCCCTTAGAGATTGCTGGTACAAACTCCTTCCTTATTTTATAGGTAAGACAGTGGAGGCCCAGAGAAATGAGGTGACTTACCCAAGGTCATGCTGCCACTGAATGTCAGAGGAAGGTCTAGAACCCTGGCCTCCTGACTTTGAGCTCAGTGTTTTTTTGCCTACATTACACTTTTCCCCTAGAAAATTAGCAAGGAGGTCCTCACTTTTCTCAGATCAAATCAATAAATGTTCTTGTACCATATCCAGATTGTTTCCCCATCATCAGTCTACAAAAATTACTACTGCGATGTAAAGCATGTATTTTAAATGATTTAAGATATTAAAACAAGACTGCCTCTTGATCCACATTCATTTTCGGTGGCATTTTGTTTTCTCCTTCTAGTGCAGAATTAAAGCTCAATAGAGAAAATAAGACTAGTCCTCCTTTACTTGTCTGGATTTTTTCAGATAGTTCGTGATGCTTTTTTCTTCTAGCATCACATAATTAGGAGGGTCCACTTCCTTGAAAGTAATTCAGTTGAATTTTCTCTCCTGTAGTCACTCCAGGACATACTAAACTCGTGACTCAAGACTAGAAAACTTTGAAGACAAATACTGGTCTGCATATGAAGCCAGGTCATTTAATTAACATTAGTATTTATTAAGGACTGTCACACATTGTAGGGGCAGCTAGGTAGTGCAGTGGATAGAGTGCAGGCCTGGAATCAGGAAGACCTGAGTTCAGATCTGGCCTCATACACTTACTAGCTGGGTGACCTTGGGCAAATCACTTCATCCAGTTTGCCTCGGTTTTCCCATCTGTCAAATGAGGTGGAGAAGGAAATGGCAAACCACTCCAGTATCTTTGCCAAGAAAATCCCAAAAGGTATCATGAAGAGTCTGACACAACTGAAAAAGGACTGAATCATAACAAATCAGGCATTGTACATCACCAGTTAATGAAAAAGAGGAGGAAAAAAAATCTTTAAATCATAGAAATATCTTAGAACCTCACTATTGACTTCTTAGAAGTAGAAAGAACATTAAAGATCATCCAGTGAATCCAGTCACCTCATTTTACAACTGAACAAATTGAGACCCAGAGAGATTAAGGGACTTGACTAGGATCATAAAGCTAGCTAGCAGCACTGTTAACACTGCAGCCCAGATTTTCTGTGTTCTTTCCACTATACCATACCTGGGGGTCCAGGCCTTGCAGCTGCCTTGTATTGCTGGAATAACAATAACTAAATTCCCATAGATGCTATCTAAGAAAAACCTGTTTGATGCCCCATTCTGTCTGGCGAATAATGCTAAAGCAAAGCTCCTCCATGCATTCTGTTAACTAGGTCTGCTGGGCAGAGCCTGAGGAAGAAGAGGTTGAATTATACCATTATATTCTTGCGTAACTTGTGGTGGGAAATAGATTCCTATGTGAAATGATGGTCTCTTCCTCCAAGTGGTGTACTAATGGCCACATAATCCTTCAGCAACCCCAAGAGGCTCATCTTTTATGGACTAGCCCAAGCACACAGCTGCCCAGTTTATTTCAGATTTATGAGAGCTTGAGATAGCATTTCCTCTCTCACTGCCAATTAACAGAGTGTGCTAGAAAATCCATTCTCAAAGGGGATGGTGAAAACAGAACTAGGCAAAAAAAGTGTAAGTAACTCAGGGGATATACTTATTTTCCCAGCAGAAGCTTATTTTATGAGCATAGGCCTGGGCCGCCATGTGTCCCCCATGTATTTAAGAAGATCTTGTTAGCTATACTTCCTCTATTACTATTCAATGAGTCATTATATTTGAGTCCCCGCAGTTGGGTTTTGGGTGGCCCTTACACAATTGTCTCATCATCTGATTACTTTATCCCCTCTTCCTCACTCATTCTAATGAGTTTTCTTTTAGCCTCTTTACCTGTCTATGTCATATAGAATGAATCTGTTACCTTTCTACTTAGCAGCCATTGCCTTAGGATATGTGTCCTACTTTTTTTCCTATTTTGGGAGTATACAAGATAGGGAGGTGTCTACCCCCAAGCACGTGAAGACTTCCCCCAGTGAAATGGGTGGATGAGAATAGTTTGTTCCCACGGCCATGAAGGAGGCTGAAGCAGGTATGGTGGAGCGCTTAAAGAACTTGATCAGACATCAGAGACACCAAGGTCATCCACTGCATCCACTGGTCATCTTGACTTTTGTACTGCTGATGGACTTCGATGCCTTTAGAAGAAAGAGTAAGGCTGATGATTTTGCCCAACTCTGCCTCCCTTAAATCCAATTCACACACAAGTCAAGATATCATCTGTGATGTCATTGGTGCTGTTTGAAAACAAAGCTAAATAACAGTCTCTACTCTCCCATTATTGGGTGTTTCTTGAGGTTCAGTGGCCATTTGACATAGGAAAGTAAACAATTTCAAAAAGGGAAAAATTAAATGCTGGGGCAGTGTGGAGTACAGTTATTTATTCAGTCAGTCAGCAAGCATTTATTAGGCTCTGACTGTGCATCAGGTAGGGCATGTGGGCCCACTTCCTTGAAGGTGATTCAATTAATTTTCTCTCCTGTAGTTACTCCAGGACGTACTAAACTTGTGACTCAAGATTAGAAAACTTTGAAGAGAGATGCTGGTCTGCATATGAAGCCAGGTCATTTAATTAACATTAGTATTTATTAAGACTCTTAGACATTATAGAGGCAGCTAGGTGGTGCAGTAGATAGAGTGTAGGCTTAGAATCACGAAGACCTGAGTTGAAATCCGGCCTCAGACACTTACTAGCTATGTGACCCTGGGCAAGTCACTTCAGTTTGCCTCAGTTTTCCCATCTGTCAAATGAGTAGGAGAAGGAAATGGCAAACCACTCCAGTATCTTTGCCAGGAAAACCCCAAATGGAGTCATGAAGAATCGGACGTGACTGGATGGTAACAACAATGGATACAAGTACAATATGAGTCTGCTGGTCCATCTTCTCTTGGTACCTGACCAGTTCCTCTACTATTCTACTTATAATGTAGGCACAGGATGGCTAGTTGGCACAGTGAGTAAAGTGCCAGTCTTAGAGTCAGGAAAACCTGAGTTCAAATCTGACCTCAGACTCTTACCAGCTATGTAACCGTGAATAAATCATTTAACCTCTCTTAGCTTCAGTTTTCTCATTTGTAAAATGGGGATAGTAATAGCAGGGCTCAAATGAGATAATACTTGAAAAGCACTTAGCACAGTGCCTGGCACATCGCGAGCACTATGTAAATACTAGCTATGATTATTACTAACATAATGTCCTTGATGTCTGTCACACCACTTCTTGGGAAGAGGTCATTGTTGCTAATAAACTGCAGCCTACTTGTGCCTACCATGTGTCTTTCCATTGCTCTTTGGAATTTAAACTTTTCAGAGCTGATGGTAGTCCAAGATTGGTGAACACACAGCTTCAAGTACTCATCTGTTCCTCAGCTTTAAAGCAGATGATTTAAAAAACCTGTGAAATTCAAATGGTGTGGGGGAGAAGAATAATTCTTAAAAAGATTCTGGCAGTCATTGTTCTTGGTCAATCATGTCCGACTCTTGGTGAACCTCCCTTTGGGGTTTTCTTGGCAAAAATACTTGATTAGTTTGCCATTTCTTTCTCCAGCTCATTTTACAGATGAGGAAACTGAGGCAAACAGGGTTAAGTGACTTGCCCAGGGTCACATAGCAAATAAGCATCTGAAGCCAGATTTGAACATGGGGAAATGTCTTCCTGATTCCAGTCTTGGCACTCTATCCGCTGAGACACCCAGCTGCCCCAGTCATTGTGTTTAGCTAGCTATAATTAGTAGCACCCAGGATCCAGTCATAGTGTATATCAGCAAACTGAATTCATAGAACTGAGATGCATCGATTGCCATTTAAGTGGTGTGTGTTCCAAAAGAGAATGCTGGAGGACAGGCCTGAAGTAGCTTAATGTCATGGTGCCCGGAGAAATAAAAGCACTCTGTTTTTGAGTGTTTTGGGCTTTCAACATTTTTGAATAGATGGTTCTAAATACAACTGGCCTGGGAGTTAGAAGAAACTAGGTTCCAGAGGTAGTGAATGTCTTCACTGGGCCTCAGTTTTCCCATCTGTAACAACAAAAACATATGGGACAGTGACCTACACTGTATTTGAAGTTTCTTTTAGCTCTAAAATTCTGTGGTGAATTCTAAGACACCTATTGATACCTAGGGTGTAGTATTATTAAGGCAACTTAGAATCATAGATTTATACATAGTTATGTAAATCTCATGTTACCTCACATATAGAAAGTAATATTTGCTTTTATATTTCTAGTCATATAGTATCATAGTTATCCTCTTCAGTAAGCACACTCTGAGTATACTAAAATAACCTTCATTTATGGCAAGAATAATTAAGAAGAGACAAGCTAGAGATGAGAAGTTTGGTTAAATAAAAACTTTTTCTAAAGTTACAGGATATAATTTTCCCCTATCGGATATTATGTGTAATTTAATAATCTGCCATGAGTACCTGGTTTTTATTTTGGTGGGTTACTAGTTTTAGATGGCTGTTACATGGCTCTCTTTTTTCTCTTTTTGGTCCAGACCTATGATTTTGCCAGTTACCATGTGGAAATGTCGTCTGCCAAAGCCAATTGGCGTATCTGTAATTTATAATTGTAGAGTGTTACCTGAGACAGTGAGAGGCAAATGAATTGCCCAGGATTCCATAGATAGTGAGCATCAGACATAGGATTTGAACCCAGTCCTTCCCGATTCTAAAGCCAGTTCTCTGTTCACTGTGCTAAACCATCTCTCCTAGCTTATTGAATACTTAAAATTGTTTTTGAATTTCAAAGGCACTAAAGCCTGAAACTGAAAACCATTATCTTGCTGACTTTTTTTCCTTGAGTGTAATGATTCCAACTCTTCCAAATAATTAATTATTTAATATTGCTCTAGTGAATGGATTGAAAAGTCCTATACACAATGAAAAGCCTGTACAATGTTCTGTGCTGCAGCTGGAGAGTGTGGTTATGTGTGTGTGTGTCGTGTGTGTCGTGTGTATAAACTAATCTCAGCATAGTTGGGACCCTGCTTTACTCAGGGAAACTGAAGGTAGCAGAAACATGAAGGTCAGTCCTCTAGGGAGAATGAATTTCCTCAGAACACCAGCCCCATACCCCATCAGTCAAACTACTTAGGAGTAGAATGCCATCTTTTCTACGAGACCCAACAGTTCTCCCTTAGTATTATTGATGCATTAAGACCAAATAACTCTTGTACCTTAAAGGTGAGGCTGTTTCATTTCTTTCTAGCTACTAATGCTTTAATCTGACAATCACTTCTGGATGGGCTTTGCTCTTCAGATTTATGGACTTTGGACTGTGTCTTTGTAGTTTGAGGCTTTGGTAGCATGCTAAAGCATTCTTAACTTTTTTGGTTACTCTTTTTTAAAAAAAATTATATATTTTTGGTCAACAAAAATCTACCTTCTCTGTGTCCCATCCCAAACTCTCAAATGAGAAAGAAATAAAAATAAACCCCTAAAACATGTAACAAATATGTATAGTCAAGCAAAACATGTTTAGAAAATGTTGTCTCACTGTCTACTGAGTCCTTCTTTCCTTCTTTTTTTGTTTTTTGGTTTTTTTTGGTAAGGCAATCAGGGTTAAGTGACTTGCCCAGGGTCACACAGCTAGTAAGCATCAAGTGTCTGAGGTCGGATTTGAACTCAGGTCCTCCTGACTCTAGGGTCATTGCTCTATCAATTGTGCAACCTAGCAGCCCCTGAGTCCTTCTTTCTATCAGGAAGTGGATAGTATATTTCACCATTAGTCTTGAAATTGCAATTGATCAGAGTTCTTAATTCTTTCAAAGTTGTTTGTCTTTACTATGTTGTCTTTGTATTAATTGTTCTCCTGCTTCTGTTTACTCAGTATCAACGTGTGTGTGTTTGTATGCATATATACATATATATTTACATATCCTCCCAAGTTTCTTTGAAACCATCCCCTTCATAATTTCTTATAGTGAAATAGTTTTCTATTATATTTCTATACCATAATTTGTTTAGCCATTCCCCAATTTATAGGCACCCCGTCAGATTCCCATTCTTTGCTATGCACAAAGTTATAAATATTTTTTACATACTTAGGGTTTGTTTTCCTTAGAACTAATTCCTCCCTTAAACTATACTCCCTCTAATTCTCCCTTCTTCCTTTCTCCCTTTTCTCTCCTATTTCCCTCTTGAGTGAAATATATTCTTCTACCAAGCTCTGTGTATGTGTATCTTTTCTCCTTTGACCAGTTTAGATGTGTGAGGTTCAAGTGGCACTTTCTCCCACCTCCTCCTTATTTATATAGATGTGTGCTTGGAAACCCTTGTTACATGAGGCAGTTTCCCCTAACCTTTCTTTCCCTTCTTCCATAGTGTATTCTTTTTCCTCTCACCATTCTTCCCTTAAGATTATTGGACATAGCAGAACCACCCCCAGATCTGTCTAAATTAGATTTGCTCTGCCACCCCTGATAAGGATGGTGGTATTCATAGGGGGCCCTGTATCCCTATATTAGAATGTGAGCAGTTTATCTTTATCTAGTCCTTTATCATTGTTTACCTTTTTATGTTTTTCTAAATTTCCATGTTTGAACTTCAAAGTTTCTATACAGTTCTGGTCTTTTTGTCAGGGATACTTGAAAGTATCTCATTAAGGGTGCATTGTTCCCCCTGTAGGTTTAGCTTCACTTTTGCTGGGTGAGTTATTCTTGGCTGTAAATCTCTATCTTTTGCCTTGTGGCATATGGCATTTCAAGCTCTCCATTCTTTAATAGTAGTGGCTGCTGAATCATTGGTGATCCTTATTGTGGCTTCTTAGTACTTGAATTCCTTCTGGCTACTTTCAAGATTTTTACTTTGACTGGGAAATTCTAGATTTTAACTATAATGTTCCTGCAAGTTTTCGTTTGGAATTGTCTCTTAGGAAGAGATTAGTGGATTCTCTGTGTTTCCTCCCTTTGCCCTCTAGTTCTACAAGATCTGGACAGTTTTCTTTTAAGGTTTCTTGAAATATGATGTCTCACCTTTAGTTGGTCATGGCTATCAGGATGTCCAGTGTTCTCAGATTTTTTTTCTCCTTGATCTATTTTCCAGGTCCGTTATTTTTGCTATGAGATACCTTGCATTTTCTTGTAATTTTTCAGTCTTTTTAACTTTGTTTTAATATTTCTTGTTGGCTCAGAGAGTCATTAGCTTCCATTTAGTCCATTCTGATTTTCAGGCATTTTGTTGCTGGGTAAAGTTTTCTACTTCTTGTGCCAAGCTGCTGATTAACTTTCCAGTTCTTTCTTCCATAGTTCTTGTTTCTTTTCCAAAAATTTCCTCTAGCAGTATCATTTCATTGACAAAAACATTTTTATCTCTCTTTTTTTAAACTCTTGCTTCATCTTTTCCAAGAATTCTAGTTGAATTTGTGCCCAAGATGTGTTTTTCTTTTAGGCTTTTCCTGTCAATGTTTTAGAATCATTCTCTTCTTTTGGGTTTGTGTCTTGAGAGTCCCTGTTACCATAATGGCTTTGTGTGTTGTGCAATTCTTCTTTTGTTTGTTCATTCTTCCAGTCTACTTCCTGAGTTTCAGTTTGATGCTAGGGCCAGGCTCTGTGCACTACTGTTAGGAATGTCTGGGCTAATCCTGTTGCCGCTTTCTTGGAGAGTTTCAGGTGTTGTGTTGTTTTAGGATTTCAGAGACAGTTCAAGGTGGGGATCTGCAAACCTTCAGTGCTCCCAAAGTCATCTAATCCAGGACAAAGTCTGATTGCTGACCTCTTGGTCTGAGTTCTACAAGTTTCTGACCTGGGTTTGGATCTAAGAAAAAATAGATTGTTGTTGGATTTAGCTGCTATAAGCCAATTGGAAAGCCCTGCAGGTTCTTCTTTGCTATGGGATTCCTGTCCTTGTTATTCTTCTGCAGGCTTCAGACTGGTCTCAAAACTGGAACTGAAACCACACTCTGATTCTGGGAACTGCTGCTTCCTTCTGAACCTGCTTCTCTCTTCGTACACATCCTAGAGCACAGGAGGGGTGTAGAGAGGAACAGACACAGGTCCCCTTCTTAATCCACCATGTATCTGTGACCTAGAACTGGATAGTGAGCAACTGAATGTGAACAGTTCACATCTGTCCCGGTGGGGGCACCCCAATAGGGGTTTGAGATCTCCTCATGCCCCAGTTCATAGTCTAGAGTACTCTGGCCAGAGCCCTTCCTCAGGAACCATAGACATCTTTCTGTCTCCCTATGCTGACCTGAGCTAGAAAATGATTCACTGTGACTTTTCTTTGGATTTCCTCATCAGGATTCAGTCTCATGCATTTTCTAGATTTGTTTGGAGGATGTTTAGGTGGGGGTAAGGGGAAGTTCATTGTACTGCATCCTGCTACTCTGCCATCATGACTCCAACTTTGCTGGTCACTTTTGAAATATGTTAGGCTTGATTGTTTTATCCTGGGAAGACTTCTATGAACTGATGCAGAATAAAGTGAGCAGAACCAGAACATTGTACACAATCATAGCAGTATTGTAACTATGATCAACTATGAAAGCCTTAGTTACTCTGAGCAATTAAATGATCCAAGACAATTCCAAAGGACTCATAATGGAAAATTTTACCTCTAGAGAGAAAACTGATGAACTCAGTGCAAATTGCAGTGTAATTTTTTTCACTTTATTTTTCTTACCTTTTTTTCCAAATGACTAATATGGAAATATGTTTTGTATGACTTCACATATATAATTGATATCACATTTCTGGCCTTCTCAATGGGGTGTGAGAGGGGCTGGAGGGAGGGAGAGAAATTGGAACTCAAAATATAACAAAAAAAAGAATATTAAAAATAGACAGTAAATTTAAAGGAGAAGGGAGAAAGAAAGGAAAACTTGGTTGTTTTGTGCCTCAGTTTCCTCATCTTTAAAATGGGGGTAATAACCCATGTCATATTTGCCTGCCTGTTTTAGACCAAATGAGATAATGAACATGGAAGGCTTTGAAGCCTGCAGGGTTACACTTAATAGAGAAATCCTGGGGTTTAGGGTTTAGAGATTAATTAGTCTAATGCCTTCATTTTACTGATGGAGCTAAGAGAGAAGTAACAGATAAATGGCAGAGCTAGATGTCAAACCCAGTTCTTCTGAATTGGAATCCTGGTGCTCTTCCACTTTTGCACACTAGGATTCTTGTGAATGGCTGCCTTCGTGCAGGTTAATTATATACCTTCACTTTACATCTTAATGCTATTGTGCAGAATGCCCTCACAGTGTGATATTCTAGCTCTTAAATTTATATGTTCAGAAATCAGTCAAGGCAGAGCCTGCAAGCCCAAGTGTTGCTTGGTTCAGAAATCAGATTAGTGTAGGAAAGCTAAGCAGGTGCTTTGGTTTAGTCCCCTTCTTTACCTGTCTGTTTTTCATGCTTGTCTTTGTTCACTCCTACTGTTTGTCCTTTCACTTCATTTGCAAAATCCGGTGGCTCTCTGTACATTTTCAGGACAGCAGAAGCTTCCCTGGGTGCTATTATGTTTGGCTAGCTCTATGGGTAAATGATAAGTTCAGATGCAATTTGGGAGAGATCAAGTCTGTGGTTGAGCCTCTGCTGAAAACTGTGTATAGTCTGTGGCAATTTTGGTTTCCTTGAACTGCTCTCTTGAATAATCAGTCTGAAGAGACAGTCCATCCATTTGGTTAGGAGGATGTGCATTGACCATGGAGTACAAGTTAGCAGTCCGCAGCTGGTTCTGCAAGCTCTGAAAAGCTTCATCAACTTAATTATTGGCTACTGATGCATTTCAATTCAACAAATATTTATTAAGCATCTCCTGGGTGTTAGGCACAGGAAATAGAAAGAAGAAAAATGAATTGGTCCCTGCCTTCACCCAGTTTGTTTACAAAATTGTGGAATAGCACATGACCAAGGACAGATTATTGGAGCACTTATAATAAATACATTCATATTGCCATCGGTCTATTGTTATATAAGATAGCTTTAGCTTGTATTAGATGATATGCAAGCACCTCATTGGGCCCTAAAAGTGTAGTCTAGTAGAAGAAATGAACATGCTCAGGCTTGTGGACTTAGGAAACCACTTTGACATAACTAATTTTTTTTAAAAGTGGCAATTTTACAGATGTCTTATGGATATCCTGTTTGTAAAGGTTTGCAGAGGGAATGTATGTTATGCTTTTTTTTCTCCACTCACAAGTGCACTTTCTCTGCAATCTCATCATCTCCAAAATAAACCCAATTGTTTATGTTTCTAACACATCTTGAGGTTCTTTAGCACTTTTTATTGTGAACAGTGTGGACATTCAGGACCAAGAGTAAAGAACTAGTCGTACTTTATCCCAGATGTCTTTCTGACTTTGCTGCCCAGCTCTGGGAAGTGAGATTTAGAGGACCAGTCTTGGACTGAGATGAGCCTCTTGCCCTTTTATTTCTGGATGTGAAAAATTAAAAGACATAGTTGATTGTGTGCATGTGGTAGTGATACTGATGACAAAATTAAGCTCAGTTGTTAATGGAAGGACCCATGTGTTAACACTAGCTCATTGTTTTCTAGAGTCTAGAAACCTCCTTAGATTAGGAGTTCTTAGACTTTTTTGCATATCCTGGACCCCTTCTCAGAATAATATTTTTAAACACATAAAATAAAATACACAGGATTGCAAAGGAAACCAATTATGCATTTTTATTAAATTATTTTTTAAAGCAGAGAGACCTTAAATTTTTTTTTCAGTTCCAAATTCTTTTGTCCATACTCCCTCCCCCATCCATTGAGAAGGTAAGAAAAATAAAACTCATTACAAATATGTATAGTCATGCCAAACAAATTTCTACATTAGTCAAGTTCAAGAAAAAAAGAAGAGTGAAAAAAAATATGCTTCAATCAGCATCCTGAGTCTGTCCATTATCTATTTGGAGGTGGATAGCATTTTTCATAATCATCATAATCACTGCTAACATTTGATAAAGTGCCTACTATGTGTCAGGCACAGTGCTAAATCCTTTACAGTTATTATCTCATTTGATCTTCACAATGATCCTGGGAGGTAGGTGCTCTTATTATCCCTATTTTACAAATAAAGAAACTGAGGCAAACAGAGGTTAAGTGATGTGGCCAGGACCATGTAACTAGTAAGTATCTCAGGTCTTCCTGACTCCTGGCCCAGCACTATATTCACTGTATCACCTAGCTTCCTCAGTCTTTGAAATTGTGGTGAGTCATTGTGTTGATGAAAGTTACTAAGTCTTTTGAACTTGATTATCATTATAATATTGCTGTTACTGTGTAGATTGTTCACCTGCTTACTTCACTTTACATCAGTTCATACAAATTTTCTCAGGTTTTTCTGAAACAATCCTCTTCGTTATTTCTTACAGCACAATAGTATTCCTTCACATTCATATACCATAAATTCATTCAGCCATTCCCCAATTGATAGGAATTCCCTTAGTTTCTAATTCTTTGACACCATAAAATGAGCTGCTGTAAATATTTTTATACATATGGGTCCCTTTCCTCTTCCTTTGATCTCCTTAGGGATTTAGCCCTAGTAGTGGTACTGCTGGGTCAAAAGGTAAAACAAATTAATAGCATTTTGGGCATAGCTCCATATTGCTTTCCAGAAGGGTTGGAGGATTTCACAGCTCCACCAAAAATGTATTAGTGTACATGTTTTTCCACATTTCCTCCAATGTTTGTCATTTTCCATCTTAGCCAATTTGATATCTGTGAGGTGATACCTCAGAATTGTTTTGGTTTATATTTCTCTAATTATTAGTCATATAAAGCACTTTATTCCTAAGGCTATTGATAGCTTTGATTTCTTCCTTTGAAAACTGCCTGTCCATATCCTTTGACCATTTATCAATTGGGAAATGGCTCTTATTTTTGTAAATTTAACTCAGTTCCCTATATGTTTTAGAAATGAAAACTTAATGAGAGAAACTTGCTGCAAATATTTTTCCCAGTTCCCTCCTTTCCTTCTAATTTTGGCTGTGTTGGTTTTGTTAGTTTTTTTTAATCTAAATTTTTAGTTTTTATAATCAAAATTATCCTTTTTATCTCTTGTGAATCTTTCATCCTCCTATTTATCTGACAGGTTATTTCTTTCCTGCTCCACTAATTTGCTTATAATATCATCCTTTATGTCTAAATCTTGCATCCATTTTGAGCTTGTTTTGGTATAAGGTGGGAGCTATCAGTCCATTCCTAGCTATCGGTCTATTCCTAGTTCCTTTTTTTTTTTTGGCTAGGTAATATAGTTAAGTGACTTGCCCAGGGTCACACAGTTAGTAAGTGTCAAGTGTCTGAGGCTGGATTTGAACTCAGGTCCTCCTGACTCCAGAGTCATTGCTCTATCCACTGCGCCACCTAGCTGCTCCTCCGTTCCTAGTTTCTATCAGACTACTTTCCAGTCTTTTGAGTTCTTGCCCTAATAGCTAGGATCTTTGGGTATATCAAACACTAGGTTATTGTATTCATTTCCTTCTGTATATTGTGTACTTAATCTATTCCACTGAGTAAACTATTTCTTCACATTATCAAATTGCTTTGATTATATATTTGATTATATAGCTTTGCAGTATAGTTTGAGGTTTGATACTGCTAAGCCCCTTCCTTCCCATTTTATTTCCACTGATTCCCTGAATATTTATTGACCTCCAAAAGAATTTTATTTTTTCCCCTAGGTCTATAAAATAATTCTTTGGTAGTTTGCTATGGTACTGAATAAGTAAATTAACTTAGGTAGTGTTGTCATTTTTATTATATTGGTTTGGCTTACCCGTGAGCAATTAATATTTCTCCAGTTGTTTAGATCTGTCTTTATTTGTGTGAAGATTGTTTTGTAGTTTGTTCACGTAATTCCTGAGTTTGTCTTGGCAGGTAGACCCCCAAATATTTTATAATGTGTGTGGCTATTTTAAAAAGAATTTTTCTCACTTAACTCCAATTGCCTCACCAAAAAAATGAAAATAAATAAAAAGAATTTCTTCATCCCTTCCTGTTAGGTTTCGTTGGTGTTTTATAAACACACACACACACACATACACATATAAATGTTGATGATTTGTGTGGATTTATTTTATATCCTGCAACTTTGCTGAAATTGTTAATTGTTCAGACTAGCTTTTTAACTGACTCTCTATGGTTCTCTAAGTAAACCAACATATCATCTGCAAAAAGTAATAGTTTTGTTTCCTCATTGCCTATGCTTATTCTTTCTATGTTATTGTTATATGTCTTATTGTTATAGCTAGAATTACTAATACAATATTGAACAGTAATGGTGCTTGCTTCACTCCTGATCTTATTGGGAAGGCTTTAAGTTTATCTCCATTACAGATAATGCTTGGTCTTGGTTTTAGATAGATATTAGTTATCATTTTAAGGAAAACTCCATTTATTCCTATGCTTTCTAGTGTTTTTAACAGGAATGGATGTTGTATTTTGTTGAAAACTTTTTCTGTATCTTTTGAAATTATCATATGATTTTTGGTTTGGGTATCTATAGGGTCAGTTCTGCTTAGTTTTCCTAATACTGAACCAACCTTTCATTGCTAGTATAAATCCAGCCTGGTCATAGTGTATGATCTTTGTGATACATTGCTGTAATCTTCTTGTTAGTTTTTTATTTAAACTTTTGCATCAAATTTCATTAGGGAAATAGGTCTGTAGTTTTCTTTCTCTATTTGACTCTCCTTGGTTTAGGTATCAAAGCCACATTTGTGCATTGAAGAAATTTGGTAGGAATCCTTGTTTACCTATTTTTTTACTTTATGTTGTATTGGAATTAATTAATCTTCAATAATTTGGTAGAATTCACTTGTAAATCTATCTTGTCCTGAGTTTTTCCCTCCTTAGGGAACTCGTTTATGGTTTGTTTAGTTTTTTCTAAGAAATGGTTAAGTCTTCTATTTCCTGTTCTATTAATATGGGAAATTTATATTTTTGTAAATATTCATCCATTCCATTTAGATTGACGATTTTATTGGAATATAGTTGGGCAGAAATTGCTTTTATTTCTTCTTTATTGGTTGCAAATTCAACTTTTTCATTTTTGATGCTGGTAATTTGGTTTTATTCTTTCTTTTTTTAAATTAAAATTACCCAGTGGCTTATCTATTTTATTTTTTTTAAAACAGCTCCTACTTTTATTTATTAGTTCAATATTTTTTAACTCTGATTTTTGTTAATCTTCCCTTCTTTAACCAGTTCAGATAAGAGTAAGGTTCACACCCTCCTCAATAGTATAAACTCTTATATGTCTCATTTATGTGACATAATTTTATAAGAATGAAAACAGTTAAACCTTGTTTAGTCCCTTATGGGGCAGCTAGGTGGCTCAGTGGATAGAGTGTTGGGCCTGGAGTCAGGAAGACTCATCTTCCTGAGTTCAAATCTGGCCTCAGATACTTACTAGTTGTAAGACCTTGGGCAAATCACTTAACCCTGTTTGCTTCAGTTTCTTATCTGTAAAATAAGCTGGAGAAGGAAATGGCAAACCACTCCACTATCTTTGCCAAGAAAACCCTAAATGGAATCACGAAGACACGACTGAAGCAATTGGACACAGCCCCTTATGGTTTCTTCCTCATGTTTGTCTTTTTGTGCTTCTCTCAAGTTTTGTGTTTGAATATCACAGCTCTGGTCTCTTCATCAGGAATGCTTGGAAGTCTTCTGTTTCATTAAATGTTGATTTTTCTCCCCATAGGATTATGCTCAGTTTTGCTGAATAGGTTATTCTTTGCTATAATCCTAGATCTTTTACCATACAGAATATTAAATTCCAAGCCCTGTCTTTCTTAATAGGGGTCGCTGCTAAATCTTTATGACCTTGACTGTGGCTCCATAACACGAAATCTTTCTGTTTACTTGCAGTATTTTCATCTTCACCTGGGAGTTCTGGATTTTGGCTCTGATATTTTATATTTAAGTAATATTTTTGGCCATAATATAATATTTGAGAGTTTCTTTTAGGAAGTGAGCAGTGGATTCTTTCAATTACATTGCCCTCTGTTTCTCAGATTTCTGGGAAGATTTTCTTTTTTAATTTCTAGAATATGATGTGTATGCTTTTTTTCTGATCATGGCTTTCAGATAGTCCAATGAATTTTAAATGATCTCTCCTTGATTTATTTCACATGTTCTTCTATTTTTTCAGTCTTTTTACTTTGTTTTATTATTTCTTGATGTTTCATGGAGTTGGCCAATTTTAATTTTTCCCCTTTTACCAAGATGTTAATTCTCTTTTCATAACTTTATTGTATAGATCTTATTCCTTTTCTTATTTTTTCCTCTGCTGCTCTTATTTAATTTTTAAAATCATTTTTGTTCTGTTTTAACTTTTCTAGAAATACTTGTTGGGCTTGTGTTCAATCTGTATCTTTTTCTTTGGACTTTGCTTATAGATGTTTTCAAATCATTGTCTTCTATGTTTGTGTCTTAAGTTTCCTCACCACAGTATCTCTTTATGGTTGAGTTCTTTTTTTGTTTGTTTGTCTGGGAAGAGATTTCTTTATTACCCTTCTGGTTTGAGATCTGCAATTATTTCTATTGGTAAAAAATAGATAGAAATCAGTTAAGAAAATGAATATAAATAGCAACAGTTTCTAAATAGACTTTTATAGCTAATAAATACAATTTGAGGTTCTTATTAATGTAAAAAACATACATTAGCATCCCTCTATCATGCTGGGGATTTTGGACCCTTCCTGCTGACCAGAAGACCCTTGCAAATCCAGTAATTCAAGGGTCTTCTCAGGGAGTTCAAATACAACCGTCTAAGCAGCATGGATTCAGAAATTCATAGTTCTTAGGAACATCATTTGGGCCAGCACTCTGCCTTGAGACAAAGGCACTGGGGGTAAGGTGGTGGGGGGCGGTGGGTAGGAGGAAGAGAGATACCCAGACCTGGTGGCAATAGGGAAAGGGTATAAAGACCTTTTATTTCATTGATCTGAGGAATTCTCTGATGAGGAAACCTCTTTCTACCAATGCAGGTCTTAGAGTGTTGCAGGGGGGAAGGAGAGCAGGCATTGGGCCACACAGTCAATATGCCTTCTCATTTATATTTAAAAAGCTAGTGGAGGGGAGGAATTAGTGAAAGAACTATTGAGCATTGGAACAGACCTTAGAAATTATCTAGTGCAATATCCCTTTACTCTACGGGTTAAGAAACAGGACCACAGGGGCAAATGGCTTAAATATCTATATAATATTATTTAAAGATGTTATTATGACCAGTGTTCATCATCAAAATCCATCTCCAAATCTTAATAAAATACAGGGTATCCCAAAAAGTCCAAGTGCAGTTTTAAATCTCAGGAGCTTAAGCCTACACTAAAACTTTTTGAGACACCCTATATATGGTCTTCAGAAGTACGCACTGTAGTCATTGCCTACTTTTTCATCTGTGCCTATTTTTGGGAAAGAAACTTCAGATTCTACTTTTAATGTTCCAAATGAAATATAAGTGCTTTAAAAGTCCAGATATTCAGATAATGTTGATGAAGAGATAAATTTAAAAGTAGATTCTAGCTAGCTATTTGATTCTTGTACTTAAGAATTTTTTTTTTGTAGATTTATCATTAACATCACCCTAGATTTGTATTACAAACCTCTCAGCAACATTGATGTTGACATTTTATTCTTCAAAAAAGGAGAGATGCAGAGTTCTGTTTCACTTAACAGCTACTCCGTAATTTCCATTTAAGATTTAAGATAGTCTGGTCAGTGTTGAAGCATTATCAGCCTGGGTATAGTGACAGCAAGTTTGGAGATCTGAATTTCCTCATTGGTGCATGTAAAATGTCAGTGATAATGTTTTCTTTGGCTTAGGGGTTTGCAGTTCATACATTTTTGTGATGATTTTTGAGGAGAGAGTAGGGTTCTTGTTTGACGTTGCTTAATCAAGTATATTCACATTGGTTAGCTGTGCAGTGTTAGATTACAACATTCAGTTCAGAGCTGGGCTACCATGCTATGCGTACTTTCTTCCAATCTTGAATCTGGAACTGTGTTGGGGCCAGTGGAATGAAATAGGATGCTCCTATCACATCATATTGGTTCCCAGATATTCTCAGCTGCAACATTGTATCAAGCATTGTTCTCAAATCTATTTCTACAATTCAGCTTTACCAAGTACTTATTAATTTACTACAAGCTAATCTCTCATTTCAATCCCTAACCCTACTCCGGTTTTTCAACATTCACTCTCTTCTTGAACTTTAACAGTACTGGATGATGCCTGAGCTGTGATTATCTGTCACCTATGGAATCTGCCCTGGCCAGGTACTCATCTCTCTGCCTTTGCCACAGGGATTCCCCTTTCCCCACTACTTTGAAGTGTATTCTGAATCCCTGGCTTCTATCCTTGCTGGAATATTTTAGGGGCAAAACTGTGAAATCCTTGACTAAAAATCCTAAGCCTTGGGTTTATACAGAATGGGCTCAATCCTGGGTCATTTCTAAAAATCATATCTTCCTGGCTCATTTTGCTCCCACCAGGTTTCTGCTGGAACCTCGTCAGGTTGGCTCATTTGCCAACATAGAATTTTCACTAGGAGTCTCATGAGATAGTTCATGCTGTCTCCACAGATGTATCTAAATGAGAGTCAGATCCTCTGTAAGCACCCTGGTCAAAATAGCCTATACGAGGCTTTATTTCCTGGCACAGGAAATACAAACAACACAAAGAATTCACAACATAAATGATTCTCCTCTGCCTCTTGGCTTCCCTGGCTTCCTTCAAGTCCAGCTAAAATCCCAATTCCTTTTAATTCTAGTGCCTTCTCCATGTTGATTATTGTTGAGTTTTGGGTTGTTTTTTTTTTTGGTATGACTTTTTGTGACCCTGTTTGAGGTCTTCTTGGCAAAGACACTGGAGTAGCTTGCCATTTCCTTCTTATTTTAAAGATGAGGAAACCGAGGCAAACAGGGTTAAGTGATTTGCCCAGGGTCACACAGCTAATAAGTATCTGAAGATGGGTCTTCCTGACTTCAGATCCAGCACTCTATCTACTATGCCACCTGACTGCCCATCTTATGTTGATTACTTCCTGTTTATCCTGTATACAACTTGTTTATACATAGGCTTTTTTTGCATGTTGTTTCCCATATTAGATCGTAAGCTCCTTGAGGGCAGGGACTATCCTTTGCCTTTTTGTACTTAGCACTGTTCCTGGCACATATAGGCCTTAATAAATGCTTATTGACTGACCAAGGCCCATAAAGAGTAGTTTCGTTCTTTGGCAGATCCCATCTTCCCTCTACGGACCCTTCAAAGGCTAACCATGGTAACACAAGCCACAGGCCACTTCTATACATACCTCAGATCAGTTCCTAGCTGTCCTTCAAGCTCCAGGACCATGTACTTGTCCCTTTTGTCTCTCATAGGAAGGATATAGGGTTTCTCTCATTCCAACACTGCTTCTTGGGCCATGTGGTTGAAACCACATGGAGGACACATGTGGTTGAAAGACTCCACCACAGCCTCTCCACAGTTGCCATTAGTGGCTTGTAGGGGGAGAGGCTGTGCAAGAGCGCTGTAGTTCTGTCCCTTCAGCTGTTCAGAGCTTTGCCTACATCTTTGGCACCTCTGCCTAGTGCTTTAACTAGTGTTATTTTGACCTGGAACAAAATATCTGAGATAAGAGGTGGGGCAATGGACAGGAAACAGACTTGCCCATGGTCATATAGTTAATAAGAGGAAGAGTCAATACTTGAACTTCATTTCTCCAACTGCAAATCTAATGCTCTTTCTGCAAAACCATTTTTCCTCATTTTATTGATGCAACTCTAGTCATTGGCAGATTTAGGATGGCATCTGCCTTTCAAGCGTCTGAAGGGCAATTCTGTGAAAGAAGGTCGAGGCTTATTCTGTTTGGCCCAAGAAGACAGAACCAGAGCACTGGGTGCATATAAGAGGCAGATTTAGGTTTATGGTAAGGAAAAACTTTCTAACAATTGGAGCCATTCAGAAGTAGAACAGGCTATCTCTGGAGATGATAGATCCTACCTCACTGAGAGTCTTGGAACAAATGGCAGATAGGTGACACAGAGGATAGAGCACTGGGTCTGGAGTCCTGAAGACCTGAGTTCAAATCTAGCCTCAGATACTTGCTAGCTGTATGACCCTGGGCAAGTCACTTAACCTCCATATGATTCAGTTCCCTCATCTGTAAATTGGGGATCATCATAGCACCTACTTCCTAGAGTTGTTGTGAGGATCTATTAAGATAATATTTGTAAAGTGCTTAGCATGGTATCTGGCACATAGTAAATGCTATCATTATTATTATTATTAGATGCTGGATAACCATGTTCAGGGGGTGTTGAAGAAGGAATTCTTGATTAGTAATGGGTTCAACTATGTGGCTTCTTGTTACTTTCTAAGTCTTGAGATTCTGTAATTCTGTGAATATTGGGCAAGCGTGAGTTATTCTTTGTTTTGGCAGAATAATTGACTCATCTTCATTTCCAGTTCATACATGTCTGGTGATTTTCCCCCTTAATATGTAGACTTTTTTCTAAACACATGATATATAGAATTGGTTGCTTAGTATGTGTCGTTCAAAATAGCAACGATTCATTAAAAAGTCACGGTTCCGTCAAGCAGTAAAAGGATTGCTTTATTTCATTGTGTCAGAATATTAATAATATATATGCTCAACAGTCATTTTGTACTGATGTAGAACTTTCAAGTTTAGCTACATGTACCTCTTTTTATTGCCCTTTGCTGTATTGTGCTTCATAGATACTGCGTTTTTTACAAATTGAAGGTTTGTGGCAGCCCTGCGTCAAGCAAGTCTATTGGCACCATTTTTCTGATAACATGCACTCACATTGTGTCTCTGTGTCACATTTTGGGAATTGTCACAATATTTCAAACTTTTTCATTATTAGTATATCTGTTATGATGATCTGTGATCAGTGACCTTTGTTGTTACTCTTGTAATTATTTTGGAGCACCATGAACCACTCCCATATAAGACAGCAACTTAAAAAATGTTGTATGTGTTCTCTCTGCTCCACCGATGAGGTGTTCCTTCATCTTTCTTCCTTTCCTCCAGCCTCCCTATACCCTGAGACACAACAATATTGAAATTAGGCTAGTTAATAACCCTACAGTGGCCTGTAAGTATTCAATTGAAAGGAAGAGTCAATCAATGTGGCCAACTTCTTTGTTGTCTTATTTTAAGAAGTTACCACAGCCACCCCAAACTTCAGCCATTACCACCCTGATCAGCCAGAAGCCATCAACATTGAAGCAAGACCCTCCACAAGCAAAAAAGATTATGACTTCCTGAAGTCTCAGATGATGGTTAGCATTTTTAGCAGTAAAATATTTTAAGTTGAGGTATGTACGTTGTTTTTTAGACATAATACAGTTGCACACTTAATATACTACAGCATAGTGTAAACATAACTTGTATGCACTGGGAAACCAGAAAATTCATGTGACTCGGTTTCCTGCAATATTCGCTTTATTGCAGTGGTCTAGAACTACACCTGCAATATCTCTAAAGAATGCCAGTACTTTTCATAGTTTACTTTCATGAAAAATGAGTACTGTTTTCTATCTAACTCATAAGAAGAGTGCATGCTAGATAGAATAGCGGATAGAATGCTGGACTTGGAATCCAGAAGTCCTGAGTTCAAATCCTGTTTGATTCACTTGCTAGCTGTATGTCCCTTAGCAAGTCAATTTGCTTCTATCAGCCTCTGTTTTCTCATCTGTAACATGAGTATAATAATAGCACTTACCTCACAGAGTAGGCAGGAGGACCAAAGAAAATCAAATATTTCAAGAGCTTTGCAAATTTTAAAGGGCTAAATAAGGGGTGATTATTATGTTGTAGGGATGATTCTTGTCCATAAGTGAGCTTGACCAGATGACCTCTGAGTTAGTTAGCTCCTTTATCGTTCTCAGATTCTCTAGTAACCTGAACACCATGATGAGGAAACAGAAGACAGGATGGCTTTTCCCAGGGATGTCTGTGGATGCAGCTTCCCTGAGACAAAGTCCCTCCAGGCCCTCTTTCAGAGGCCTAGTACAAAGGTGTGGCTCATTTGCACTAGTATGAGCCAGTCGAATTATCTCTAATAGTCAGGTTGAATTATTCTTAACAAGGGGGAAAGGACTCAGGCCTTATCAAGGAAACATACCCAGTCATCTCAGTGAAGTGTTAGTGGGAGATATTCCTTCCATAGTCAATCAATAAGCATTTATCAATGAATGCATGAAAAGGTATTTATTAAGTACTTAGTGCAAAGTAGCTGTGGCTGCAGCATCTATGCAGCCATTGTTTCCTGTGATGATGACTGTGGGGCATAGGTTGAAAGCAGGACCAGTGATTAGAGATGTTGCCACTCCAGGGCTTTTAAGCTTACCTGCCTGTTGGGAACAATTGGTTAGCAATTGGCGTTGAGGAAAATGGGTCCCTTCTCCACAGTGGTTGATCAGCAGTAGCAAACTGTGTTTATTAAGCACTTGCAGTATACCAGGCACTGTGCTGGCACACACAGCATATATTAAGGGTGACAACATCCAAATTTCAAAGGAAAGCATCCATTTAGCCTTATTATATTGCCCTGGCTTACTCCTGGTCCCACCTTCCCTAATATTCCTGGTATCTCGAGTTGGAAGTGGAATGAATTTTCATGTTAAAAAGTTGCACTTAGATTCTGTACATCAGGGGTTAAAGAGGCTTTTATGAGCCTGCTTAAGAACCTCACCACTATGCATAGAATTATCCCCAAGTTCTGAAGAACTAACTTTCAAGCAAATTCTTGGAAAACTGACCCTTTACTCAATGGAGTACTATGCTATTATGATACTACCTATTGTTTTCCCCTCTTGGGTTCTATTTCAGGGCCTTTACAAAGAAGAAAGCCTTTAATTAAAATGTATTTTTATGTTGGCATTTTTTTTTTAATTTAAAAGTTCTTTCTATTGCATTTGGTAACCATTTGATGTGGAGAAGGATTACATTTATCGCAGTAGCCTTTGTTTTGGGGCCCCCTTAGGACATCTGGGTCAGTTCCATCTGTGCAATTGTCAGAGGTGTCAGTATACATGCCGGGTAGTGGGTACAGGAGGACCCGCCTCTCTGGATTCCCTTCACTCTCAGGTCATATTGCCCTAATCAACAGGGGGAGGGTGGGGGGAAGTTAAAGAGCTGGTCCAGTTGCTCTGACACTTAAAAGATATTCTTCTCCCCCTCCCCACCCCAATAGCAAATTAATCATTAAATACTTTAGCCTTACAAATGACTTTACAGCACCATCAGATAGATGGGCCCCAAATCTCACTGACCTGTTTTCCTCCTCCCCAGGTCACCCATACCACCTTATGTCACTGTTAACCTAAGGGAGTATAAATGTCCATAAGGAGCAAATATGGCTCGATTTCTTGCAAATTCTCAGAGCAAATCAAAGGGAAATAGAAAAGATGCAGGATGTATTGCATTCGGTTGTCCCTGCAGCCCGAGATCTTTTTTGGCTAGTCTAGATTTCTTGTACTCCTTAGACACAAGGATGCAGTACTTATTTTCAAAACAGTGTTTCCTTATTCTGTTTTGTTATATTATTGAGAGAAGATATTGGCATATGCTGCCCTTGAGAACTATACTGACTTGGGCAGCAAGTTTCATTATAGTAAATCATGAAATGCTTGGATTTGCAGGGACTAAGATACAGTCTAGTGAAATGAGCATTGGACCAGCAGTCAGGAAGCCTAGTTTCTAGTGCTGCCCTTCTAATAACTTGTTCTGTAACTTGGCTCTGGACAAAGTTGCTCTGTGCTTCAGTTTTCTTAAATGTGAAATGGAGATAATAATGCTCACAAGGTTGTCATGAGAACCAAGTGAAAAGTATTTCAGAATATATAAAGTAGTATATGAGTGTAAGGGGTTATTATCTAAATTAGAATGACTACCTTAACAGGAAGCATGTGTTTATTAAGCACCTACTGTGTGCCAGCTACTGTGCTAAGCAGCTTTATAAATATCTCATTTGATCTTCATAGCAATCCTGTGAGGTAGCTGCTTTTATTATCCCCATTTTACACCCGAGGAAACTGAGGCAGGGATAGATTAAGTCACTTGCTAGGGCCACAGCTTTTGCACACATGACTTCCTGGCCCAGTGCTCTATTCATTTCCCCACCAGATGCCTTTGTTAAGATTACTGTCATTGTTTAGATTACTCATCTCCACTATAAAAACAAGACCTCAATTCCTTTAACATTCCCACAAACATGTTTCCCAAGATGTAAATGCTTTTGTTGCTATCCTTTGAATCTTCTGTATTTATCCCATGTCCTACTTAAGTATATATGAGTGACTCCTTTAAAATAGGACTTATTTAATTAAGGCAGTACATTAATAGAGGTGAATCAGTGTTGAGGGAGAAAGTATTCAGAAGTTCTTTACTTTGGATCAGACTGTTGTAAGAAAAGAGTGCTTTTTGACTCCTTTAACAATAATAATAATAATAATAATAATAGCTAACAGTGATATAGCACTTACTCTGTGCCAGGCCCTGTGCTCAGCCCTCTACAGTTATCATCTCATTTGATCCTCATAACAACCTTGGAGATAGGTGCCATTATTATCCCCATTTTACATAGGAGGAAACTGAGGCAAACAAGTTATGTGACTTTAAAGAAGCTATCAACTGTAAGAGCCATAGGGAATTTTGTCTCTCCTAATTTATTTTCCTTATCCTTAAAGCCAATAGGTCTCTCTCCCTCTGACAATTCTCAAAGAGATCTCTGCGGGTAACTCCATATACCACGTGGCATCTGAATTTAGTTGGTCGAGAGGCTGAATGGTACCATGGAAATAACATTGGTGTTTGGGTTAAGGAAATGAGGTTCAAATCCTGGTTTTGACATTTAATAATTGTATGACCGTGGGTAAGTCAGTGAACATCTTTAAGAGCCTTGTCTGTTCAATAGGGAAAGTATTTGCATTTCCTGTCACTCAGGGCACAAGGAAAGTTCTATGCTAAACATTAAAAGTGTTCCATCGTTACAAGTTGTTATTTCACACCTCTTTTTAGTGTGGAGGTTACTAGAGAGGACTTTGGACTCATGGCGGCTGCAGTCATGTCTCCAGTTTGTCTGTTTTGTGTTTGTTGCTGTTGTTGGGCTAGAGGAATGAGAGGAGGTGGTTTGTAAGCACAGCTAGCTAGCTTCAGGGAGACTGACAGCAGAGCACCCTCTAGACCTAATGTCACCTTTATTCTTTGTTCACATCCTCCTTTACAACTACTCCCCTGTTCCTCACTGCCACAATGGATTTCCCCAATGGTGTGGGAGGCATCATAGAGTCACAGGATCTTAGATATAAAGTTGCAAGGGACCTCAGTGAGCCTCTAGTCCCTTTCTCTCCATTTACACTTAACAGCTGAGGTTCAGGGTGGTTAATCAACTTGCCTTGGTCACACAGGTAGTAAATAACAGCAGGGAACTGTTACATCCTTTGGCTCCAGTAACTCTATGGAGCACTATAGGAAGTCGTGTTGGAACTAGAGAGGTGTGAACAGACTGTACATTACAAGGTGAGGCCAGTACAGGGAAGACAGCAATAGGACTATTTTACCTGTC
Organism: Vombatus ursinus; assembly: GCF_900497805.2. Lineage (NCBI taxonomy): Eukaryota > Metazoa > Chordata > Mammalia > Diprotodontia > Vombatidae > Vombatus > Vombatus ursinus. The sequence goes on along the minus strand of NW_020954552.1, from coordinate 16,971,949 downwards.
ACCCATGAACACATATGTCACTGACACATGGATCTTCATCTCTCCCCGCCCCACCCCCCATCTATCAATGAGGCTAATGATTGTATTCCCTGTTCCTCAGGGTCACAAGGAAGGTTTCATTCTAAACATTAAAGGTGTTCTATAATTACAAATTGTTGTCTTCTCCCCAGTATCCTTCAAGGAAAGTACCTAGTGTAGGGGTGATGGTCTACCACCTCTAGAATGATGCTTTGCTGGGATTTTTTGATGGGATGTGGATATATACACAGCCTTTTCCTCAGGGAAAGGAATCAAATGCATCTTACCAACTCTGTCAGTCATAAAGCATGTGGAGACCTTTATTTATGGACCAAGTTTTGGTCCTTTTCCTTAGGCCAGTGTCAGAGCGGGAGCAAAAAGTATTTTAGGTAAAGTTATTGGGAATTATTTAACCAAGGATGTCAGTGAAAGAAAAGGCAGTCTTGAAAACAGAAATTGCTAGACTTTTGATTTTTTCCCCAGTCTTCCACCGTGCATTGTCCTCAAAGATCCCAGCCTGTGTTAATTAGCTGTACAATGAGAAAACAAAAATTGATGTCTGGAAAAATTCTCCTTTTTTATGAGAAATTATTTTTAAATGGAATAAATCTTTTTGGTTGTCTGAAGATGAGAGCTTGGGAAATGCTGTTTTCTAGGTTGAAGTGCAGTCTTCCAAAATGCTGATCTAGGCAGTCATTCTGAACTAGAGGCCGAAGCTCAGCAATCATAAAAATTTGTGTCTTTTTCAGGGACTGGTAAAAGTATTTTCAATATAGATTTTATTCCACTGTCTCCCTCCATATTAGCTGAGTGGGAGTCATTTTGTTACCATTAGCTTCTTCGCAGTTATTTTTATTTTAACATATTTCCCACATCCTACTCCCCATGCCTTCTCCTAATAGCCTCCCACTCCTCATATGCCTACCTAACTCCCTTGCCTCTTTAAAATTAACCCCAAACCCCAATTACCTAGTTTAAGTGAAATTATGATGCATACTATCTATGGCTTACCCTATCCAAAGTTGTCTTCATCTTCTAGTGAATTTAGTTAACTATTTATCAAATGCTTGCTATGTACTAAATGCTTATAGATTATAAGATTTCTAAAAAGGCTCCTAGATAGTGAAATACACTTAACTATCTTCTCTTTAAATGTAAATTCCTTTTTTAGTCATGGTGGCACAAACTGGTCATCCCCACTACTGGGGAGACTGAGGCTGGTGGATTGCTTGAGCTCTGGACTTCTGAGCTGCAGTGCTACTAAAGCTGATTCAATGTCCATACTTATTCTGGCACTGGTATGATATGGTATAATACAATGTGATATAATATAATATACAATATAATTCATCAGAATGCTTAAGGCTAGATTGGAAACTAAGCAAGTCAAAGCTTCCATGATGATCAGTAATGGGATCAGGCCTGTGAAAGACTGCTGCTCTTGCAGCCTGGACAATAGAGAGAGATTCATTCTTTTAAAAAAAAAAAAGCTAATTGGCTCCCTTTTCTTGTATGTTCTGCTACAATTTGCATTCCCCCAGCAATTTATGATTACTCAACAAACACTTAGAATTCCTGAAAATTATAAAATAATCTTTGGCAATTTCTTCCAGTGTTTAAAACCTTCAGATTTGACAAATATTTCAAAATCTCCTAGGACAGATCCCCTAGAGTTTCTTTCTCCTTTTTTTGCAACATGAACTACGGATTTAATACATTTTTGTGGTCATGGTAGAACACACTGGAAAATACAGGGTTGAATGTTGATACCCTTTTAAAAAATGTCAGTAATTCTTATAGTGGAAATGGTTCTATTAGTACATGAAAAGAAATAAGAATAAAGATTCAGCTTAATGAAAAGAGCTTTGAAGTCCCAAGTCATATATGAATTACATGACCTTGGGAAGTCACATGGGAATAAATGTTCCCCATATCTGGAATAAACTACCTCCTCATCTGCTTTTCAGTCTTCCTTTAAGGCTCGATTCAGGTACCATCTCCTCTGGGAAGCTTTCTTTAATCCCCCCACATGTTAATATTCTCTTTCTCTTCAATTTTCCTTGTACTCTGTGACTTAGGGTTAACAATTCCTACCCTTATAGGAGTCCTTTGGTCCCCATATTCATTTCTTTGTAAAAGAAACTATATAGAGCTACATGGAAGCTAGATTACAGAGCACATTTTACTCCCAAGATTCTCTGAGTTCTCAATAATCATTTTTAATCTAGAACAAAAGCTAAGTAAAAGAGGCAAATTGTTGTTCTCTATTTTCTAGGCTCTTAGTCCTGCCTTTATTATGTGTACCAATCAGTAGGGGACTTGGCTTTGGTGCTAAATTTGAGCCAGTGAAAGACCTTGCTGTCTCCCTTAGGAAGAAGTGGCCCCAGATTGAACCAAGTAGTATAGAATCTCACTTATACTAAGCTACAATGAGAAAATTGTCATCATAATTCTCATTATTGTCAGATTTTTCCAATGACTTGCAAATTCATTAGAGTATAAGTAGAAAATTACTAAATATTTCCCTACTGTCCTAAAAAAATGAAGCTTCAAAAAGGCTTAACTTAAAAGCAGGAAATAGTTTAAGTTTGAGAGGCCACATGGTATAGTGAATAGAGTGCTGGTCTCAGAGTCATGAAGGTCTGGGTTTCCAAATCCTACCTCTGATACTTAATTTTCTGGGTGACCCTGGATGAGTCACTTCATCTCTGAGAGCCTTATTTTTCTCAACTCTAAAATAAAGGCACTGGACTTCAAGGTTTCTCCCTACCAGTTCTAAATCTATGATTCTAAGTACTAGACTAGTCAGGCTTGTTACCATTCACTATTTTATGTTTTATCCTTATTAATCCTAGTTAATTGGCCAGTTTGTTGATCCAGTTTAGAATCTCTAACATTCCAATATTTGTCACACTTCACAGAGTTTCTATCTATTAGAAACAGACGATATGTTAAAAACCCTGTAATCCAGGGCATCTTAATTGGGCTTCCACAGACCACTATGGGGCTATAGATAGATTTCAGGTGGTCTGTGACTTAGGATGCGGGGATTGCATTTTTAATTTTACTAACCTCTTACTGAAATTTGGCATTTCCTTCAATTATGAATTTTAAAAACATTATTCTGAGAAGGGGTCCATCAGCTTGACCAGACTGCCTGAGGAGTCCATAGCACAAAAACGGTGAAGAAGCCTCTATCTAATCTAACTCCCTTATTTTACAGATGAGGCAACTGAGATGTAGAATGGTGAAGTGATTTCTCTGAGTAAATGATAGATCTAGAACTACAGCCCAGGTTTCTTGATTCATAGCATAAAGTCCTTTCTTCCTTCCTTCCTTCCTTCCTTCCTTCCTTCCTTCCTTCCTTTCTTCCTTCCTTCCTTCCTTTCTTTCTTTCTCTTTCTTTCTTTCTTTCTTTCTTCCTTCCTTCCTTCCTTCCTTTCTTTCTTTCTTTCTTTCTTTCTTTCTTTCTTTCTTTCTTTCTTTCTTTCTTTCTTTCTTTCTT
>NW_020954552.1:16893523-16968416 GCF_900497805.2 Vombatus ursinus | reverse complement strand
CTTTCTTTCTTTCTTTCTTTCTTTCTTTCTTTCTTTCTTTCTTTCTTAGGCAATCAGAGTTAAGTGACTTGCCCAGGGTCACACAGCTAATAAGGGTCTGAGGCTGAATTTGAACTCTGGTCCTCCTGACTCTAGGGTGCTGCTCTGTCTCCTGTGCCACCTACCTGCCCCAACACAAAGCTCTTTCAATCAATCAGCAGGCATCTATTAAATATCTACTAGATATCAAGCTCTGTGCTAGGCATTGTGGTGGCATGAACAAATCCAATCTGTGGTTTTATCTCTATGGGTACTCACTCCCCTAATGCAAATCAGAATGACTCTCTACCTCTAGCACATGGTCACTCTCATGATGAAACTCTCCAAAATTAACTGTGCTGGTCTTTGGATGACAGATATATACAGCCAATTGTTAGGCCTGGACCTGAAGCCTTTCCAACTTGATAGGAATTGTTAGAACTTGCAATTTATGGGCATAGCCTTAGAGAACCCAGAGTCCCCTCCATGCCTGGATGAGGCTTCAGAGTAAGATTTTAATGGAGGGCTTTGTTAGGTTCCACCTCAAAAACCCCCTCATCACCCAGTTGAAGGCAATGTCTTTCTTCCTTGTCAGGCTGTTTGCCCATATTGAATTCTGCTTTGCATCAAATAAGTATGTATACATGTGTCATCTCCCCCATTAGATTTCAAGTTCTTGGAGGGTAGGTAGTAAAGGGTGGGTTTTTGGGGGGGGTTTTTGGGGGGGGCTTTGTACCCTGAGTACCTATCATGGTACCTTGCTTAATAAAAATTCCATTCCTACTCCATGGTTCGGTCCCATATTGTGGTGGTGGCAGTGGTGGCGGTGGTGGTATTGTTGAGTCCTGTCTGACTCTTCATGACCCCATTTGGGGTTTTCTTGGCAAAGATACTGGAGTGGTTTGCTGTTTCCTTCTCCAGATCATTTCACAGATAAGGAAACTGAGGCAGACAGGGTTGGGTAACTTGCCTAGGGTCACACAGCCAGTAAGTGTCTGAGCCCAAATGTGAACTCAGGAAGATGAGTCTTCCTGACTGCAGGCCTAGCACTCTATCCACTGCACCACCTAGCTGCTCAATCCCACATGGTCACCATCTAAACAATGTTAGAATAGCTTTCTAACTTATATCCCTTCCTTCAGTTTTTCTCATCCTTTAGAAAAGCACATCAACCAATTGATCTCTGTAAGGTACAACGCTGACTCCTTTAATCAGAAAACTTCAGTAGCTTCTGATCATCTATTAAACATATGTAATCTATCTATTATTCAAGACCCTTCATGATCTTGCTCAAAACTACCTTCCCAGAATAATCTCCCACAGCTCCTTTACCCTTACCTATCCTATGCCCCAATGATACTGAACAACTCAAACTACTTTCCTAACATTCTCTGTGGATTCTTACCTATTTAGAAGCCTGGTGACATCCTTCCTGTCCCTGGCTTTTGCCCTTACTAGCTATATGACCTTAGTCTTAATCTCTCTGACCTTCATTTTCCTCCCTGGTAAAATGTGAATGATAATATCTACCCAACCTGCCTCAAGGGTCATATATATGTGACAAAGATAATGTATGCGAAAATATTTTGTTAAGGTCTAAGGTCTACAGTTAAGATCCAGTTCAAGAAACCTTCCCTGAGCCTCCTACCAGAAGTGATCTCTTCTTTCTCCAAACCCCTGTAGGCTGTGAAGCTCTCTTAATGCAATCTACCCTTCCTGACCCAAACTCTCTACTGACCTCCAATCTCAAATCACCAGTTGCCTTTCAGACATCTTAAACAGTATGTCCATTAGACACCTTAAACTCAATATACCCAAAACAGAACTCATTATCTTTTCCTCGAAACCTTCCCCCACTCCTACCTTCACTAGGCAATGGTATTTTCCTAGTCCCTCAGGCTCACAACCTAGAAGTCATCCTCAACCCCTCTCTCTCACACCCACATCCATATTCAAGCTGTTGTTAAGGCCTGTCAGTTTCCCCTTCTGCACCATCTCTCAAGTACACCTCCTTTTCTCCTCTGACCCTGACCTAGCGCAGGCCCTCATCACCTCATGCCTAGACTGTGGCAATAATCTGCTGGTGGGTGTGCCTGCCCCAAACCTCTCCCCACTCCAATCAACCACATATTCTTCAATCCAGTGAATTGGCCTCCTGGCTGTTCCTCAAACAAGATACTCCATCTCTTGGCTCTGTGTATTTTCTCTGGATATCCCTCATGCCTGGAATACTTTTCCTCTTCCTCTCTGTCTCTTGACTTCCCTGGCTTCCTTTAAGTTCCAACTAAAATCCCATCTTTTACTGGAAGCCTTTCCCAGATCCTCTTAATTCTAGCGCTTTCCTTCTGTTAATTATTTCCTATTTGTCTCGTATATAGTTTGCTATATATATATATATATATATGTATCCTGTATGTATATATAAACACACAAACACATATCTCCTGTACATGTTTACATATTCTCTCCTTCACTTGACTGTAAGCTCCTTGAGGGCAGGAACTATCTTTTGCCTCTTTTTGAATCCCTAGTGCTTAGCACAATGCCTGGCACATAGTAGGCACTTAATAAATGTTTATTGATTGATTATAGTTATTTGATTTTGTATCTTATCTCCTGTGTAACTCTGTGAGTCCGAGAGAACAGAGACTGTGCCCTATGCATCTTTCTGTCCCTCATATCTTTCCTATTTTCTCTTTCCAGGGTTCAAACCTGGGCAGGCTTTTATTTCTAGGGATTTCTCCTTTCCTAATCTTAAGGTGCTTTACCCATCTCTTCATGACTTGGCAAAAAATAATAGCTGACATTTTAATGATAATTTCAGCACATACCTCAGGCTGTCTGGAAGGTAGCAAAGTGTGCTTACTTGAGCTACTATGTAGCTTTACAAGGCAAACTTTAACAACCTCCTTTTTCTAGTCTAGCTCTGGAGGTTAGAGAAGGAACTTCCAAATTATTCCCGGGCTTGCAACTGAAAGACAAGAGGGGGAAGGATTAGGCAAGCTTTTCAGTGTCCATAGAGCTTTATCCAGCTGTCTCAGGAGCACCACCTTGTGGCATCCCCAACTAATGTACCTCACAAAAAGCTGGTCCTTGAATTTTACATTGAAATATTAGACCATCAAGTGTGCCCTTTACAATCTCTTTATTTCTGATCATAGAACTGTTTCTCATGGGATTCAGTTTCCTTCTTCAAGATTGAGTGGAGGGTAGAGCTCACTTACAGGTCATAAGAAATAAATAATGAAAAAGAACATATAGCCAAGGTTATAAATCCTGGATAAACACAAAATATTAGGCACATATGTTATTAATATTTTAATGTTAACTGAAATAAGGCAACCATCTTCCTGCATGACAAAGTGATGATTTTTTTATTGTACAGTTGCTATCGCGTTTCAACAGAGCATATTGAATATTTCTATATTGTTCTCTCAGTATCCTACGATATAGTTTGTCCAGGCTTGGTGACTTGAACTCATTAAAGTCAACTAGAGGCTGCCTTACCATTGATTTCTTAGGGGTTTCTCCTTATTAATAACTATTTTTCTTCTATTCTTCTGATTCCAAAGTCCCATCTCTTTGGAAGAAAATGAAGAAGCAAAAGAACTTGAATAGTTCATTAATATCATCCCATTCAGGGGGTCTTTTCCTTCTTGGGTCCTATTTTGTTCCCAATATAACTTTGCCCCCAATCTTCTTGTCCTCTCTATTTCAATCATCAGTTCCGATTTATCAGTCAGAATCAGGTCCAGAATAACAATTCTCCTTATCTCTCCTACTCCATTTAAAGGATGGAGTTTTTCCCCATTTTTCTTTATTCTGAACTCAATAAACACCAAATAAAATTTCTCTATATATTATAGAATACAAAGGATTGTACATGAAACCATGAATTTACCTAATGCTTACTTTTCTTTGTAAATATTTAATAACTTTAACTTTCAAAGCTATTCTGCTTATCCGTAATTCTTTTGGGGCCTTTCTTCTGTTTTCTTCTCTGTCTCTGTCTCTTTCTCTGTCTGTCTGTCTCTCCTCTCTCTCCCTCTCTCTCCTTCTCTCTCTCTCTCTCTCTCTCTCTCTCTCTCTCTCAGAGGAATCCTTCTGGATTCCTGGGTTTCCTTTTCCTTTCTTCCATTCCAAATTGAAAGGAAAAAGAAAAACAAAATTCTTATAACAAATACAAGTGCAAACAAAACAAATTTTCACATCGACATGTCCAAAAATGTATGTCTTGTTCTGCATTTTGAGTGTATCACCTCTCTGACAGGAGACAGATGGTATGCTTCATCATTGGTCCTCTAAAATCCATGGTTGGTCATTGCATTGAGCAGAGTTCTTAAGTCTTTCAAAATTGTCTTTATAGTGTTGTAGTCATTGTATGAACAGTTCTCTTGGTTCTGCTCACTTCACTCTGCATCAGTTCATACAACTCTTCCCAAGTTTCTCTAAAACTATTCCTTTCAGCATATCTTGCAGAGCAGTAATACTGAGGGATGGAATTGTCCTTGAAGATGACTGCCTACAAAGGCCCATCCACATTTTTGCAGAGGTTAAGGGAAGTTAAATGACTTGCCTCATCCTCACACAGCTAGTTTCAAAATGAGAATCTAAACCTAGGACTTGTGATCAAAGTCCGAGATCCCAGCATCAACTGTGTGGCCGTTGAACAATACTCTTGACCTTATTCTACGTTGTCTTTATCTGTAAAATGAAGGGGGTGAACTAGGTGACGTCTAATAAGATTCATTCTGCCCCCAAATCTAGAATCATATAATGACTTAGACAATAAACAGACAACCTGTGTTCTGCACTGACATCCACAAAATATTAAAAGAAACAGAGGGAGGCAGACCTTCAGTGTGTTGGGTTAGTCCCCTGAGGATTTACTTAAATATAGGCATAAGAATCACAGGAAATGAGACAGCAGTGATGGGGCTGCTATCATTGGTGGAGGAAGATTAGATTGTTGATTAGATAAAATAAGCAGATTGAAGGATATAAGGTCTCTTGGCTCAGTTTTAGTTTCTGTTCTACCTTTTATTGCAAAGAATGGAAAATAGTATAGATTATGAATCAGAAAAATCTGGATTCTGTTCCTGGCTCTGGCACTCAACTAGCTGTGAAACCTTAGGCAAGTCATCTAAATTCTCTGTCCCTCAGTTTCCTCAATGGCAAAATAAGAATGATAACCTGCATCATTACACATTGTATAAATTATCTAGTGTATTAATTGATTAATTAACAGATATCATTGGGCAATTAATACATCATATAATTATCAATACAATTATATAACACATTAATACATTACAGTATACCTGTATCAATCAAATGAAGAGGAAAGGAATAAGCATCTATAGCGTTCCTGTTATGTGCCAGGCACTCTGCTAAGCTATATCTGCTAAATATTATCTCTTTTGATCCTCACAACAATCCTGCAAGGTAGGTGCTTTTATTATCCCCATTTTATAATTGAGAAAACTAAGTCAAACAGAGGTTAAGTGATATCCCCAGGGTCACACAACTAGTAAGTGTCAGTGACTGGATTTCAACTCGGTTCTTGATTCTAGGCCTGACATTCTATCGACTGTATGACCAGCTGAGATGATGAAAATTGTCAAGTTAATAGAAATATTAAGGATTCTTAGGAAAGTGAATGGTAATTGTATCATAAATACAAGGTGTCCCCAAAGTCTTCGTGCAGTTTTAGCCAATCAAAGCTTAAAATGACATGACGACTTTGGGGATACCCTGTATCTGACCCTTGTTATAAAATGTGCTCTATGTTAGCTAGAAGTTCTTAGCAGAAACAGTTCTCAGTTGGACTCTCAATATATTAGAAGTGCTGTTTTGAGAAGTCCTAATGAGCATTTTTTTTAAGGGTAAACTACCCTAACCCCAAATAAATAAAAGAGCATTTTTCCCCCATAAGGATGCTTTTCTTTAAAGTTTTCCCAGAGCATTCTATTGTACTTCACTTATGACTCCTCTGTTGGGTCTCAGAATGTTTGTTGACTGATTAATTAGCTATGGGTACAGTCACTATCCTGATATCTTCTATCTTCATTTCATGGCTTTTGTTGTTTCAGTCACATCCAACTCTGTGATCTCATTTGGGGTTTTCTTGGCAGAGGCATTGGAGTGATTTGCCATTTCCTTCTCCAGCTCATTTGATGGATGAAGAAACTGAGGCAAACAGGGTTAAGTGACTTGCTGAGGGTCACACAGCTAGTAAATGTCTGAGGCCAGATTTGAACTCAGGAAGATGAATCTTCTGACTCCAGGCCCAGGGCTGTCTCCATTACATCTTCTCCCAGTGCTAGCTGCCTTTTCATGTCTTATAACCAGATTAATTGCATTATTAAATATATAACATAACCACTTGAAGACTTGCATGTTAAATTAACACCTATCAGCTAGCATTAAGGAAAATGGTCCCTAATTGCTGTGAGAGTCTCTGATGGAGAAGCAGAGTACGTAGGGTATATAGCAAGGAGGGAACATACAATAGAGAAAACCTGTCTGGAGTCAGAAGACCTGGTTTGAGTCCTGGCTCTGGCATTTGTGAACTGCATGGCCATGGGGAAATCCCATTACCAGCATGATGCCATGGAAAGAATGCTGAACAGCACCTAAACTGAAATCCAGGCTCTGCTGGGTGACTTTTTCCGAGTCATTTCACTTTTTTCTAATTCCATCTCACCTATAAAATAAGAGGGTTGGACTGGATGTCCTTTAATGTTCCTGCTGGCTGTAAATCTAAACTGTTATTATCCTGTGACCTCTGAGCTTCACTTTCCTCATCTACAACACAGGGATAATACTTCCCTGCTCCCTCAGGTTAATATTATGGGGAAGGTGCCCTGTAAACTGTAAAGTGTGACATGACTGTGAGATGTTATTATTAGGACACCCAGAGTAAGGACTTGGGAGGTTAATCTTTCAAACCATTCTACCTTGAAAAGGAAAACAGAATAAAGAAAATAGCAATAAAAACATTGCACTTTCCCCCCTTCAATGCGTAAAAGAAATAGAAATGAGTGGCTGAGCCCCATTGGACAGTGCTGGCTTGTTATGCCTGATCTCAGTACTCAGTGTGCCCTGTGCCTTCCGTACCCAAGGAAACAGACACTGAATTGTGAAATGGACGTGTAGAGTGTTTAAAATTCATCGTTATGTAACCCCTCCCCAAAACCAAGGTCAGACTGATATGTGAGCTCATGGTAATGACAGGAATTAATAGAATGATAAAGGACATTTATAGTGGTAGAAAATTTGCAAAGTAGGTTAGTTTCTGCAAAGCCAAGAACACACTGAAATTTATTTTTTTCCTTTCCTTTATTTGGGTTCTTTCATTTAATCATTTTTACATCATTTTAAATAACAAATAGTTCACCTTTAAGCTAAGAGTGGCATATAATGAAACGCATTCAGGAAGAAAAAAAATCTAAACTGTTAAAACTGTATATCCTTTTCCTGTGAAAGGGCAGCCTTGTAGGTGTAGCCAACTAGACCATAGGCTCCGTGAGTGTAGGAACTGTGTCTTATTCATCTGTGTGTTCCCCCCCCCCCCCCCACCGCCTCTCCACACTCCCACCAAATATGGTGTCTGGCATAGTGCCTAGCACTAGAAGGTGCTTAGTAAGTACCTGTTAAGTGATTCAATAAATACAAATTTACCTTCATACCTTTTCCTTTTATTCAATAGCTTCTGACGGCTAAAACATAGTAGGCATTTAATATTTGTTTGTTAAATTGACTCAATTACTTCATCCATCATGTTCCCAATGGCAGACACAAAGAAAATGCCATAGCTGAGTTTACAGATCCTTCTATCATGTGCAGAGTGTTTAAAAACATAACCTAAATAAACCAAGGCCTAGTTGGTTATATAGGAATGTACCCTGGAAAATGGTGACACGTGGTTTAGGACTTACCGCTTCAAATCTTAAACTCTTAGACTAAAGTTATTTTTATTTTGTAGGATTTTGAACTCAACAGTGAACTAAAGATGAATGTCCTAAATTTGCTGGAAGAAGTCTTGAGAGACCCAGACCTTCTGCCCCAAGAAAGGAAAGCCACGGGTAATATACTGAGGTAAAGGCATTGCAAGATGAGTCATTCTGTTTTATTAATTATGTCATACTTCCTCATGAACCATATTTTATCAAAGTAGGTCTGTCCCCTCAAATGCCACAAACTCTAGAACCAGAAAAAAAATAATAGCTACCATTTATATAGCCATTTATATATTTAGTATAATAATAATAATAATTTAATATAATAATTTAATATAATAATAATATATACCATTTATATATTTAAGGGGTATAAAGTGTTATACGTATGTTATCTCATTTGAATTAGTGCTAGTGGTATGAAGATGATCACAGCCCCAAATGACTCCGAAGACAAGAATTCACAAAACAAGGCTGTAATGGTGCTTGCTTATTAATGGATAATGTCCTGTCAACTTCCCTTTTTGGGGGGATTTCTGTTTTAATAATAATAGCTAGCACTTATATAGCGCCTACTATGTGCCAGGCACTGTGTTAAGTGCCTTTTACAAATATTGTATCATTTGATCCTTACAGCCACCCTGCAAGGTAGGTACTATTATTATCAACCCTGTTTTATAGATGGGGAAACTGAGGCAAGCAAGGTTAAATGACTTGCCCATGGTCACACAACTCATAAGTGTCAGATGCCAGAAATGAACTCATATCCTCATGACTTGAGGCCCAGTGCTCTATCCATTGCATTATCTAGCTGTCTAGAACTGTTTTTGGAACAATTAGGAGCTATAATATTGCTTATGTTTTTCAAAGTAAGTATCTGTATGGAACAGGTAGAAATTAGCTAATAACAGAACTAGCTAATCATAAAGAGGGACCTTTGAGATTCATGAAGCCCCCCTACCCAACTGCCAGTCAGACTATTTCTGTTATTCTAGACAAATATTCTTAAAAAATAGCTAGAGAAGGAGAGTCCTTAGCCATCTGTAAAACTCATTTTGATAGTCAACTACTCTTGATGTAATGGGCTATAATGTAAATCCCTTTTGTGTGTGTGTTATTTTAGCTGATTGCCACCTCTGTCCTCAGTGGTATCAGTCTCATTACTTAATAACAATAGCTCACATTCCTATAGTGCTTTAAGTTTCAATAAGTTATTTTCTCCCAACAGTTTTGTAAAGTAAGTGGTACAAGTATTTTCTCCATTTTATGGATGAGGAGACTGAGGCTCAGAGAGACTATGTAATTTCCCCACAGTCACACACCTAAGAGGTGTCAGAATTGGGGCTTGAACTGAGGTCTTCTGAGTCCCAGTGAAGTTGTTCAGTTGTTGTAGATGTTGTCCTTCTCTTCCTCCTCCCCCTCCCCTCCCCCTCCTCCTCCTCTTCTTCCTCTTCCCACTAGCATTTATATTGTACTTTAAGGTTTGCAAAGCACTTTATAAGTATCATCTCACTTTATCTTCACAACAACCCTGTGAGTTAGGTGCTATTATTATCATCTCCATTTTACAAGTGAAGAAACTGAGTCAGGGTTACACTACTAATAAGTGTCTGAAAACCATTTTAACTCAAGTCTTCCTGGGGAAGGCTAAGTGGTATAGTGGATGGAGCGCCAGACCTGGAGTCAAGAAGACTCATCTTCCTGAGTTCAAATTCGACCTCAGACACTTACTAGCTGTGTGACCCTGGGCAAGTCACTTCACCCTGTTTGCCTCCAGTTTCCTCACCTGTAAAATGAGCTGGAGAAGGAAATGGCAAACCACTCCAGTATCTTTGCCAAGAAAACCCTAAATGGGGTCACAAAGAGTCAGACATGACTGAAAAACAACTGAATCTCTTCCTGACTCGAGGTCCAGCCTTCTGTCTACTGCATCACTTACCTGTCTAGGCAGTACACCAGGCTTCTTCTCAAGAGTCTTTAAAAGTACTCTAAGCCTATAATGGCATCATTTACAGTGGACTTGAAAAGAGATGATGAAGCTTGTAAATTGGGGGACAGTTTTGCAAGTTTACAATGGGTTTGAACTAGTCTGTTTTTTTGCTTCAAAATCTTTTAAACATGAATAAGCAGAGTCCGTATATAGACTTCATAATGTGTATTCCCTGACCAGAAATGCTACTCTGTGGTTAGTATGTCAGCATTTTTATTTGCTGTTATTGCACTATTTCAGAGTCCTGGGGAGCGTGGGAGACAAGTTCAGTGTGAACTGAAGTGATTCTCGATGATGTATGACAGGGAATTACAAGGTCACCAGAAAATCTCTTAGCAGAGTCACAGGACAGCCTGATGATGTTTGTGCTGTAACAGGGTCCCTGAGCTAGCCCCAGCAGACAGTGCCCATGATGAAAAGGAGGCTAAAGTGCCATTCTCTGGGTCCCTGAAGAATTCTGACTCTTTCCTCTGACCCTTTACCTAGAACAGCACTCTGACCCATAGAAACCAGCTAGAAATGAAAGTAGACCTTTTACCTCTGGATTACATTGGCCAGGCTTGATGGAGCTGAGCTGACAGATCAGAAACACAACCTCAAAGGGAGCGGCAGCTAAGAGACTTGTTGGAGCAGTCATGAATGACCTCTCCTGACTTCCTCTAGGCTTGGCTCCAAGAGAACTTTGTAGGTCTGACCCTTACTCTGAGGAACCTTGTTTCTTGTCCATATCTCTGACTCCCTTAAGCTGTAAACCACTGCCCCTTCATGTGTAGCTACCTTGTACCTTTATTAAATCTTGTTACTGCTTCCCTTGCTCAATACCAGCTCTGCCCCCTATTTCCCAATAACCAACCCAGTCTACCCATCAGTTTGCCTTTAATTCCTTGTTTGACAACCAGTCAAGTCATCAAACATTTATAAAGCACCTACTAAGTGCTAGGCACTGGTTAGTCCATAGCTAGATCTCATAGGCACACTGCAGAGGTACAGAGACCATGTTTGCTTTCAATCCTGCTAAAAAGTGAAAAACTTACATCAGCAAAAAGCTCCTATTATTCCATTGTTTTCAGGATATAATTCTAGATTTTAAGAAAAGAAGCCTTGATTTCATTTTATGAGAGATTATATCTGTGAAGGAGTGATTCCCCTTTAGGGTGCCAGTATGATGGTAAGAGTGGAAAAGTGGTATGGAAAGTGGATGTAAGATGAAAAGAGTGCTGGGTTTGGAATCAGAAAGCCTGGGTTCAAATCCCAGCTCTGTCTTTTAATACCTGGGAGATCACTTCATCGCCTCTTGGCCTCAGTCTCCTCATTTGGTGGAAATGATCTCTTATCATTCTGAGGGTTGAATAGGTTTAATGATGCTCTAAAACTGTGGGTAGGAGATTGGGGATTAGCTCTCCTCTGTGGGGACCTGGGGAAGTAGGCAGAATGAGTAACCTGAGCTGAGAATGGTTTGATCTCTGCTCTGCTCATGAGCCTTAAGCTGAAGGTGTCTTCTCTGCCAGGAAACGGTAACTTAAGACGTGACTTCAAAGGGAATTCAGACTCTGAATCAGGAAGAATGCATCTACTTCTGGCCACTGGAAGGAGCTGATGTGATACAGACAGGCTCCTTGGAAGGAGTACATTTGTCAATAAGACCACACGGACTTATTGAAACTAAGCCTGGATGCTAGCTTAAAATCGTCAATGAAGTTTTGAAGGGTAGAATTAGACTTAATGATCAGACAGTTGATATGCTTCAGGTAAATGTACAAAGTCAAGAATTCCAAGGACACAACCATACAGATGTACAGAACAGAGTTGAAGGATGCTGCTACAGTATCTGGGCCAGGGCAGGCTTCCTCCTTTATCCAAAGTAGGACTAGGTGGAGTCAGATGCACTCCCTCGTCCAGAGAGCCAGGGACCAAGGCAGGGCTTAGAGGGGCCAGTGCTCTGGTTGAGCAGAAATGTAGCAGAGCTCAACGTGGAGGCAGCACAGATGGCCTGGGGAAAGACTATTCAGAATTAAGTTCTGTAGACCCTTGAATGGAATCATAGATCTGGAGTTGAAAGGGACTTCAAAGGTGAGGCCATCTAGTCCAATTACCCTGTTTTACAGAGGAGGAAACTGAGGTTCAATGAGATCGAGCAATTTGTCTAAGATCACACAGGTAGAGAGACTGTGAATGAGGCCCTTTGACCCAAAACCTCGTGCTCTATCCACTCTGCTTTGCTTGGTCCATCCTCTCCATTTTACAGATGAGAAAACTGAGGCCAAAAGGAGTAAAATAACTAGCATAAGGTCATAGATGTTCAAGGGCTGAACTGGAACTAGGATCCAGGTCTCATGATTCCTACTTAAGTCATCAACAATCTTTCAGTCTGGTAATTTTCATTTTACTTGAGGGGAAAAATCCCAGACTTACAAGTGGTGTTATTCCCTTTTTACTAGTATATAAATGATGTTTCTAATTTAAATGCAGGATGTAATTGTAATGGTACTTAGTAATATTTGTGTGACCACTTCTATAATAAAAATTTGTTACTTTGAATGTTTTTACTTCTAAAAATAAATTTACATGAAATTCAGAAAAAGAAGAATTAAGGTTTAAGAAAGATTTGAGAATCTCATTATACCTGGCAGCTCAAAAATTTTCATCACAATCTACCATAGGCCACAACTCTTAGTAATGACCAATTATCTACCCTCTGGCCCAACATAACGGCAAAGTGAGAAAAAGAAACCAGAGATAGGTGTTCTGTAGTTCAGCAGGCCACAGGCACTGGGCTTAGAATCAGGGAGACTCATCTTTCTGCGTTCAAATCCATCAGACACTTACTGGCTGGGTGACCCTGAGTAAGTCACTTAACCCTGTTTGCCTCAGTTTTCTCACCTATAAAATGGGCTGGACAAGGAAGTGGCAAGCCACTTCAGTACCCTTGCCAAGAAAACCCCAAATGGGGTCACCAAGAGTTGGACACGGCTGAAATGACTCAACAACAGCAACATCTGGAAGCGTAGCCAACTTGGGATGAGACCTTAGTGGTTAGAAGATCAGAGTTCTGAGAGTTTGGCTAGCTCAATCCATTTTGTGTAGGACCAGGCATAGAGAGCCCTAGAAAACTTGCCCCGGGGTCATGGCGCTCTGTGGATCATCCTCCAGTCAGAACTGTAACTCAGGGACCAGGGGCAGCCAGAGGAAACATTAATTTGTGTGTGTGTGTGTGTGTGTATATATATATGTATATATGTGTATATATATATATATATAGTAATCAAATGGCAAAGCAAATAAAGTGACAATAAAAGTTCCCTTCCTATACACGTGGGGAACAATCTCCCATGGGTAACTTTGTACGAGTGAGGAAAGAACACAAGCAGAGAACACATATGACTTGAACACATGTATGGAGGGGCTATGCTACGGAGAGATGTGTGGCCAGGACACATGCATAGCCAGGGAAATTCTTATCTCCATTGGTGCAAGGATGCTGATGCCCTTTGGTGATGTTACCATTTTATTATCATCACTTAATGATGTTATGCCCATCTTTCCTAGGGGCATTACTAGGTGCCTTGGTTACTCATCTGCTCTCTGCTGCCATCTACTGGGCTTCAATTCTTCAGACTCATCCACTGGTTCTCTGTGCCCCTCTACTAAACGGTTGAGGTGAGAGGGTAGGTTGAGTCATTGAGTCTATATGACCCTATACCTAGCTAAGGGCAGCCCTTACCTACATTTTCTTTTCTTTTTTTCTCAGTCTTTTTACTTGTTCCTAATATTTCTTATTGTCTTGTGATGTCACTGAATTCTGTTATGCTCCGTTCTGTTTTTCAGCAAGCCCCATTCCTAGGGTAAGGTTTGCCACCTTCCATTCTAAGCCATTAATTCTTCCAGGTTTTTTCCCCTCCGGAGCTCCGATTTCACTTATCACTTGCTTCATTTTTTCTAGTTTCTAGTTTCGGAGTCTTTGTGGCCAAACCTTCTTTTCTCGAGGCCCCGCTTGTACGTGTGGAGTAATTCTCTTCTTTTCACCTCACCTCACAGGCTTCTCTTTACCCATAGTATTTCTCTGTTGTTTGGGGGCATTTTCTTCTATTTACTGACGTCTCCAGCCTCACTTTCTGAATTGGGCTTTTGTGCTGGAGCTGGACCAGATCTCCTCCCTTCTGAACTCATGGCTATGGTTGCCTCTGCTGCTGCAGACAGTCTGCATCTGATGACTAAACTGTCTTTGTCCTAAGACTGTCCACCCCTGGCTTCTGGGATCATCTCCTAATGGCCTAATATGGCCTAATATGGGCCTAATATAGATTTTTGCTATTTTTATCACCATCATCATTACCATCTGGGGAAAACATTATATGAAATTCTAGGCCTGTTCTGAGGAACAAAAGTCTATCGTACTTTTATCTGTGTATAACTTATCTATCAGCAAAACAAATCACGATCTGACGTTTATGTTTTCTTTATCTTACATAAAAGCAGGACACACACTGAAGATTCCATCTAAATTGTACTTAAAGTATTAAGATTATATCCATGACTTTTATGTTAACCTTAAAAAAAGTACTAGATCTCCTCCTCTACCATCCAATGCATTATCACAGTCAGGGGATGGTACAATTAACTATGCAAGCAGGTGGGCAGCATATAAAAACAGGTGAACTCAAGTCAGTTTAAGCCCAGAGGAAGAAATATAGCAGAACAGTGCAGGTCTGGAGAGATGGGTTACTTCAGTGGATATTTATATCCTGCTGTGTTGTCCCCGGGAAAAATCTTGTACATTGAACTCTCCTGAATGCCGCCTGAAGTCTTGGACACTTTGAACACCAAAAGGCTGGGAAGTGAGTACTCCATGTTACATTGTCAAAATTACAGTATACAAGGAGAATTTAATATTAAGTATTTTGTATGTTTAAAGAGAAAGTGTGCTTTTGTTCTTGATACTTTATATATTTATAATCTATTATATTTATATATTTATAACTATTATATATTTATAAATTATATTTATAAATATAATATATGAATATATTTATATTCTTTGACACTTTCTCCACATGTGGAAGTGCCTGGGACCCTGATAACAAGGAAATGTTTATTTCCTAGCTTCCCACATGGACCTAAATCAAAAGTTCTTAACCTGGGATCTGTGAAGTTCTAAAAAATATTTTGATAACTCCATTTCAGTGTAACTGGTTTCCTTGGTAATCCTTGAGGTTAAGAACTCCTAGGCTAGTGTATCAGATTAGTTTCAAATGTAAGGTCAGCCAATGGTTGCCAGGTGGTGTCTGGTTAGTGCTGCTGGCTCAGGTTGACAAGGTCTTGAGTCTGGGAAAACAGGTAGAGTTCATAGGAAAACAGAGGCATCCCCTAGAATGGGCTCAGATCCTGAGGCTGTGGCTATTGGCCATGTATCCTGATATCAAATGCCTGCTGGGTATAGACCATAGGTTTTAATCATTGCCAGAAGATGATTGTAGGTGAGCCTTTTCTTAATTAAGTAAAGTGAAGAGATTCTCACTCTTCGAAAGGAAAAAAGAGCCTCCTGGTTTCTTTGGCTTCTTTCAAGTCTCATCTCAGATCCCATCTTCAAGAAGCTTTTTCTGCAATCCCTCCTCATCCCCACTCCCTCACAGTTAATGGTTTCCCTCTGAGATTTTGTTGTTGTTGTTTGGTCTTTTAGTCATGTCTGACTCTTTGTGACTCCATGGACCTTCTATCCTCCACTATCTCTCAAAGTCTGTCCAAGCTCGTGTTCATTGTTTCCATGATGCTATCTATCCATTTCATCTTCTGCCAGTTCCTTCTCCTTTTGCCTTCAGTCTTTCCCAACATCAGGGTCTTTTCTAATGAGTCCTATCTTCTCATTATGTGGCCAAAGTATTTAAGCTTCAGTTTCAGTATTTGACTTTCCAATGAATATCCCGAATTAATTTAAGTATTGACTAATTTGATCTCTTTGTTGTCCAACAGACTCCCAAAAGTCTCACTGTCTTATCATGTTAGAGGAGCTTGCATAGCTCAATGAAACTATGAGCTATGCCATCGTAGGGTTACCCAAGATGGACAGGTCATAGTAGAGAGTTCTGACAAAAGGCGATCCACTGGAGAAGGAAATGGCACCCTCTGAGATTGCCTTTCATCTTTCCTGTATATATCTTGTATGCATATAGTTGTTTACATGTTGTCTCCTCTATTAGAAGGCAAGCTCCTTGAGGGCAGAGACTATATGTTTGCCTTTCTTTGTATCCCCAGTGTTTATCATAGTGAGTGTCACATAGCAAATACTTAATAAATTCTCGTTGACTTGACTTGAGCAAGTTGTCTGGCAAAGAAATAAGATTTATGAATTTAAACAAATTGAAATCAAAGTAGCTCCCTTTATTAGTTAACTTCAGCCCAGAAAGAAAATAGGATAGAATGCTAATAGTTGAAGAAGACATCAAACATCACATGGTAAGCTATTACTTATCAATGATAATGTAGCTAAAACACTTTTTCTAGTGAATTTTTCCACATTCAAGATTGATTAGTCCGTTGTCAAGCTCTGAAAATCAAAAGAATGTCAGGATCCATATAACAATACAGTGAAAGATAACGTAATCACGGTAGTCTCATCACAACTTACATAATGGCCTTAATTCTCCAATGCAAATCAACCTAGTTATTCAGCAACTGTAAATCCATGTTCCAGCAAGATCAGCAGAGAAGGGAGTAAGCAGAGATCCCTTTGTAAGACCTTTGCGTTTCTAAAGATATCAGAAGAAAAGAGTGTTTGATATTAATCTCTAAATCTTTCAGTCTATCTGAGAGATCTTACTTAGTCTTATAAAACCACAGAAAGTGGACTGACATTCTAAAGACGCCCATCTGCTGTAGGTTAAAATTCAGTAAAAGACTTGCTGCAAAATTTCACAAGGCCCAATGTGGAATCACCAAAACCATTTGAGGCAGCCACATGGTTGACTAGAAAGAGCATTGAAGTCAGGAAGTCCAGAGTCCAAATCCAATTTTGGAGAGTATTAGCTGTGTGACCCTGGGTAAGTCACTTAACCTCTATTTGCCTCAATTTCCTCATATGTAAAATGGGGTAACAATAGTACCTACTTCCCAGGGGTGTCAGGAAGATAAAATGAAATAGCATTTGTAAAGAAGTTTCAAAATCTCAAAGGTGCAGTAGCTATAATTTTGAATATTCAAACGATTATTTCAATTCAAATATTATTCAAATAGTTCAGTAATATTCAAAATATTCTGATTATTCAAATGGTTAATAGACAAAGTTCTAGGACAGTAACAAACTTGAAATCTATTGGGATAAGAGAATATTAGCAGACTGCATGTAATGGAAATTTAAATTCTTGACCCAAACTAATGTAAAAAAAGAGCATCACCACAGAATCATAATAAAATTTAGACATAGAAATCACATAGCCTGCCTCCCTCGTTTTATGGATGAAGAAATTGAGTCAGAGGAGTTATGATTTACCCAATTTTACATAGTTAATCAAAACAGAATAAGGATTTGAACTCAGTTCTTCAACTCAAAACCTAGAGCTCTTCCTACTGAACCTTGCTGCTTCCCTCACTAGTGAATAGTTCTAGACTAAGAGACTTCTTTCCATTAAGTCTTTTCTGACACTTTTATTATGTTTTGCCTTTTCTCTGGAGTTTAATAAGGGCTACTGTAAATGAGATAATGTTAGCTTGAATGTTTCCCTGGGCTCTGGGCCTCTCTTATATTCTGATATTCTCAGAGGAAATACAGGTAGGGAAAAAAAATGAGACAGATTCTGAGGTTCTTAGGGAAATTCTGGGTGGAGACACAAACCAAAGAGAATGATATTGGAGCAGATCTGGAGGTTGAATCTAGTTCCAGTAAAGCCAGAATTTGGGAATCTGGGCCACAGATTACAATAGAGGGTGTTTCGAAAGTCTTAGTACAGTTTTAGATTTGAATAGACTTTTGGGACACCCTGTATTTAAAATGTTTATTTTTCTGTCTTCTGACCAAAAAAGGCCCAGAGAACAAACCCAACACCTTTTGAGCACATTTCCATCTGAAAATCAAAGCTTACTCTCACTCTAAGTTTGACATCTTTTCCCTCCGGTCATAGCAGACGTTCTGTTAGGTCCATACCAAAATTTTCCCAGTATCCTACTACCCAGTAGAATTCTACTCAGTAAAATTTGTATAGCCTACAAACAGAAAATACTTTAGGTATATGGAGAATTTGGCCCAATCAATGAGCAATTTTTTTTTTTTTAAAAGAATACATTTCCTAAGTCATTCAATATAATGTTCTACCTAAGACACTTGATAGGAGTAGAGATCACCTTTGACCTATCCAGCTAAGTCTCTAACATTTCCTCATGCTGCCAAACCAAATGATTGTTGAGTATCAACGAAGAGTAAGAGTATAATCTCAAATTCTCCACATCTTTCTGTCAGTTACAAAGTGATAAAAGTGGGTTCCATTATTAAATATCGCTTGTGAAGCCTATTTGTTCCCTACTGACACCTTCATCAAAAATGCCCTTGATTTGTATTGTTGTTCAGTGATTTCAATCATGTCTTACTCTCCATGACTGCATTTGGGGTTTTCTTGGCAAAGATACTGGAGTGGGTTTTGATGGGGAAAGGAAAAGCCCTGGACTTTCCTACACCTGCCAAATCTCTAGCATTAGCATGAGGCTATAATCCTATCAACTGGCCTTTCATTATCTTCAATGCCCAATCTCTTAATTCTTTGTTACTCTTAATTGAGCGTAGCCCTCTATTGTCTATTACCTCCCCATGGCCCCTGGTTATTTCCCACTCTTGACCCTATCTAGACCCCATTCACTCCCATCAAGATCCTCCTTAGATCCCTCCCACAGTCTTTCCCTATATAAGGTCCATCTTGTCTCCATCAGATTCTTATAATCTAGCCAATAGCTCACAAATGTTCAGATTCCTTAAGAGTCTGGCCAATATGGCAGATCTTTAATAAACCTTGCCTTTAGCTGAAAAAAGGGTTGGATCAAATTCAGTCAGACAGAACCCACCTGCTGTGATTTTTGGGGTCCCAGCACCCTTAAACCTCTAAATTTCAACAGTTTGCCATTTCCTTCTCCAGCTCATTTTACAGATGAGGAAACTGAGGTGCAAGCAGGATTTGTGACTTGCCCAAGGTCACACAGCTAGTAAGTCTGAGGCCAGATTTAAACTCAGGTCTTCTTGACTCCAAGCCCCATGCTCTATCCATTTCTCCACCTAGCACCTAGCTGCCCCTTGATTTGTATACAGAGGACACAAAAATATTGTATAGATGGGAGCATAAGCATATAGGTCAGTAGTCATTGTTGTTTTCTTGGTCACTTTTTGGGTATTAACAGTGTCCAGGATTTTTCCTATACCTTTTGAATCTTTTTCTCCTTCAGGTACTTTGCATATTGATCCTTTAATAAATTATGTCCCCTCCAGCACAGGTCTCCTGTAGATGTACTCGTTCCAGTGTGGTGACTAGAGTGAAGGATGCCTGTTGGAAGGCCTATGTGTTTCACTGGTGTCCTGTCAATATCAAACAAAATCAAGTTGTAACCCCAACACATTAGGTGGATCCTCTGAAGCAAATCTACACAAGGTGATGAACTGGAGTTGCACAGGGCTGGCAGACACAGATGGCCTGCATCTTTGCCAGGTCGAACAGGAGAATGTCCCCACCAATGAGATCCCAGATCCTTTGGATTATTTGTGTACCATTGGATTATCAGGCACCATGTTAGATGCTGGGGATTCATACAAAAATAAAAATCTCTGCCTTTAAGGAGTTTACATTCTACTGGGGGTGGGTGCTGGGAGTACAATAATATGTACCCAGGTAGGTAAATACAAGCAATCTACAAAGTAAGTTTGTGGAGTAGGAGACCACTAGCAACAGGGGGAATCAGTAAAAGCCTGTTATAGGAGGTAGCTCCTGACCTACCATAGTTCACCACATAATCATCACCACTGAACAATCGCCACACCCTGGTATGGTTTTTTTTTCTTTTTCAGTCCAAAAATTGATTTATAATCTTTCATCACGTAATCTTCACATGGCATAATTCTGCTTGTCATGCCACTTAAAAGGTGAACAGAGCAGCAACGTATTCACCAGTGGCATATGGATATGCATTTATCTCTCCTGCAGCATTGAGAGCCAGGAGCCTAGAATTCTCAGCCCACGCGCTGTATTCAGTTTTAACTCATATTCATGAGTATTTCATGCATCCTAATCTTGTATCAAAGACAGTTTAGTAAGAAATGATTTTTAAGTAATACTGGCATAATTTTTTAAAGTTTCACATAATAGTCGCACCCCACTTTTTTTGCAAAAAAAAAAATGGCATAAAATCTGTGACAATTATGCAGTGAAATGCAGTAGATTCCAGGAGGTAGAAATTAGGGGGAACATTCCAGGCAGGAGGGGCCAGCCTGAGCAAAGAAGCAGAGTTGAAGTTTGGAGATGAAAAGTGTATGGGCAGCAGCTAGTTTGGCTGGAACATTGAGTGCATGAGGAGGAATGCTATGTGATCAGCCTGGAAAACCAGGTTCAAGCCAGATTGTGCGATGGCTTTAAATGCCAAGGAGAGAAGTTTGTATGTTATCCTAGAGGCTTCATGCAGCCGCTGAAGCTTCTCGAATAAGGAAGGAGGTGGCACAATCAGACCTATCATGTCATGGTATCAGTTTGGCAGCTGAGTGGAAAAATGCATTGAAGTGGAAAGGGACTGGAGACAAGGACAGTAATTATGAGGTTGCTACAGTTGATCCAAGTGAGAGGCAGTAAGGGCCCAAACTAAGATGTTATCCATGTGAGTGGAGAGGAAGGGACAGGTGCAAGAGATGTTGTAGAATTAGGATCAACAAGAAATAACAACTGTGACAGTCCTGGAGTCAGGAGGACCTGAGTTCAAATCCAGCCTCCAATGCTTGACACTTCCTAGCTGTGTGACCCTGGGCAAGTCACTTAACCCCGATTGCCTCACCAGAAAAAAGAAAGAAAGAAAGAAAAGAAAAAAAAAGAATTAACAACTGATTGTATGTCAGTGGTGATTAGTAGTGAAGAGTCAAGGATGTCTGACTTCTAGGGTACAAATATATAATTATAATATAATATAAAATAAAATACAAACCTAATTGACTATTTTGCACAGACATGTTGAGTTTGAGATGCACAGAAGACATCAAAGTGGGGGACTCCCAATAGACCATCAGAGATATAGGACTGGATTCAGGAGACAGATAAGGGATGGCTATTTGGGAGTCATCTGCATGGAACTAATCATAATTGAACCTGTGGTAGCTGATGAGATTACTTAGAGTCTATAGAGAGAATAGAAAGGTGTCCAGGACGGAGCCCTGAAGCATACCCATGCAAAGTGGGCAGGGCATGCCTGATAATCCTGTAGAAACTCCAGAGCAGGATCAGTCATATCAATAGGAAGAAAAAGCATTATCATAAAAACCAAGGAGGGAGACGTAACCCAGAGAAGCGAGTTATAAACAATGTGAGATATTGAAAGAGGTCAGGAAGAAGGAGGCCTAAGAATGAGGCCTTTGGATGTAACAATGTGTTATTGGCGCCTTTGGAGAGAACCATTTCAGACAAATAGTGGAGTCAGAAGCCGAAAGTCAGAGCCCTGAGAAATAGATGGAAGGAGAGGCAGTGGAGACTAAAGAATAAAGCTATGAGGGGGAAGAGAAAGAACCATGGCGTGAGGAGACTTGAGGGTCATCTGGGCATATTTGTACGTAACTTTGTGTAGCTGTGTTGTGTGAAAAGTTGTTTGGGCTTCCTTCTCCAAGGCTGCTCTCTGCCCGTGAAAGGGCACCTTAATTCAGTAGTTTTACTCATGTTTCGTTTAGAAGATCCTGTTTCCTCATTCTCTGATTCAGAACTGCTCTTTGATGGCCTTGTAGGAGGATTACCTGGTCTTTTAGTAGTTGTGCTTGAAGATCATCCAGGAATTTCCCTAGTAAACAATATATTAATTCATCTTTATGTAGACACTAGATATAGAAGAAGCACCCTAGACTTGTGGCCCCAGTTGACAGTAGAAGTCCATTTGCTTCTTAATGACAATCTAATTCAGGATGAAGCTTCATAGTGCTCCAGCTCATTCTGATTTGAGTGACGTGGAAAATAGAATAATCCCTCACGTATGCCTGTAAGTCAGGCAAGGTTCTCCTTTCATTGAAGGAAGAGGAATGAATGGTTCTTCCTTCCTTTTTGTGAGCAAACACTGGTCAGTTCCTTATGGTTGTTTTGATTTGTCCATCCATTTAGACTGAGAGTAGTGAGTGCATCAGGGAGCTAGGTGGCACATTTAATAGTGTCAGGCCTGGAGTCAGGAAGATTTATCTTCCCGAGTTCAAATCTGGCCTCAGACACTTACTAGCTGTGTGACCCTGGGCAAGTCACTTCACTCTGTTTGCCTCAGTTTCCTCAACTATAAAATGAGCTAGAGAAGGAAATGGCAAACTGCCCTAGTATCTTTGCCAAGAAAACCCCAAGTGGGATCACGAAGAGTCAGAAATGACTGAAAAGACTAAACAGCAAAGCAAGTGCATCATTGTTTTCTGAAGCACCCATCATGCTATTAGTACTCAGTGAATGCTAATTCATCTAAGTAATGGTGATTAGCGGAGCATGTGACTTTCACATAGGATGTGCCTTTTCTTATCCATATGGTAAACTTTGATGGCTTATGGATTTCCAAATATCATTATTTTAGCTCATAGTTCCTATAATGAGAGCTTGGTATAGTGGATAGGGTACTAGATTGGTAGTTGAGAAGACCTGGGTTCAAATGCTACCTCAGCTACTTACTTGTTGAGGCAAGTCACTTAACTTATCAGTACCTCAGATTCCTCATTTGTAAAATGAAAGAGTTGGTTTCTTTGGCCCATCCTAAGACCTTCCAGGTCTAAATATATGATCCTAACTTCTTTATTATTTATTATAATAACTATTATTACATTTTTTGTAATTGTAATTATAATTATATTATTATATTCAATTTACATATATTAGAATTATATAGAGTATATAATTATATGGTTATATATGATATAACTTATGTATGATATAATTATACAATGTTATATAATTATATATTACATTATATAATATATAATTTGTATCATGTTATTCCTTTCCTATACATAATTATGTGTGTTATTATATATTATAATAATAACTATGAGCTAAAACCATGTGAATGTGATGATCTTAGATGAAAGTCCTCTGTCACATACTCTGCTACTCATCATTACTTGGATGAATTAGCATTCACTGAGTACTTTTGTAAGCTACAGTAGCCAAATATTAAAGGTGTGCCTGGTAATGCAGATAGACCCATCTTTCCCAGAAATGAACCCACGTCCTAAAAGTTAGACTTGTAATCCAAACAAAAGCAGTATCATCCAAATTGAGATTATTTTATCATAAAATGAACTCCCTCATGTCCTGATGTATTTGTATCAACTGGAACATCTCATGTATGTGAGCCCCTCAGAAAAGCTACCCCTGGACCAAAGTAACCTGGGGTCCACCTCTATTCAGAACTGCTTGTGAGCTTTCACTGGTGTATTTACTTTTGTCTGGTACAGGCACTATGAAATTCACCACCTGCTTGGTGGAAACACTGGGATTAGAATTCAAGCATTATGTGCTTTTCCCACCATACCAAGATATCTTCTCTGGCTTAATCAGTGCAATATATACAAGCTTGGTTATTATCAAATGTTATCTTATCTTCATAACATTAAAAAATTATGTTTAAAATGCTTTGAGATTCTTTAAGCACTATATTTTTGGGAGCTGTTTTCATACCACCCTTAAATGGCCTGAAGACTTAATGACTTATTTACAACTCAAAAAATGAATGAATGAATGGATGAATGAATGAATGAATAAAGCATTTATTAAGTTCTTGCTATGGGTAAAGCACTGTGCTAAATAGAAATAGAAAAGTAAGACAGTCCTTGCCCACAAGGAGCTAGCATTCTAGTAGGGGAGATAATGTGTATGGAATGTTTCAGCTCCAAGTTAGATGGAAGATTCCCAAGGTTCTTAGGGTACAGTGGCAAAGAAGATGCTATGCTTCATCTTCAATATCATTTCCACTGATAAAATTATGTAAGTTTCCAATACTGAACCATTTAACGGTGCCAAGGACTTTCCTTTCTGGATCTTCAGTAGTGGTGGGAGTAGCATCTGCAACAGCAATTGCCAGTCTGTGTCTCCACAGATGGGGCAGCTAGGTGGTGCCATGTTGCACAGAGCGCCAGGCCTGGAATCAGGAAGACTCCGCTTTGTGAGTTCAAATCTTGCCTCAGATATTTCCTAGCTTTGTGACCCTGGGCAAGTCACTTACCCCTGTTTGCCTCAGTTTCTCATTTGTAAAATGAACTGGAGAAGGAAATGGCAAACCACTCCAGTATCTTTGCCAAGAAAACTCCAAGTGGGGTCACAAAGAGAAAGACACAGATGAAATCACTGAACAATAACACATCAATACAACCAGTTCCTCTTGAGTACTTTTCAGTTCTACCCAGCCTCGTGGACCTAAGCTTACATACCTTTCAACCGGGGGGGAACTGAGATGTATTTAAAATACTTTTCACTCTTGCCCATAGTTAAAAATCTATTTTATGTAGGACATTTTGGTCTTTATTTTTTTTAGGGCCCTCTCTCAAGATGATCAGGACGACACTCACCTCAAAATGGAGGATATAATCCAAATAGTAAGTGTGCCCACATTTTTATCCCATCACCATAGGTTAAGTCTTTGAGCATGAGTAGCCATTACCACAGAGTAGCCATTGAGTTAGCATTTGACTGGATGCTCCTTGAAAAGACCATCACTATGTTGGGGGGCATAGTTTCAATTTGTTATGAAGGTTTTTTTTCTCTCTTTGTCTCTCAGTGGGAGGGGCAGGAGGGAAGTTGTAAGGTTTACGAAGTGCTTTCTCTTTTTTTTTAATTAATTTTTTTTTAATTAACAAGCATGCATTTTAATAGAAAAAAATTTAATTAAAAAAAAAGAGAGAAAGCGTTTTGTAAACCTTAAACCTTCTCTAAATATGAGATGACACTGTATGGCCGATTCTCTGAGGTGAACTTGTCACCATCTCTAAGCCTGGCTTAGAGTTGTTATGTTCAGTGATCAGTGTTGGGGTTTGAAGATTTTGAGCTCTTAAAAACCTACTTGTTTCAGAAATGGAAGCTGAAAGCCAATGTTTTGCCACAGTAGAAGTAAAATGTGGTGGTGTGCTCTCAGTCCTGACCCAAATGAGTTAGAAGACAGGCTCGGACTGCAGAAGAACCACTCTCACTGGAGACAAAGGACCTGGGTTCAAATCATGACTGATCCATTATTGTTCTGTATAAACCTGGCTAAGTTATTTAACTTTTCTAGGCCTCAGTTTATGTACCTATAAAATGGGCTGGTTGGAGTAAATTAACTCTGAGGTCCCTACTAGCTGAAGTTCTATGATCTGACGACAAGATTAAAGAAACGTTTATATAGTTAATGTTGAATTTCTCTTGCTTTCTTGCAGCCTGACTGTCCTAAAGCGGAATGCTTTGAAACCCTGTCAGCCATGGAACTTGCTGAGCAGATCACGCTGTTAGATCACATCGTGTTCAGGAGCATCCCCTATGAGTAAGTGCCCACCACCACAGCTCCCAAGAACCTCTAGAGTTGCTCTTTGGGCGGGCATCCCTGCCTCTAGTTGTTG
This sequence comes from Vombatus ursinus, assembly GCF_900497805.2. Taxonomy (NCBI): domain Eukaryota; kingdom Metazoa; phylum Chordata; class Mammalia; order Diprotodontia; family Vombatidae; genus Vombatus; species Vombatus ursinus. The sequence continues at coordinate 16,942,681 of NW_020954552.1, read as the reverse complement.
GAGAGGTCCGTGCCAATGCGCATGGGTACCCTCTGCAGGAGCAGGCTTAAATGTTGACTTGATCCTACTGAAATGTATTCCAAGCCTGTTTATGTTTGTGAGAGGCTGCCTTGCTTCTCTGTGTCAACTCTTAAGCAGTCCCCGACATGCCCCTAGATTTCAGAATCCACAGAAATCTTTCCCTAGTTATCTGGGCCAGCAGCAGCCTCTTCCCTTTCAATTCTTTTGAATCACTGCAAGAATTTCTATAGTTCTGGCTCCTGTCTTGCCTCAAGGTAAAACAAACAAACAAACAAAAGGACTGACCTGAGGCCGGCAGAGAATGTGTTAGGACAGTCCTGTCATACTCTGATACAAAAAGGGGCCACTGATCCATACCTAGGGATCCCTGCCGGCCACATGTTGACTTAGTTTTAAAATTTAATATCATCTATTGCTGTATTTTTATCTATTACTGTATTTTTATTTATCTCGTTAAATATTTCCCAGTTATGTTTTAATCTGGTTTGGGCTGCACTTGGCCACATGGTTGACACCTCTGAGTTAGGGGATTATTAGGGGATATTTTCAGTCACCTAGTATCTATATAGCACCTATTCGGGCCAGGCACTGAGCTAAGGATCTGAAGAGTTGCTTCTGAGAAACATGTGAATGAACATGTAGGCTTAGGAATGGTAAATACTAGAACCTTGAAGGCTTTGGGCAAATTAGACTGGGTGGTTTCAGTCCAGTGAATCACAGCTCTACCAAACTCGACATGCCTTGATGCTGATGGAGACAGAGCACCCATCTGGGCCTACTTTTCCAATGCCTCCTCATCCTGGCATGTCAGGTACCCGAAGGGTAACTATTTCTCCCCTCAGAATTCTAGGAGTAACCCTGAGGAGCTGTTTTTCTACTGTTGTTGCCCAGGAGCCCTCACTGAATACCAGCCAGCCAGACTTAATTATGTTTTAGAAAGGAGTATTTACTAAGATGTTATAGTAAAAACACCCCTTCCCAAGTCTGTGACCTACTCTTGCACACAAAAGACCCCTGGGGGAAATGGGTTCAAGCTTACAAAACACATGTGACAAAGGGGCAGCTCAGAGTTCCTGATGCAGCTGGAGGGGTAATGGAGAGAGAACTGGGCCTGGAATCGGGAAGACTTGAGGTCAAATTTGGTTTCAGACCCCTACTATGTATATCACCCTGGGAAATTTATTTAACCTCTGTTTTCCTCAGTTTCCTCAGTTGTGAAATGGGCAGCTTAACATGTTATCATGAGGATCAGATGAGATATTTGTAAAAAGCAATTAGTGGAGTACCTGGCACACTGTAGGTGCTATATAAATGCTTATTCCCATTCCCTCTTGATTATTGAAACTCCTTCTCTCCCTTTGTGGAGTCCTCATGGTTTCCCTTTGGTATATGTTGCCCTCTGTAGAGTCCTGAGGCTGTCCTTCTTCTGTGTCTAGTTCAAGCGTGTCTGTTGGTTCCCAGTGTAGATGCTACCATCTGTCACTGCTGCTCCAACGATACTACATCAGTGCTGATGGGAAAGTCCAGTTCTCTCAACTTTTCAAATGTCACAAGGCTTTCCATCGAGGGTTAAGGGGCAAAAGGAGAGAGTTTGCCTGCTTCCCCCTCAATGATTTCCTCTCTGGGGCAATCCTGCTATTATAATGCCAGTTTACCAATTGGCTTGCTGTTTTATCCAAGCCTCACAGGGTACAACTAATCCTCTGCATTTAACTACAAGATATTTTTTTCCTTTGTGGCATTATCCACTTTCATTCAGTCCATACACAGTTTACCCTTTTGACAGATTCCATAACTCAGTCAAAGAGTTGTTTTCCCTAATAAAGGTATCAGGGTATGGAGCAACTTCTCAGTTGAATTAATTGGGGTTGAGGAATGTGGGATATCCCTCTTACAGGTAAAAGGAAAGGATACAAAAGATGCTGCTCGCAATTGACAATTTTTGTCAGCGTGTCTGGTCTTGGGAATTCAAACTGAGTCTCTGACTTAGCTAAAGCTTAGTGGCATGGGAATATTTTTGGTTTCTGGAATACTACTTGATTTCTCTATTCATTGGTTTATATTATTTTGTCTTTTCTGGCAATCAGAAATGTCTCTGTAGTGATCTTATGGCAGGGAAAGTACCAAACATTTGTGTAAGAAAATGAGAAACTGAAAAAATCCTTCTCTTACTGGCCCTGAGATGGCAAAACTGGAACAATTATAGCTGTGAGCTATTATAAATTAGAGTGGAAACCATCTAAGGTGTTCAGTAAAACTGAAGTGGGGCATATCAATCCTGGACAAGGCCCAGAATTGTTGATACATTTAATATTATTAAAATTAATAATATGAAAGGACTTTGTAAACTGTAAGGTACTATATAAATATGAGCTAGTGTTATCATCATTATTATTTTCATATCTACCATTTTTTAAAGCCAATTGACCTTAGCTGTTGTTTGTTTGTTTCTTAAACTTTCAGAGAATTTCTTGGGCAGGGTTGGATGAAATTGGATAAAAATGAAAGAACACCCTCCATTATGAAAACCAGCCAGCACTTTAATGATGTGAGTAATCATAAAAAGTAAAAGACTTTTGGATACACTCCAGGAATGTGAAAGTCAAGGTTTAAACCTTCCCCCTTTAAAACAAATGCTTTAATTTTTTTTTAATCCAGAGGTGATGGAACGTTAAAGCTAACTTTAAAATCCTCCAAGAGCACAAAAAGAAGCAATTACTTTTGGTTTCATGACTAAGTGTCTAGCATTTTGATGCTATTCAAGTGTGGCTAAGTAGAAGGTTCCAAACTGAATTAAAAATTCTTGCTACTTTAATGAGATATTGGTAATGCATATCTCTTCATCAAAATGCAGCAGGGCAATATGTGACCTCAGTTGTCATCATTTTTCTTAATGAATGGATCTGGGTAATTTTCCATCTCTGGTCCACCTTTTACCTCTCTGCCAAGAAAACCCCAAATGGTGTCACAAAGAATCAGACGTGACTCCACAGCATTAACAACTGGGCAGCGAGGTGGAGCAGTGGAGAGCGTGCCAAGCTTGGAGTCAAGAAGACTCATTTTCCTGAGTTCCAGTCTGGCCTCATACACTCACTGGCTGTGTGACCCTGGGCAAGTCACTTAACCCTGATTGCCTCAGTTTCCTCATCTGTGAAATGAGCTGGAGAAGGAAATGACAAACCACTCCAGTATCTTTGCCAAGAAAACTCCAAATGACATCATGACGATTTGGACATGAACTGAAATGAATGAACAACTTGCAGATATGGTCTTATCAAAGAAATTATCACCTCCCACACTCTGGATACTTTGTTTCTTTCTCCTACTGCATTTTAAGAGCATATCAACTTTTATGGCTGCCCTGTCACATGCTTGGTCAGCAGTCCTCTATCCACTGAGAGATCTCTCCCAAATGGTACTTTTTTATGTGTTACTGTAATAATTGAGACTCATAATGATGACCTTGAAGAACTTCAAGACCCTTTTGAATTGTCAAAAGAATTAAATTATGTTTAATATCCAATTTAATAAACATTAACTGGTCACTTTGTACAAGTCACCATGCTAAACAATGGATATGTGATGGTTACTATTTTTGGTGTTAAGCATCCTATTCTAATTCTTTGTCAAGTGGGACTCTATGTATGCTGTATATGATTAACAAAAATATCCCATTCACCGGCCCTGCAAAGAGTTTCTCTCTCCACTCTAGAGATGCATGAAGTTTCATTAGTTAATTTTTGTAGGGAGCTTAAGTGCCTGCAGCAAGTTGCACCTTGAGTAGTATTATCATCTTCCTTTTATTGTCTGAGTTAAATAACAGGCTTGTTTTTCCCAAATGCTTCCCTTTAAGTCTCACTTCTTCTTGGCTTTGTATGTTAGATGAGTAACCTTGTGGCCTCCCAGATAATGAATTATGCTGATGTCAGCTCCCGGGCCAATTCCATTGAGAAATGGGTCGCTGTTGCAGATATCTGTCGATGCATGCACAACTACAATGGAGTGTTGGAAATCACCTCGGCCTTAAATAGAAGTGCAATCTACAGGCTGAAGAAAACTTGGGCCAAAGTCTCTAAACAGGTAAGTAACGATGAGCTACAGATATCATTCCAAAGATGACTTTCACTTAAAAGGTAGAGGCCACTGAACTGAGTGCCAAGATAAATATTGCTAATTAGGAAATCATTTAATAAAGTGAGCAGTGCAGTTGCCAAAGTGAGGTGCCCACTTGGATAATTATTGTGCTCTTGACACTAATTAATCTTCCTTCTGTTCATTTCAAAACCAATAATTTTAAGGAAAAAAATAATTTAAACCAAAACATTTGCAAAAATATTTGGGGAAGAAAACCTAACTTCATTAGTTGTCAGATTAGAATATTTTTCTACAAATCCCTAGGCCCAGGTAGCTTCCTAGAAAGCTCACTTTGCTACTGCTAGTCTAGATTTTTCCCCCCAATTAATAAGCATTCGCTTTCTTTCTCCCTTTCCTCTCCCCCAGGGGAAGGGGGGTAGAGGGGACAAAGCCCCTGCAACAAATATGCATAATCAAGCAAAACAAATTCTCATGTTGGCCATGTCAAAAAATGTATGTCTTACTCTTCATATCTAGCCCATCCATCCCTTCAACTTCAGGAGATGGGTACCATGTTTCATCATGAATCCTCTAGAATCATGATTGATCATTCCATTGATCAGAATTCTGGAGTCTTTTAAAATTATTTATTTTTAGAATGTTGTTAGAGTATTACACATTTTCTCTAGTTCTCCTAACATCACTGCATTACTTAAACACGAGGTTCAAGTGATATCCCAGATCTCACCACTTTTCCATCTGTATAGATTTCTACTTATGCTTCCCAATTACATTAGATAAATTCCTTCCTCCCATTCCTTCTCTTTTTTTTTCCTTAGCGTATCCTTTCCCTTCTTCCTTTCTACTCAGCTCTGATCTTTACATCAGGAATGCTTGGAAGTTCTCAAATTCATTAAAGGTCCATTTTTCCCCATAGGATTATACTCATTTTTGTTGGATAGATTATTCTCAGTTGTAAGCCTATATCTTTTGCTTTTTGGAATATCATATTGCAAGGTCCTTAATAGTGGTAGCTGTTCATTTTTGTGTGATCCCAACTGTTATGGTTCCTTGATACTTGAACTTTTTTTTCAAGCTGCTTTGACTTGGAAGCTCTGGATTTTGGCCATGACATTAATAGGACTTTTCATTTGGGGGGTGTCTTTTAGTTAGTGACCAGTGCCCTTTGGTTCTACTATCTAGGCAATTTTCTTTTGTAATTTCTTGATATATGGTATCTGGGCTCTTTTTTTTTTCCAGATAGTCCAGTGATTCTTAAATTATCTCTCCTTGATTTATTTTCTAGGTCAGTTTTTTTTAAAATAAAAGATAACTTATTTTGGGGGTGGGAGGTTCTGAATTTTTTGATTTTTTTTAATATTTCTTATTATTTTGTAGCATCACTAACTTCTCTTTGGTCCATTAGAATTTTCAGGGAGTATGTTACTTATGTTAGCTTTTGTACTTTTCATGCTAAGATGTTAATTCTCCTTTTAAATCTCTGTAACTTTTATTTCTTTGTCAGTTATTTCCTTAATCCCTCTCATTTTATTGATACAATTTTAAAACTCATTTTTGACACTTGCATTATTTCTTCCAGGGATTCTAATTGATCTTATAGACAATCTTTGTTTTTCTTTAAGGCTATTTAAAGGTGTTTTGGAGTTATTTTTCTCTTTTGGGTTTGTGTCTTGGGCATCCTGGGCCTCATAATAGCTCTTAAAAACAACAACAACAACAACAACAACAACTCATTCTTCCAGTGTTCAGGAATTGCTTGCCTGGCCAGCAGCTCTGGGGGGCTGCATCTGTGGTCCTGGCCCCTCTAGGAAACCCCTTCACTACTGCCCTTGGTCAACTCTGCACTGCTGGCCTGACTCAGAAATCTAGCCAGGGTCTACGATCCTAGCCCATCCCTCTTCCTTTGTTTCTGCCCTGGTCATTTGCCTATAGGTTGTACTGGAAATATAACCTACTGTAGTTTCTATATCCCAGTCACTACTAAGTCCTATGGACCACTCTACCATCTTCATTAATCTTTCTCCAGTCTGGTTCTTTATTAACCAACACAATGAAGTAATAAGAATCCAAGCCAGCAGCAGTACATCTCACTTTCTCCTAAAATTGAGATTGGAATACTCCAAGGGGAGAGAGGGGAAATGTCATTGAGTAAATAGAGTTGGCCTCAGCTTTTTTCCCCCTCTTTAACTATCTCCTAGTTTTGCTAGTCTGATCCCAAAGTCTCATCACTGCTTTTTAAAGGTAATTTTCATCCCTTTTTTCTAGCTCCTATTCCAGCATTTCACAGTCTTCTTTAAGAATACTATCAAACTTTGCCAGTAGGGCAATTTATTTTACTTTTTAAAGTAACATTTTATTTCCTCCCAATTACATGTAAAAAACAGTTTTTAACATTTGTTTTTTTTTAATTTTAAGTTTCAAATTCTATGCCTCTCTTCCTTTCCTCCCCCCTCCCTGAGATGGTAAACAATCTGATATAGATTATATGAATGTAATCATGTAAAACATTTCCATATCATTCATCTTGTGAAAGAAGAGTCGAACAAAAAAAAAAAAGAAAGTGAAAACTAGTGTGTTTCAGTCCATATTCAGATAACATCAGTTCTTTCTCTGGATACAGATAACATTTTTCACTATGAACCCTTTGGGATTGGTTGTGTTGGATCATCATCATTGCTGAGAATAGCTAAGTCATTTACCATTATTCATTGTACAGTATTGCTATTACTGTGTACAATGTTCTCCTGCTTCTGTTCACTTTGCATCAGTTCATGTAAGTCTTTCCAGGTTTTTCTGAAATCATCCTGTTTGTCATTTCTTAAAGCTCAGTAGTATTCCATCACAATCATATACCACAACTTGTTTTACCATTCCCCTACTGATGGGCATCCCCTCAATTTCCAATCTTTAGCTACCACAAAAAGAGCTGCTATCAATATTTTTGTAAAAATAAGTCTTTTTTCCCTTTTTAAAAAAGGCTCTTTGGGGTATAGACTAGCAGTGGTATTGCTGGATCAAAGGGTATGCATAGTTTATAACCCTTTGAGCATAGTTCCAAAAAATGCAATTCATTCAAATTCAACAAATATTTGATCAACACTTCCCATGTAAGGGGCAGCTAGGTGGCGCAGTGGATAGAGCACCGGCCCTGAAGTTAGGAGGACCTGAGTTCAAATCCGGCCTCAGACCAAACACTTGACACTTACTAGCTGTGTGACCCTGGGCAAGTCACTTAACCCCAATTGCCTAAAAAAACCAAATAAATAAATAAATAAAACACTTCCCATGTAAAAGGAACTTTGGGGAAATTTTAAAAAATATACACACACATAAAATATACATATACTATATATGTATGTAGATATACACATATATTATGGGTTTTTATATATATATATATATATACACACACACACATATATACACACACACGTATTTTTATTAAAACATTGTTCTAGTCCTAATGGAGTTTGCCATATAGTTGATTTAAAGTTTGGCTGATACGTAAGTACACAAAACTGCTGGTTCTGCATTTTATATAAATTTAATCTATCACCAAGTATTTATTTATTACAATAGTAATCACTAATTAAGTAATAATACTAATAATTAGTAATAAAATGAATAATTTGTTAGTAATAAATTTGTTAAGCACCTACTATGTGCCAGGTGCTGGGAATAGAAATACAATGAATGAAACAATCTTATTCACCTGGAGCGTATATACTCATGGGAGAGACAACAAGGACTTATATAAGTATAGAATAGATTTAAAGACAATAGATACAAGATGCTTGGAGAAGGAGGCAGTAACAGCTGGGGACAGGAAAGGCTTCATGCAGAAGGTGATGACTGAGCTGCGCCTTGGAGGAAGAGGCAGAGGTGACTCAAGGCGCTTCAGGTGATGGGAAAGGAGAATTTGACAAAATCAGATTCCACCAACTATTACTGTGCAGGTGCCTGCGGAGATAAAGAGAAACTGCACATGGACCCTGGCCTCCTAATGAGAACATTATTGAATACATTGCTTGAAATTCTGAAGGTGCTCCAGGCAAGTTTAGTCATTAAATGAAATGAGCAGCAGTTCATTTGCAAGGTTGGTACGTCCCCTCAGAGCTGCCATTGACAGAAGCTGGGCTGTGGACCAGTGAGATGCCTATCAGTATTTCCAAATGATAACTGTTTTAGAATGGGTTCTCATTAGTTCAGAGAACTCTCTTCTAGCTTTTCCTGCAAAATATAGATGAAAATGCCTGTCCTAGATCAGATGCTGTGATAATGTATAGAAATATACAACAGGTTACAGTTTGCTGATGAAAGTAAGTGATCACAGGGCAGCCAGGTGGCATAGTGGATAGAGCACTGGTCCTGGGGTTAGGAAGATTCATCTTCCAGAGTTCAAGTCTGGCCTCAGACACTTGCTGGGTGACCTTGGACAAGTCACTTAACCCTGATTGCCTCAGTTTCCTCACTCTAAAATGAGCTGGAGAAGGAAATGGCAAACTGTTCCAGGATCTTTGCCAAGAAAACCCCAAATGAGTTCACAAAGAGTTGGACACAACTGAAAACAACTGAACAACAACATAAGTGATCACATTTCTGAAATAACTTGGTCTATATTCAACAATATAAAACAGCTACCATGTGCTGGGCACTAAGGATACAAAAATAGATAAGTATATAGGCCTTGCTCTTAAGGCGCTTAAAGGGAGCAAAGAATTACTGTATTTCCTAGGCTAACATAATGGCAAAACAATTGGATTTGCTTGCTATGGCATTTTTCAGAATTAGACATGCTACAAATGCTTCATCTTGAAAAATCTACTGAACTTTGAGTCAGAAAGATCTGAGTTCAAATTCTAACTCAGCTGCTTAGTAATTCCATGACCCTAGACAAGTCACTTGATCTCTCTCTGAGCCTCAGTTTCTTCATCTGTAAAAGGTGGGGCCTGTATTCATTGTCATCTCTTTGTTGTTGTTATGTTGATTTAGTCATGTCCAACTTTTATAACCCCATTTGGGGTTTTCTTGGCAGAGATAATGGAGTAATTTTCCATTTCCTTCTCCAGCTCATTTTACAGACGAGGAAACTGAGGCAAACAAAAAGTTAAGTGACTTGCCCAGGATCACACAGTTAGTAAGTGTCTGAGACTGGATTTGAACTCAGGTCCTCTGGACTCTAAGCCTAGCACTTTATCCACTATGCCACCAACGTCCCTCTTTGGTCCCTTTAATCTCTAAATCTATGACCCTATGGCCTCTTAGGCCCTTTACAGCTCCGAATCCCATGTTTTCTCTAGAACTCCTATAAGCAGTTCAGCTCATCAAAAAACCATATTTCCTATGTTACAATTCCAATTGCCTATTCCCTTCCCTCTCTCTTTAAGGTAATTCTCCCTCTATATGCTCTTGTCCCCAGGCAGTGTGAGTAATACCACACTGTGACCCTTATTTGAGTTATTCATGGTACCACTGTTGCATGCCTGCTTCTTTCTGAAATAGATGAACCTTCTGTGTTTTCTGTCATTTGGCAGCTCATGCTCTGAAAATAACTGCTGCAGAAGGATTTATGGGATGTTCATATTTTTCTTTCTAGACAAAAGCTCTTATGGACAAACTTCAGAAGATTGTATCTTCAGAAGGAAGATTTAAAAATCTCCGAGAAACACTCAAAAAGTATGTTTTCTTAATCAGTAAAATTATCCACAGAGTACAGGAACACATCGCATATTAAGAATGAGAGAGCTGGCTTTAATTTTGCTTTCAAAATGATTATTAAAAATAACTTTATATGGTTTTCAACTAAAACAATCTAGCTCAGTGGAATTTGTTTTTAGTTCACAGATTTCAAGTTTCACTGAACCAATCCCAGGTTTCTTTTCATTTTTCCTACCTGTCCAATCAATGAAAAGTATCTTACTAAGTAATTTACATTCCAAGTACTGTCTTGGAGACTCGAAGGCAAAAAACTTAGCAGTCTCTGTCCTCAAGAAGCTTACATTCTTTTGAAGGAGGCAACATTTACATGTGTAACCATAGACAAAATGTAACAAAATAAGCACAATTTAATTAGGGTAAAGGGGGCACCAGCAGCTGGAAGCATTAGGAAAGACTTAATGCCAAAAGACTCCTGTAAGTTGAGTTTTGAAGGAAATAAGGGTTTCAAAGAGGAAGAGGTCAGGGGTGTGGGGAGTTGCATTACAATATTGCAAAGGCTTCCAGACAGAAGATTGAGTTTTATATGTAAAGGAACAGCAAGAAGAAGATAGTTTAGCTGGACCATAGCATGTAGGAATGGAAGTAACATATATGAAGACTGAAAAGATAGTTTTGGGCCAAGTTGTAAAAAACAAAAAACAAAAAAAACAAAAACAAAAAAACAAAGGCTTTAAAATAGAGTGTATATATTTTTTCCTAGAGGTTATAGAAAGCCATTGAAGTTTATTGAGTAAGGGTGAGACATGGTCAGACTATGCTTTAGGAAAATCACTGTGTGGAGGATTAGATTGGCGTATGGAGAGACCTGAGATTGGAGGATCATTTAGGTGGTTAATGCAGTAGTCCAGGCAAGAGGCCATAGGACCTGAGTCAGGGTGGTGGCACTGTTATATTGTGGGATGTTATGAAAGTAGAAACGAGATCTGACAACTGACTATCTATGTGGAACAAGAGGGTAGGAGGTGCAGATAATGCCAAGGTTGTAAATCTGGGTGAGTAGAGGGATGGTAATGTTCTCAGCAGAAATAGAGGAGTTTAGAAGAGGGGTGAGTTTGGTAGAAAAGAGAATGAATTCTGTTGTGGATATGCCAAGTTTGAGATGCCTCTGAGCTGCCTGGTGCCAACTGTCAGATAACAGCTGGTGATGTGGGACTGGAGCTCCAGAGAGGGACAGGCTGGCTACAGAGAACAGAGGAAGGATCCCACCCTCCTCCACTGGCCTGCTGCCCTCCCTGATTGAGCCATTCATCCCCATCTGACTGAATACAAGCCATAGCTATCATAGATTACAGAGTTATAAAACTGGAAGACGCTTTAGAGCCACCAAGTCTAACCCTCGTTAACAAATGAGAAAGCTGAGGCTTGGGAATATTAAGATTTGGTCAAGGTCACAGAGGTAGAGACAGAACGCAGGACTATTTGATGACTCTGGAACGATGTCAGAGATAAGAAATGAGAGGCAGCATGGTGTAGGGAAGAGAGCTAACTTCATAGCCAAGAAAGCTTAGGTTTGAATCCTGTGTCTGGCACATACTGTCTTTGTGACCCTGGCCAAGTCACTTAGGGCTATAGGCAACTTTCTAAGATTGTGAATTGCAGAGAAGGTGGCAACCTGCATTGGTAGAGGGAGTTAAGTCATCTGGGACATCTCTCTAGCAACGAAATCTATCCATTTAAAGAAGAAGAATGATTAATAAAAGAAAAAGTCAGTGTTAGGAGATCAAGCAGGTTTGTCCCCTAAAAAGCAGAAAGAAAGTAAATTCTGACCAAAGGGGGGGGGGGCAATAGATCTCTATAACATCTAAAGACCATTTAAATGATCACTAAAAGAGGGAAAAACATGTGGCCTGTGATGCAAGAGGTACAATAAACTTGATGATTCCCTGATGGCTGTTGATTTTTCTGTAATAAGGTATGGGCTATAGCTAGTCTTATAGAAGTTTCAGAGAGTTTCCTTGAATGAAGGTGGCCTAGTGGAGGGCTAGGCTCAGTCAGGAAAACCTAAGTTCAGTCCTGCCTCTGATATTTACTAGTTGTGTGACTATGGACAAGTCCCTCAAGCGCTCTTTACACTTTAGTTTTCTTATCTATAAAATGAGCATGATACCTATAGTGCTTAAATTACAGGGTTGTTATGAGAATCCAGTGAGAATGGACATGGAGTGCTTTGCAAGACTTAAAGTGATATATAAATGTTGGTGATTTATTATCATGGAAAAAACCATTTTTGTTGACTATAGAATGAAATGAACGTGCTAAATAACCAATAGTGATGTGGATCTCTCTTCTTCTGCTCCCAGCAATTGTAACCCCCCTGCAGTCCCATATCTTGGAATGTACCTAACTGACCTGGCGTTTATTGAAGAAGGAACACCAAACTTTACTGAGGAAGGCCTTGTCAATTTTTCAAAAATGAGAATGGTAAGTGACTGGCTTAAAAAAAAAATTCACATGTGATTTCCTAGTACTTCAAAAAAAAAAAGCACTTTTACTACACTCAGAATTTCTCAGAGTTTATAATGGTATTGGATAAAAGTTGAAGATAAGAAAAATGCCATTTGCCTTATATTTCAGGGATGGTAAAAACCTGCCCATCTTCAGGCTGGCTCCTTTAGCTGGAGGAGTTGTAAAGAATTTGACAGTGACAGTGTTGTTATTGTTATTGCTTATTTATTTCAGTTGTGTCCAACTCTTTGTGGCCCCATTTGGGATTTTTTTGGCAAAGATACTGGAGTGGTTCGCCATTTCCTTCTCTAATGTGTGCCCGTTTTACAAATGAGGAACCTGAGGCAAAGAGGGTAAAGTGACTTGTCCAGGGTCACACAGCTAGTAAGGTCCTGAGACCAGATTTGAACTCAGGAAGAGGAGTCTTCCAGACTCCAGGCCCAGGGCTCTGTGCACTATGGTGCCACCAAGCTGCCCAAGCTAGTGGTCTAGGGAGAATGAAAACCCCAGTATTGGCTTCCTCTGGACACATGTGCCTTCCCATGTAGATGGCAGTGAAGCTTAGTTATACCCTCTGTGTGTGTGTGTGGATGCGTGCGCGCATCCACACACACACACACATATACACACACATATCCTGGCTTATTTGTCTTAGTGAGTTTGGCAGATTTCAAAGACTCTTTGTTTAAGTTCCCATCTCTCCTTTGCCTTCTCTGTTATCCAGTATCCTCTTAGATCTTTGGTATCCTAAGTTAGAAATATAGACAGACAGACAGTGTTTATTAAGTGCTTACCATATGCTAGGCATTGTGTCTAGTCCTAGGGATACAAAAAGCAATAAATAAGGCATTGCTTACCCTCAAAGAAAATAGCTAAAATAGCTGACATTAATATAACACCTTCTGCACTCTACTAAAGGCTTTACAATTGTTATCTATCTCATTTGATCCCTCACAAGAACCCTGGGAGGCAGATGCTATTATTATCCACATTTTACAAATGAGGAAACTGAGACAACCACGTTAAATGACTTGCCCAAGGTCACACAGCTAAGTATCTGAGGCCTGTTTGAATTCAAGTCTATTCTGACTCCAGGCCCAGTGCTCCATCCGCTAAGCCACCTAGCAGTCTCCAAAAATGTAAGGAGCTTACGTTTGAATGGGAAAGATAACACGTAAAAGGAAACTCTAAAGTGGGCAGGAGGCAGGGGGAAAAAGAGGATAGTATCATCCCCTACCCACCCACCCAGGGATAAGGTGGATGTCAAGGAGTGAAATGAGCTGTAAGTGAAGTGGGCATGGCTGGAACCCCTCATGAAATACAGAGAAATGTCCCCTAGCCATTGACCCTTTTTGGGTACTGTTTTTTACAGTTTTGTCTTTGATTATATATAATTTACATCTAGGCAGGTAGGTTGCTCAGTGGATATAGCCCTGGAATCAGGAAGACCTGAGTTCAAATCTGGCCTCAGACACTAGCTATGTGACTCTTGGCAAGTCACTTAACTTCACTTTGCCTTAATCCACTGGAGAAGGAAATGGCCAATCAGTCCAGTATCTTTGCCAAGAAAACCCCTAGGACAGTATTAGCATACTGTGGTCCATGGGGTCAGGAAGAGTCAGACATGATTAAACAACTGAACAAGCGAATAATTAGTATATAGCCTTACTGTCTATCTGTTACCTTCCATGAACTCAAACTGGCTGCTGACTTCCCATTTCCATCTTTCTGTACCCAGGGTTCCTGGGTCCCTCTCCCCACCATATTTCTGCCAATACTATAGAAATCTCTGTGATGCTTCACAACTTTGGTCATGGGATCATGCCCCTATCCTCACTCAGTGCTAGGGGAACAAAACACAATTAGTCCCTTGATCAGAATAACCACTGAAAAAATCTAAAATAATGCAGTTACCCTGGTGACAAAAGAACACCAATTTGGAGGGAATATAGAAATGAAAACAAGGAGCATTCTTCAGAATGGTCTCAGAGTCTGCTGTTTCCCAGGCTTCCTTTCCCATCTAGAGCTTGTGCTGTATATCTGTGCCTGAGACTGATGTCATACAATGATGTTGAAGGTATATAGATCAGAAAAGAAGAAGAAGAAAACATGGGGTACAGAGAGCAAAAGGGGCATAGCCCACTGGCCTCCACCATCTTGGTAAATGGGATAACTGACTGCTCCAGAAAGATAGCTGCAGACAAAGGGGTGTTTTTCCACCCAGAATTTGTAAAAAGAGTAAAATATAAAGTTCCTTTATTTGCCTTTTGTTTCTTTGCTAGATATCACACATTATCAGGGAGATACGCCAATTCCAGCAGACTTCCTACAGGATAGACCACGAGCCAAAGGTAATATGGTACTGACATATGTGCTATGCTTAACACAGAGACTGTACTTAAAGCTAAGCCCCAGCTTCAGAAGACATTGACTGACTTTTGCATCTCACAGAACCTTCTTCCATAAGATAATGGCAGATGCCAGGAGATGTTCTGTGACATAACAAAAAGGTTGCATTCCTCTAAGCAAATCCCACAGACTTTTTCACCTTGTGCCTGCCTCAATGCAGTATTCATTCTCAAACACCTGAAGTTGAAATGCCATCATACTTGACCTGTACATGCATTTTAACCTTTATATATTTGCCCCAAAGTCCAGCCATCCCAGCAAAGTATTTATCCTTTCATTCTCTTTTATATTGTGTAGAAACGAAACAACTTTAGAAATATTTCATAGCGTACCTTGGCTGTGTGATGTATAAAAAGTTTGAGAGACATAGTTTCTGGGTAATTAATCTTTTTATTAATTGTGCAAATATATAATTAATAAAAGGATCAGTAGCACTCTCAAATGCCAAAGATCCCTCATGGAACCCATTCAATGCTTATATGCCTTTGGAAAAGTGAATGTTCCTGAGGGTGGAAATAAACTCTGGTTAACAAGTAATGAGAGAATGAATATTATAATGAGAGGTGGACTTATTCTAATCAGGGTTTGGGAGATATGACTCTGATCACTCAGTCTTGGTCAAAGAGACTTACCTATACCCATATCACACTATCTAGGGTAGTCTAGACAAAAAGCGTAATCCACTTTTACCTAGACCTGTCCAAGTGAAATATGATGAGCCAGAATCCGTCAATTTACCTAAACTAAAATTCCTTTCCCTTTTGAACAGATCTGAGTTTTCCCTCTCATTATCAGCCCTGCATTTCAAAGGCTGCCTGAATATAGGCAAACACCCCTATAGGGGCTGATTTCTGAGTAAGGAAGTAGAAAAGGGGGAAAACCTTGGTCCTAATGCAATAATTGGTTATTAATATAAGAGAGAAATAATTATTTCTCTCAGCTGATTTCTATAGCTGGTTAGCTTCCAAATTTTCACCAGAAGGAATAAACTACAAATTAAAGGGTTTTTACTGAGAAAGACTGAAATACAGACAAACAAGACCTCAAGGAGCTTGCATTCTAATAAGGAAAGAGTGCATAAAGGAGAACAAGAAAGTAGGGGAAGGGTGTACCTGCCAGGGGCGAAGGTGCTGCTAAGGTCAAGTTCAGAAAGTGAGTAAAGTCTGAACGAAAGGACTAGATTTCAGAAAAAGATTTGGTTTTTCCGTGTATTTGAGTAAATGCGTTCTGGGTTTCCCCTCCTCGCCACAGGTCACCCAGTACTTGCTGGACAAAACTCTCATCATAGATGAGGATACGCTGTATGAGCTGTCACTAAAGATTGAACCTCGACTCCCTGCCTGAAGAGCCAGCTTTGCCCCTAAATCTGTGGAAAGAGACCCGAACTGTGCCTGCCATGCCTGCACAATGGGTGGGGAAGGGATGAGATTTCAAGCTCCATTCTCCTCTGACAAAAACTGAGGCTCCCGGAAATTCTGTCTCAAGCCAGAACAGAGCCGTTTAGGGTGCAAGGCGAATGCTTCAGACTCGGGCAGGAGGCTGGTGAAGGTGTCACTTTGCAAAGCTAGAACAGTATTTGCCTCTTTTTAAAGGAAGGCTGGAGTAGAGAAAGAAGGCCTTTGTCACACTGAGTGGCGGTTGCTAATTTCGTGGGGGTAACCAAGGGGGCAAATCTGACTCTACCATGTTCCATTAAGAGCATGTGAGCAGAGACAGAGAGAGAGAGATGATGATGGTGATGATGATGTTTCTCTGGCATGTTACTTAACAAGAAACATCTACCAACCCAACCTTAGGATATATATGCTTTCATTACATTCACTTTCAAATCAGTGAGAGCTTCACAGCAAAATGTAGTCACCTTAGGTGCGAGCTGCCCTGCCCCTGAACTGTTTCTGCTTCATAGCATGTGCACTGTTTCAAATGTATGGATCAATATGTATCTTGAAGTAATCTAATGTTCTGAATTCATCTTTTCAGTCTTTGGGCAGCTATACAAGAAGACAAAGATGGGGGTGGGGAGCACGGGGGACAAAAGTGGAGTAAACTTGACTTTGTAGATAAGTTTCCCTTAGACCCAGAGAGCTGCTTCTAGTAAAGTGGAAGCCCAGTGCATTTCTCTAGCATCCACTCTCTCTTTGTTGGAGTGGTCAGGCCCCAGGTAGATAAAAGAAGGGACCGTCCTGAGTCCCAGGCATCTGCTTAACTTCTCCGGGATCAGGGGCTCTGGCTGCTGGCTGATTTTACTGTCAGCTCAGACACCTGCTCTTGACTATTGTCACCCTGAGATCTCTTCCTTTCCTCCTTCACTCCCATAACCCCACTGGGGAAGTGGCTAATCAAGCCTAAAAGGCAATAAGTTCCTACAATGAAGACTGCAGGAATGGTGTGTTAAAACTTTTCAATGCAAATATTTGCTTTAAACAACATTGTCTTTGCTCAATATCGACTCTGCTTGTTTTCTGTATTTCTACCCTGGTAATTTCTTGGGGGTAATGTTGGGATTCTGTTCTGGTAAGGACACTGTTTGTTTTTAAAGGCAAGTGGATCCGAGATTATGATCTATGACCAGAAAAGGTTTTGTGAGTAATATTTTTAAAGCCCTGTGCTACTGCATGATGACAGGTAGAATCCCCTCTGGGCATGCAACACTTCTAGTCTTCTGCCAGGGTTTGGCCTATAGTAGCTGCAGGGGAATTTAGGGCAACAGACCCCACCAGGCACCCCTATTGCCCACAGGGAAAGTCATGTAGGTTATAGCTAAGATTACCTTTCCCCAAACTATCAGCTAGTGAAGAAATGGGGCTTTGTTATTGTTTATCTCTCTTCTTTTTTTAGGGAGACAACTGTTGTATTTAATTACAAAGGAAAGGAAAAGAAAGTGAAAAAGATGTTGTTACCCTAGGCTTTTGCATCTGACTTTATCTCTAAGAGTCAAGAAGCTTATTAATGCTGACAATGAAGAATTGATCTTTCGGGCTTGATTTTTTTCCTCTTTATTTGCACTCTAATTATGTTACTAGAGCTAACAGCTGTCCAATAAATTCCATTCAGTCTCTTAAGACCAGTGGAAGGGCTACCATTGAGGATGCACCTTTTGTGGCAGCGAATATCATCATGTTTTCTGTACCTCAAGGGCCATTTCTGTAAATAACTACATAACAAAACATCAAATAAGTACTAGCAACTCAATTTAAAATCTTTGAAGACCTTTCCAGAAGCATCTTCAGTAATTCTGAATTAACTAGCACGATAACATTATACCTGAGAAGGGTCATTTAGAGATGTTCTATTTTCCTTTAAAGAAAAAAAAATTGCTTGTTCTTTATAGTATGAAATAAGAGGCTAATGCATCCTGATGCATGATAAGAAGCATGGGGTTCTTCAGATCACAATAACATGCAACTGTATAGTTCATTTATCAATTGTGCATAATATAGAATTTGAAATTAACAACTGGCAGCTGCATACAATACCACAAAGTCTGCAGTAGAGAAGGAAAAAAAACAGATTGCCCCTTTTTTGGCTAGAAACCTACTCTTGCTGCTTGCAAAAAAAAATAAAAAAGGATAAAATTGAGTATATGAGAATATGAAATGAGAGGCTGGCATATCCTTGAGTTACTGTCTAAATAATGATGGAATGGGAGGAATGTCAGTTCTGCCCTGCAGTGCCAGAGAGCCTCCAGCAGTGAAGGAAGGGCTGACTGTGCGCCCATCACATTTTTCTCCTGATTTCACATCTACATCTGAATTGCAAATTTGGACACATTTTATTTCTCTGTTCCAAATGAATCAGTGTCTATACACACCCTATCTAACCATGTTAAATACAGATTATTAGAGAAAAATAGGAACCAGGAGTCTCTTAAGTGGTCAGTCCTATTCTTCCCACCCTACCAAAGCAGGTAGAAGGGATGCAGTGATTCAGTAGCTACTTTCAAAAAGCTTTCTTACATTGTAGCATCTGCTGAATCTGCACAGGCCAGGGTGGTGCCACTGCTGACTACATTCCCCCCTTCCATGTTTGGCTCACATCCACTAGCCGAGGTGTTGACCTTTTCTTATGTCATTGATCCCCATGACAGTCTGGTGGGGCCTTTGGATCCCTCTCAGAATCATGTTTTTAAATGCAGAAAATACAAAGGAAAACAATTATAATGACATAGTTATAAAAATTGTTTTTTTAAAGTTCACACACAGTGAATTAGGAATCCCTGTTCTGGTAAGATGGGCAAGAGCTGTGTGAGGGAATAAATGGGGTGCAACGTCATACTTATACAGTTATGTGCCTCATGTGATATGCCCCACATCTGAACAAGAGTATTGTGAATTCACTGAGAAGGAAATACGCCCTCAGGTTCCTGAAGATTTTATTCTCCATTTTTAAGCCAAATGAAATAGGGGACATACATAAAGAACGCTTTATAATACCTTCATTACGTTGTTGTGTCCTTGTCATATTTCCGTGGCAGATCTGAAACTTTGTAGGCCATGAGATAGATTGACACTTATCTCCCTTAAGCCCTTTGGATAGACCATCCCATCAGGATGTGGGACCACTTTTGGTTTCTGATTATGTGGACTGTCACTTCACTTCCAAATAGAAGACATTAAAAAAATGTACAAGTATTTGATCCAAACTACAAATGCCTATGTAGGGAAAATATATACTACATGGACAGAAATCAAACTCTACTCTCATGCTTCCACCTAAATACCCACAATTGCCATGAGATTATCTTGGAGCTTTTAAGGGATACCTTTGGATATGAAATAAGACATCCAGTTTCACCACAGAGCCCCATCTCTTGCTAAAGCAGATAGGTTCTTTGACATAAAAAGGCATGAAGTAGAGTAGTGTCACCTTCCCTTAGTATTTCAGTGAAATAACTCAGTTTAGTTACTTAGACTTGCTGGAGGACAATTTTATTTAGTCACCATTCAGCAAAGCATCCAGTTGTTATTTGGTGAATTTCTGTAAAATTTAAAGTTATTATTAAAACTAAACCCTTCTATTTTGTATAATTTGGAATAGATAAAATATTGTCGAGTTTTGATTTTGTATAGTGAGCATACTCACCTCCTTTTCATGTAAAGCCATCACTAAATTATATAAGACAAAATTTTGGCTGGATAAGATTTTAGAAATTTTCAAAATTCTGAGGAGTAATTTCTTCTACTTTATGATAAATAGTTTTCAAATAGGTTTCATTTCTAAATTGATCAAAATAAACATACTCTTTACAAAATAAAGGTTTTAATTGATTTTTGTCTAGCTTAAGTTGGCCTACTATCCCCAAATAAATATCTTCTATGATTATAAAGTATATCATGTATGTATATATATATACATGTATACACATATAATAGGCATATTTGTATGTGTCATATATGGATGTGTGTATGCATACATACATATATATCCAACCTCAATAATCTAATCATTTTTGCAACTCCATCACAATAGGTTATAAGGATGGAGATCTGTTGTAACCAAACAGAAAAAACCTGGCTAACATCTAGAACAGGTAAAAACAATTAGCAAAGTCATGAATTATTCTTCTGTTTAGCCTTAAACAGGAAAACAACTCACTAGTTATATAATAGTTGCTTTGATGGCAAATGTTACCATATGAAATTATTCAGTGTTGAAATAGATTTTTAAAAGAAATCTGTTACAGTTAAAGAGAAGAATCCTGGCTGGTGTCCATAACAGGGAAGAACAATTAGCAAAGTCATGAATTATACTTCCATCTAGGCTCAAATAAGAAGACAAATTGCTAAAGTGACAGTTTATGCTATGATTGTGAGTATTAGCATGTGAACATGTTGGTTGAACCTCATATCCTGGTATGAAATAAAACACTAATTCAAACATTCTTCAGTTCAAAAATCACAGTTTCATTTATTAAAGATCACCAAAGGCCTGTAACCAAAGCAGAGTGGAACAGAACAAGCAACTAGTTATCTTTTTTTTTTCTTTTTTTAAAGTATAACCAGATGGATCATTTATGAATGTTATTTGTCCTTTCTGTCACTGTGTAGTATGACATAGCTGTCCAACCTCAATGCAGGAATTTGTCATATTTGATCTTCTCAAGGAAAAAATCATTCCACCACCCTCCCTAGTCCCTTTAACAATGGATTTGAATGTGTAGTTCTTTAGATGAAAAAAAAAAGTTTGTGTTTCTTGGAAGGCATACTATTAATATCCAGTCGTGTTATGTCTCCTCTGACATCTGATATGTACTTGATATTTTGACAGAAGGTTTTTGCTTCATGTACTAAGGCTTATTGACTTATGGGGTACAGACTGTGCCTATATGCAAATTAAATACCTATTTTCAAATTGTAAACCTCCTTTGTGTGTTCATTTCATTCTCCTCCTCTTGCCCTGTTAAATTCCTACGTCCTGGCCCCCACCCATCTTTCTAGCCTTTGCTGCCTCCCCCCCAAGATACCTTCTAAATCTCCTCACCACTGGCAACGACCTTTCCCCTCTGACTTCAGAGAACACTCGGTTTTACACTTTTTAAGTGTCCTCATCATACAATGTTGTAAACTATAATTATCTATTTGTATCTCATCCCTCTGTCAGACTGTAAGTCTCCTGAGGGCAGGCACTGTGTCCTCTCTAAACTTTATATATCCCCTGATGACATCTAGCATGGTGCTCTCCCTGCTGTAAGCACCTAATAAATATTTATAACATTTCAGCAAAACCTCCTCCCATAATTATGCATGGTTTCATTGTTAACAGAACTCCAAGCCCTCTATTCAGAAGGAAATCATTGGAAGAGTGGACTGTTGTCATCAGCTGTTACATGAAAAATTCCTTGTTTATTAAGTCAAAGGAGCACGTGTTGTGGTGATGCCCTTGGAATATGGCTCCAGAAGGGATGGATTCTGTGGCCAGTTAGCCCTTCCCTTGTAGGACTAGATTTGTGGTTGTAATAGTGGAACTTGAGCCAAGTGCCCAGCTCCCAAGACTCAAAGAGCTACCTGATCCATTCATTTTCTAATAATAATGATCTGAATCTTTGGGTTTCTCCTCCAGTAGCCATCAATAGCAGGCCCTCGGTGAATGCTGGATGACTTATTGAGATGTAAGGTAGTCTGTACGTGAAGCAGCTAAATGATATAGTGGATGGAGCACCAGGAAGTCAGGAAGACCCGAGTTCAAATGTGACTTTACACACTTGATTGCTGTGTGACCCTGGGTAAATCACCCTTTGTCTGCCTCAGTAAATGATGAGATTGGATTCAACTCCAAAGGTTCCTTCCAACTCTTAAATCTCTGATCCTATGGTATTATCAGGGGCAGCTAGGTGGTACAGTGGATAGAGTGCCAGCCCTGGAGTCAGGAAGATTCACTGAGTTCAAATCTGGCCTCAGACACTTCCTAGCTGTATGACCTGGGCAAGTCACTTAACCCTGCTTGCCTCAGTTTCCTCAATTGTAAAATGAGCTGGAGAAGGAAATGGCAAACTACTCTAGTATCTTTGCCAAGAAAACTGCAAATGGGGTCATGATGAGTCAGACAAGTCTGAACAAACAACAAACAGTGCTTTTATCCCTTCACACAACTTCAATTATCAGCTCTATGCAGATGACTGTCAGATCTAGATGTGTAGCCCAGATGTCTCCCCTAAACTTCAGTCCTTCATTTCCATCTGCCTGGAAAAACATTAATAGAATATTAAATTTACGACGTCTAAAATTAAGTTCATCATCTCCCCCTCCCACCAAAAAAAAAAAAACCCAAACACACACTATATGCATCTATTAAATATATTAAATGTTATTCATTCTATCATTAATCAATGCTTGGCACCCACCAAGCATTTATTAAGAACCTATTATGTACCAGGCACTAGAAATAAAAAGATAAAAAGACTAAGAGAAACAAAAAATTAGAACTCTACAGCTCTCTTATGTAATGCCCACAGTCTAGGTTGCTGATCTTTAATCTTGCTTCTGATCTGGGCCATTTCTAGCTAGACCAGGGGAGAATTCAGTCTTCCTCACTTATCTCACTTGGACCTCTTTTTCATACTCAGTCTTTTGTACATACCACTCATCACAAGCCATTCCAACCAACTTGTATAGAAATGTCACCAATATATAACTACCCACATCCAAAATTTCAGACACCAAAAATAATTTTGGGAGCAATAACCCTTTTTTTTGTGGTTCAGAAATACCCTTAGTAAGCTACTAGAATAAATTCTACAAAGTTTACCAACTTTTCTATTCCAATGAGGCCGCTGAAATGGAATTGTCTGGCCCTGGTCTGAGAGCTGAATAGAAATTAGGCATTATTGTACTTCCATAAAAAGAACAAAATATACCATCATCTTGTGGAGGGAAAATAGAGGCCCTGACATGCTGGTATTGGGGGCATGTGAAAAAGGAAGGTGAGATCCACTAGGAGTGCCTTGTTCTTCATCCTCACCATGACTCCCTTTCCCTCCAAGTTTGAGTTCTTTCTTAGGCCATTGCCCCATGCTCTGGCTCCATTCTCCTTCATTCTCTAGCTCAACTTGGAGTACCAACTCAATTATGCAGTGTCTTTTACCCTTGAATCCATCACCCCTTTGTCCTATTGCTAATCACATCTTGCCAAATCCCAACTTTGGATTATATAATCAGAGAGTAGTAATAGGCATCTACTATGTACTGGACACTATGCTAGGTCTTGGGGATAAAAGTACAAAAGATAAATCCTTACTTGCAATGAACTTATTTTCTAATGAGGAAGACAACAAGTACACATACAAATGCACACAGCATAAATATAAAGTTAACAAATACAAATTCATTAAACTCAAGGTGGTTTAGGAGTTGGGGATATTGGGAAAGATTTCATTCAGAAGATGGTACTTGACTTGCATCTTAAAAGAAGAGAAGAATTCTATGATGCAGAAGGAAAGAAGGAGTGCATTCCAGGTCTGGGGTATAACCAATGCAAAAGTATATCAATGGGAGAAGGACAGAGAATAAGCCAGTTTAGCTGGATTGCAGAGTGCAGAATGGGGAGTAATATGAAATGAGGCTGGAAAGATAAGTGGGGGCCAGGATGTGCACAGAGGGCTAAAAAAGCTAAATGGAGAACTTCATTGTTGATCCTACAAGCAATAGGAAGCCACTGTGGCTGATGGAGTAGGAGAGTCATATGGTCAGAGTCATGCTTAAGGAAAGTTACATTGGCAGGAATGGGTAGATTGGATTAGAGTGGGAAGAGATTTGAAGCAAAGAGAGCAATTAGGTGGCTTTAGGTGAGAGATGATGAAGGACTAAACTAAGATGGTAGTGGTGTGAGTGGAGAGATGGGTTTGTATGAGAGAGATGTTGTAAAGATAGAAATGATAGTAACTGGCAACTAATTGAATATGTAAGGTGAGGGAGAGTAAGGAGTGCAGAATAATGTTGAGGTTATGAAGCTCAGTGATTAGAAGGATGGTGGTACCTTTAATATAAAGAGGGAAGTTTGGAAGAGGGGTGGGTTTAGGGGGAAAGGTCAAGAATTCAGTTTTAGAAACGTTGAGTTTAAGAGGTTCTGGAAACAACCAATTTGAATTGTCCAATAGGCAATTGGTAGTGCTGTACTTAAGCTCAAAGAAGAGACTAGGATTGGATAAATAGATCTAGGAGTCACATGGATAGTGATAATAGCTGAGATTCTAATGGGATCTAATAAGGTTAGGAGGACAAAGAGTGTAAAGGGAGAAGAATGGATGGCCCAGGACAGAACCTGGGGAAACATTAATATTAAATGGAGGTGATAGGGACGATGAGCCAGCAGAAGAAGTAGTTGGAGGCTGGAAGCAAACCAAGGAAGAGTCATATCAAGAAGACTCAGAGAAAAGAGCATGTCCGGGAGGAGAGGGTGATCAACAGTGTCAAATGCTGTAGTTGGGTTGAGAAATATTAGGGGCCAAAGGGACCATCCAACTTGGCAATTGAGAGATCATTGGTGTTATGGTCACATGAGCAGCAGGATGAAGGATTAGACATTTTCTCTGATCCCCACAACATTTCAAACTTCTCTATAACAGTGGTACCAAAGATAAAGCAACTTCAGTTGGCTCCATGTTCTAGGACATCTTGAATCCAAAAGAAGGTTAGAAAAAACCAACAACCATGAACTGACACTTATTGACCCTGAAACTCACTCAGCACCCTTCCCCCTGCCTCCTGCACTACTGGCACTGAGGCTGCACTAGCAGACCCAAGGATATGACACACCTTACAACCAAACCCACTACTACATCCTGAATTGCCTCTCCCCCTCTCCAGTGCCATAGACACCCTAGGCTATGGAACTTTGCTTGGATCTCAACAGCCACCTTCCTTCAGAAGCAAAAGCTCACCAGGGACAGCAACCTGGAAGCACTAATTCTGCAAAGCTCTAAACTGCTGGTACTGAACCAGAGAACTGAATGGGACAGGTTACCAGGACAGGACACCATGTGTGTTGGGGGAGGAGGGGAGAGCATGCAGCACTCTACCAAGTCAGAGGGAAAGAGTACAGCATCCAGCTGAGGCCAGTTCTGACCACACAAAAGTCCACTGGGGCAGAGACCTAGGCTGGTGATTTGTGAATTGCCCAGTGTGGGAGGAAGCTAAGGTGCTTTGAGATCCAACCCCCATGGAAACCACAATCAGAGGGGAGAGAGTCATAAAGTGAGTGATAAGGAAAATGGTGGGGGTGGGAGGGGGAATGAACTTACCAAAGATTTCAGGAAGAAGAAAACTCTAAGGCCTTGAACATCAACAGTTAAATCAACAGGAAAAACAGCAGCAGGAGGAAATGTGACTTCTAGATCTAGCCAATGAGTTCCTCAGGCATCTATGAGTACAGACCAAAACAAAGGAAAACGATCTAACACTTGATGAGACTGAGGACCCTGTGGGAACATGGAACCACAACACACTGTTATATTTTCTGAGTGGTTAGAAAGAGGAATGAGGATTATAAGAAAAGAATTTATGTCCTGAACAGCAAAAAGAACAAGCAGAATAGAAAAACTGGAATCTACAATGGAATGTTGTACAGAAAAAAACAAAAGCTCTCCCAGAACATGACAGGACAAAAAAACCTTAATACCATAATGAAGGAAATAATAGAAGAGAACTCTCTAGAACTTTTGAATGTAGAAAATACCAATTGAAAGTAATTATCAAAACTATCTGGTAGTGGCCAAGAAATAGAAAGATAAATCAATGTAACAGAACAGACATAAGATTTACAGCAGCAAATAAATATACTAACCTTGTATTTGACAAGTGTAAAGACTTAAGATTTTGGAATAAGAATTCATTATTTGGTAAAAAATGGTTGGGAAAACTAGAAAGCAGTCTGGCAGAAATTGGGTATAGACCAATATCTTACACCATTTACCAAGATAAGGTCAAAATGGAAAGATGACATAGATATAAAGAGAAGTATTAAAATAAAATTTGAAGAACATGGAACATATTACTTACAAACTTATAAATAAGTGAGCCATTTATGGACAAGAGGTGGAGAGCAGGTTCCACTTCTGGGAGCCAAGATAGCGGAGTAAGAAGTAAGTCACTCTTACACTCCCTTAACCTCTGAAAGCCCAGAAAATACATTACAGGAAAAGGCACAGAAACCTACTACAGCAGAGAGAAAGAAAGGAGGGAGATGAGCGTTGTATGAATCTTACTCTCACCAGATTTGGCTCAAGAAGGGAATGACATAATCAGTTAGGTATAGAAATCTAACTTGCTCTATAGGCAGTAGGAGGGAAAAGGGGAAAGAAAAGGGAGGGGGGATAGAAGAGAGGGAAGAAGTGGTAAGGGTAAAGGTGAAGAAAAGGGAAGGGGCTAATAGAAGGGAGGTGGGAGTGAGGGAGGTGGTGGTCAAAAGCAAAACACTAGTGAGGAGGGAAAAGGAGAAAGGAGAAAGAAAAGCATAAACAGGGGGGAGGGGAAAGGATGGAGAGAAAGACACAGTAATCATAACTGTGAATGTGAGTGGGACGAACTGTCCCATAAAATGGAAGCAGATAGCAGAATGTATTAAAAACTATATATATTTAAAAAACTATATATGATTAAAAACTACAATATGTTGTTTACAGGAAACACATTTGAAAAAGAGTGAAACACACAGGGTAAAGGTAAAAGGCTGGAACAGAATATATTAAGCTTCAGCTGAAGTAAAAAAAAAAAGCAGGGGTATTCATAGCAGCTTTTTTTGTGGTGGCAAAGAATTGGAATTTGAGAGGATGCCCATCAATTGGGGAATGGCTGAGCAAGTTATGGTATATGAATGTGATGGAATACTATTGTGCTATAAGAAATGAAGAACAGGCTGACTTCAGAAAAACCTGGAAAGACTTGTATGATCTGATGCTGAATGAAGTGAGCAGAACCAAGAAAACGTTGTACTCAATAACAGCCACGTTGTGTGATGACTAATATTGATAAACTTAACCCTTCTCAGCAATACAAGGATCTAAGACATCTCCAGAGGCCTTGTGATGGAAAATGCTATCCACATCCAAAGAAAGAACTATGGAAGTTGAATTGCTATTTTTTTTCCTCTCCTGTTGAGTTTTGTTTCCTCCTTCTGCTGGTTCCTCCTATTGGTTTTAATTTTTACTTACAACATCACTAATGTGAAAATATGTTTAATAGGAATGTAAATATATAGCCTATATCAGATTGTGTGCCATCTCAGGGAGGGTGGTGGGGAGGAAGGGGGAGAAAAATTTTAAACTCAAAAGCATATGGAAGTGATTATTGATAAATCAAAATAAATTAATAAAGAAAAAAAAGAAAAAAGAAAAAGAAAAAAAAGCAGGGGTAGCAATCCTGAGCTCAGACAAAGCAAAACAAAAATAGATCTTATCAAAAGTGATAAGGAAGGAAACTACATCCTGCTAAAAGGTGCCATAGACAATGAAGTAATATCATTACTAAACATATATGCACCAAATGGTATAGCATCCAAATTCTTAGAGAAGAAGTTCAGGGAGTTACAGGAAGAAATAGACAGCAAAACTATACTAGTAGGGGACCTCAACCTCCCCTTCTCTGATCTAGATAAATCTAATCACAAAATAAACAATAAAGAAGTTAAGGAGGTGAATAGAATATTAGAAAAGTTAGGTATGATAGACCTCTGGAGAAAATTGAATAGGAATAGAAAGGAATGTACTTTTTTCTTGGTGGTACATGGCACCAACACAAAAATTGACCATGTACTAGGGCATAAAAACCTCACAATCCAATGCAGAAAGGCAGAAATATTAAATGCATCCTTTTCAGATCATGATGCAATAAAAATTATACATAATAAAGGGCCATGGAAAGATAGACTAAAAAATAATTGGAAACGAAATAATCTAATCCTAAAAAATGATTGGGTCAAACAACAAATCATAGAAACAATCAATAACTTCATTCAAGAGAATGACAATAATGAGATAACATACCATAACTTATGGGATGCAGCAAAAGTAGTTCTTAGGAGAAGTTTTATATGTCTAAATGCTTACATGAATAAAATAGAAAAAGAGGAGATCAATGAATTGGGCACACAACTAAAAAAACTAGAAAAATAACAAATTAGAAATCCTCAATTAAACACCAAATTAGAAATATTGAAAACCAAAGGAGAAATTAATAAAATTGAAATTAATAAAACTATTGAACTGACAAATAAAACTAAGAGCTGGTTTTATGAAAAAAAACAATAAAATAAATAAACCTTTGGTTAATTTAATTAAAAAGAAAGAAGAAAATCAAATTACCAGTATCAAAAATGAAAAGGGTGAATCCACCGCGAAAGAAGAGGAAATTAATACAATAATTAGGAACTATTTTGCATGCCAATGAATTTGACAATCTTAGCAAAATGGATAAATATTTACAAAAATATGAATTGCCCAGATTAACAGAAGAGGAAGTAAAATGTTTAATAACCCCATCTCAGAAAAAGAAATTGAACGAGCCATTGATGAACTCCCTAGGAAAAAATCTCCAGAGCCAGATGGATTTACAAGTGAATTCTATCAAACATTTAAAGAACAATTAATTCCAATGCTATATAGACTATTTGGGAAAGTAGGTGAAGAAGGAGCCTTACCAAATTCTTTTTATGGTATAAATATGGTGCTGATACCTAAACTGGGAAGAGTCAAAATAGAGAAAGAAAATTATAGACCAATTTCCCTAATGAATATAGATGCAAAAATTTAAAATAAAATATTAGCAAATAGATTACAGCAACTTACAACAAGAATAATACACTATGACCAGGTAGGATTTATACCAGGAATGTAGGGCTGGTTCAATATTAGGAAAACTATCAGCGTAATTGGTCATATCAACACCAAAACTAACAGAAACCACATGATCATCTCAAAAGATGCAGAAAAAGTTTTTGACAAAATACAACACCCATTCCTATTAAAAACACTAGAGAGCATAGGAATAAATGGGATCTTCCTTAAAATAATAAATAGCATCTACCTAAAACCTTCAGCAAGCATCATATGTAATGGGGATGAGGTAGAAGCATTTCCAATAAGATCAGGGGTAAAACAAGGATGTCCATTATCACCACTGTTGTTCAATATCATACTGGAAATGTTAGCTTTAGCAATAAGAGAAGAAAAAGAAATTGAAGGTATTAGAATAGGCAAAGAAGAAACAAAGCTATCACTTTTTTTTAATTTTTAGGCAATTGGGGTTAAGTGACTTGTCCATGGCCACACAGCTAGTAAGTGTCAGTGTTTGGTCTAAGGCTGGATTTGAACTCTGGTTGTCCTGACTTCAGGGCCAGTGCTAAAGCTATCATTCTTTGCAGATGATATGATGATATACTTAGAAAATCCTAGAGAATCAACTACTTGAAATAATAAACAACTTTAGCAAAGTTTCAGGCTATAAAATAAACCCACATAAATCATCAGCATTTCTATATATTACCAACAAAGCCCAACAGCAAGAGATAGAAAGAGAAATTCCATTTAACATTACTATAGACATTATAAAATATTTAGGAGTCTACCTCCCGAAACAAACCCAGGAACAATATGAACACAAGTACAAAACACTTTTCACACAAATAAAGTCAGATTTAAATAATTGGAAAAACCTCATTTGCTCATGGGTAGGCCGAGCTAATATAATAAAAATGACAATTCTACCTAAGCTAATTTACTTATTCAGTGCCATACCAATCAAACTACCAAAAATTATTTTATAGAGTTAGAAAAAATAATAACAAGATTCATTTGGAATAATAAAAGGTCCAGAATATCAAGAGAACTAATGAAAAGAAATGCAGGGGAAGGTGGCCTAACCATTCCAGATCTTAAATTGTATCATAAAGCAGCAATCATCAAAACTGCTTGGTACTGGCTAAGAAATATAGTGGTGGATCAGTGGAATAGGTTAAGTATGCAAGACCCAGTAGTCAATGACTATAGTAATCTGTTATTTGATAAACCCAAAGACCCCATCTTCTGGGATAAGAACTCACTCTTTGACAAAAACTGCTGGGAAAACTGGAAAAGACTATGGCAGAAACTAGGCATAGATCAAAATCTCACACCATATACCAAAATAAAGTCTAAATGGGTTCATGATTTAGATATAAAGGCTGATACTGTAAGCAAATTGGGAGATCAAGGAATAATTTACCTATCAGATTTATGGAGAACAGAAGAATTCATGACCAAACAGGAGATAGAGAACATTACAAAACACAAAATGGATAACTTTGATTAAATTAAATTGCTAAGTTTTTGCACAAACAAAGCCAATGCAACCAAGATTAGAAGGAAAGTAGAAAATTGGGAAAGAATTTTTACAACCAATCTCTCTGGTAAGGGCCTCATTTCTAAAATATATAGAGAATTAAGTCAAATTTATAAGAATATAAGTCATTCCCCAACTGATAAATGGTCAAAGGATATGAATAGGCAGTTCTCAGATGAAGAAATGAAAGCATCTATTGTCATATGAAAAACTGTTCTAAATCACTATTGATTAGAGAAATGCAAATCAAAACAACTCTGAGGTACCACATCACACTTATCAGACTGGTCAACATGACAAAACAAGAAAATGATAAATGTTGGAGAAGATGTGGGAAAATTGGAACACTAATGCATTGTTGGTGGAGTTGTGAAATGATCCAACCATTTTGGAAAGCAATTTGGAACTACGCCCAAAGGGCTATAAAAATGTGCATACCCTTTGACCCAGCAATAGCATTTCTAGGGCTATATCCCAGAGAGATCATGCAAATGAGAAAAGGACCCATATGTACAAAAATATTTATAGCAGCTCTTTTTGTGGTGGCAAAGAAAATTGAAGGGATGCCCCATCAATTGGGGAATGGCTGAACAAGTTGTGGTCTATGAATGTAATGGAATACTATTGTGCTATAAGAAATAATGAACAGACTGACTTCAGAAAAACCTAGAAAGACTTGTATGATCTGATGCTGAGTGAAGTGAGCAGAACCAGAAGAATGTTGTACACAGTAACAACCACGTTGTGTGATGACTAATATTGATAAACTTAACCCTTCTCAGCAATACAAGGATCTAAGATATCGCCAAAGGCCTCATGATGGAAAATGCTATCCACAAATAAGAAAGAACTATGGAGCTTGGATGCAGATCAAAGCATACTATTCGCTATTTTTTTCTTCTGTTGTGTTTTGTTTCTTCTGGTGGTTCCTCCTATTGGTTTTAATTATATCTATAGCCTATATCAGATTGTGTGCCATCTTAGGGAGAAAGGTGGGGAGGGAGGGGGAGAAAAATTTTAAACTCAAAAGCTTACAGAAGTGATTGTTTATAATTCAAATAAATTAATAAAAAATGTAAAAAAAAGAGCGATGGAGAGCAGAGTGAGGTGTAAAATTGATAATTTCAATTACACTAAATTTAAAAATGGTTTTCTACAAATAAAACAAATGTAGCCAAGATTGGAAGGAAAGCAAAAAATTGGGGAAAGAAAATTGAGGGAGACAGTTTCTCAGAGAAAGGTCTCATCTCTCAACTATGTAAAGAACTTTGTAAAATCTATAACAATATGAATCATTCCCCAACTGATAAATGACCAAAGGATATGAACAGGCAGTTTTTGGATAAAAAAATCAAAACAATTTATAGTCATATGAAAAAATGCTTTAAAGCATTATTGATTAATGAAACACAAATTAAAACAACTTTGAGATATCATTTTATACCTACCAGATTGACTAAAATGATTGAAAGGGAAAGCAAAAATGTTGGAGGGGATGTGGAAAAATTGAGGTGCTAATTCATGGTTGGTGGAATTGTGAATTGATCCAACCATTTTGGAGAGCAATCTGGAATTATGCCCAAAGAATTATTAAGCTACCTATATACCCTTTGACCAATCAATATCACTACTAGTTCTATTTCCAAAGATGATTAGGGAAAAAAGAAAATAACCTATATGTTCTGAAATATTTATAGCACCTCTCTTTGTGGTAGCAAAGAATTGGAAATTGAGGGGATGCCTGTCAATTAGGGAATGGCTGAACAAATTATGGTATATGATTGTTATGGAATACTGCTGTGCTATGAGAAATGATGCACTCAATGATCTTAGAAAAACATGGAAAGACTTGCATGAAATAATGAAGAATGAAATGAGCAGAACCAAGAGAACATACAGTACAAAGAGCATAAAGTAACAGCAATGTTATTTTGAGAATGAATTTGAGTGAATAAGTCATTTTGACTATTATAAATACCCAAATTAAGTATAAAGGACAAATGAAGAAAGATGCTATATGCATCCAAAGAAAGAACTTATAAATAAAAGTATGTGTGTATATAGATAGATAGATAGATATGCATGTATGTATGTATGTATATATGTATGTATGTATGTATATTTGTGTCTAATGGTAGCCATCTCTAAGGTGGGCAAAGGAGGAGGGAAGAAAAAAGGAAAAAAAGAAAAATAAAGAAATTTACATGATAATTTATTATATATTTAAAAGGAATAGCGAGTTGTACATAAATTTGCAGTTTCATGTATAATCATCTTTTTATTATACTACATTATGGAAATGTTTGTTTTATTCCATAAATTAAAAATAAAACAAATAAAAACATTTTTAAAAAAAGAAAGAATTCAAAGATCAACTCCAGAAGGGAAAAAAAAAACAAGGCTGCAAACTCTATGACACATACAGTTAAATTTAATAATTTAAGAAACAACAAGTTTTGTAATCCATCAAGAGAAGGACCTTTAAACACAAAGGAAATGACATTTGAATAACACAAGACTATTCTACATCTTCTAGTGTAACACCTCTCCTAGAAAACCTAAGAGAGAATGGAATAATGTGTTCTGAAGAGCAATGAAACTTAAGACGTGACCTATCCTGCAAATCTGAGCTTAAATATACAGGACAAAAGATGGATGTTCAACAGTATAGAAGAGTTCGAAACATTTTTAAAAAGAAAACTAGAAACGAAGAGATTATTTGCCTCTCAAACACCCCAAACAACAGAAATACAAGAAGTATGAATAAAATGCAGCAGGCAAGGACACTAACAGAGTGAAAGAGATCAATAAGAGACTTCTTTCTAATTATATACAAGGAGGCAGAGGTGAAGGTGGAAATCTGGTAGAGATAACAGTGAAGAGGACAGGAATTATGAGCAGAACCTAGCAACAATCTGCATGTAGGTGAACCAATGCTTTTTTTGTAGGGCTACCTTACAACGTAAAATTTGGAACATGAAAGGTGGAAGGAGGGGAGAAGGATAGAGAGGAGAGTATGATTCACTGGGGTCAAATTAAGGGTTAGCAACAAGAGGAAGATGATCTCTGTGGGCTCTGGAAGAGAAAAGCTTACAGGGGAGTAGGTGAAGAAAAGGGAGGAAAGATAGAAAAGGGTAGGGGAAAGGAAGGAGGTCTCACTTAGGAGGTAGGTTTCACTAATTAATGTTCTAAGACAGATGGTCAGTAAAGGGAGATGAGGACCTGACACTAGATGAAGCCTGGGGGATTTGGCGTTTGAAACACCTGTTCTACATTGTTGGGGAAGGGAGGTGGAACTCCTGGGAGCAACAGGCACCTCAAGGAGCAGGAGAGCAGGGACACAGGGAGGAGATTTTTGAGGCAAGTGTGAGGGGGGAAAGGTAAATGGGAAGATACAGATTAGTATGGGCTGCATAATCAGGAATGTGGTGGGTGGGCAGGGGTGGTACTACCATGGGTCAGTGTTCTCTCTGAGACCTGCAATAATTGGCATTGTTCTGGGAGGGAGGCACAGTGGAAAAGGGGAAGCCATGGAGCTATGTCAGAAAGCACCTGGAGGCAAGAACCTAAAATGGAAGCTTTTATTGCGCAGATAATACAGGGAAAAGAAAGAAACTAGATAATTAAAGGGGTCATGAATCAGAATGAAGGTCTAGAATAGATGGAAAGAGGGGATGAATCATGAAAAGAGTGACAGAAATACTTTTTTGAAAAAAAAGTGCAAAAGTGCAAAATAATGAAACTTTTCAAAATGTATTGAATAGGACTAGATGAATTGGAGGACAGTGAGGGGGAAATCTACTTGACTGAGAGGTGAAAAGATGGGAAAGAAATATATAACTTGATAAAAGCAGGAGAGGAAAAGAAATCAGTAAACAAAGCCCAAAGGGAAAGGGATAGCAAAAGGAAAGGAACAGAGGAGAGGGGAAGATAGTTAGTGGGAACAGGGCTACCTTAAAAAAAAAAAGATTAAAGTAACTGAAGTAACATATTACTGTGTTTACAGCAGAAGTGTTAAAAATCATAATTTGAAAAAATATTAGAGACAGATGGACAAAAATATAAATCTAACTTCAAGTGTGAATGGATTAAATAATCAAACAAAATGAAAAAGAACAACGGATTGGATGAAAAGACAAAACCCAACATTCTGTGGCTTACATGAAACACATTTAAAAAAACAAAGACATATACAAAATAAAACTGAGAGGATGGGGGAAATTTTTACTATGCATCAAATGAATCCAAAAAAGTAGGAGTTCCCATCATGTTATCAGAGGAAGCAAAAATAAACATTCAAAAAATGAAAAGGGATAAACAAGGAAACTTCATTATATTCAAATGAACCATAGACAGCAAACCAATGTCAATAATAAACTTATATGCTCCAAATCCCTTACTATCCAAATTCATATAGGATATATTATCTGAACTTCAAGAAGACATAAACAGTAACATAATTGAGATAGGAGACTTCAATATCCATCTATCAGTTTTGGATAAGTCTAATAGAAAGACAAACAAAAGGGAAAATATACATTTTCTGGAGAAACTAGAGTTAAAAGATTTATGGCATCTTCTAAATTGAACAGCAAAAGAATAGACATTTTTCTTTACACCACATGGACCTTTTAAAAAAAATTAAACATGTACTAGGTCACAGACATGTTGTAAACATATGTAAATAGGAAGAAATAGGTCATACATCCTTTATAGACCACAACTCAATAAAAATAGAAATTGGTTCAGGAACCACAAACAAAAGATACAGACACAAATGGAGACTTAACAATGAAATCTTAAATAATGAGTGAGTCAAAGAACAGATCATAGAAACAATTACTATGCCAAAAAAAATGATAATGATGAAGCAACATAGGAAAATTTCTGGGATTCAGATAAAGGAGTTCTTGGCAGGGGTGGAAATTATATCTGCATAAACATACATTAATTAAATTGAAAAAGAAGATTAATAAATTGAATACACATTTTAAAATATTTTTAAACAAACAAAATAAGCACAAAAAAGAAATGTCAAAAATTAGAAGGGAAATAGAAAAATTGTAAACAAAAAAATCCCATAGAAATGACAAATAAAGCTAAAAGCTGGCTCTTTACAAAGACTAATAAAATTGATAGATCCTTAGCAAATTTGATTTTTAAAAGGAGAGAGCAGAAAATCAAATCAATAAAATGACAAATGGGCAAGATGAAATCTTAGCAAAATCAGAATAATAACAATAATCAGAACATTTTGTGCAGTTGTATGCTCACAAAACTAATATTACTAAAGAAATAAAGGAATACCTTCAAAAATATAAGATACACAAAGTATCAAAAGACCAAGTAAAGATCTTAACCCAATCTCATAAAAGGAAATAGATCTAGTTGTAAGGGAACTACCAAAGAAAAACTTTATTTCTGATAGATTCACAGAAAAGGTATCAAACTTTTTTTAAAAAATAGTCTACTTCTTTCAGCACCTAGATGGCGGAATGAGGAAACAACCTTCTGGAGCCCTCTGTAATTCCCCTCCAAATAACTAGAAAACTGCTTTAGAATTGACCTAGGACAGGGCTTCTTAAACTTTCCACTTGACCTCTTTTTGCATTTCAGCAGTATTTGTTGGCATTGCATGGCCTGAGAGCATGCACAATACAAAGTGCACATGCCTTGTGTTCAGAATCAAAGCTGCAGTGAAGTTGTGAGATGCAACATAAGCAAGCACTTCCAGAAACATTTCAGATTCATTATGCCTTTGATTTTTAATTAATTTTTTGTCATTGTGCATTCAGAAACCTTTTACTTTTGCCAAATTTTTCTCAACCCATATGGGGTTGTGACCCACAGTTTAAGAAGCACCGATCTAGGAGCAGGAAAGCAGCTTACCAGCCCAACAGGAAAGGTCTATCTCACTGGGGTGGGAGGGGAGCAAGGTCCTAGAGCAGCAGCAGCAGCAGCAGCAGCAGCAGCAGCAGCAGCAGCAGCTTCATAGCAGGAGGCCTGCAACAAGACTTTAAGCCTAGAGCAATCCATCAACGAGGCTCCACCCTCCTACAAGCCAGCAGCCCCCTAGGCAAGTGAGCAGTCTATGTGGCACAGCAAAGCCCCACCCCAGTGACCTCACTCCCAGCACAAGCCACCAGGAGGCCTTGACCCCATTGCTGACCGATAATGAAGCCCCCACCCCAGAGGCCTACCAGCAGAGAGTCTCTGCTTCCATAGCAACCTGGCATCAGTGCCCCACTCCCCACCCCCACAGATTAGCAATAAAATTATTCCTCCAGGGCTGGCTAGCAGAGAGGCCTTGTTTCTATAGCAGCCCTTCAGCAACCCACCCCTGGAGCAGGCCAGCAGCTAAACCCCACACCCAGAGGACACCAGCGGGGAGGTTTCACTCCCCAGCACAAGCCCGAAGGGAAGCCTACCCTCTAGAGAAAGCAAACAGCTAAGCTCTGAAGCCCTGTGAAAGCCAGCAGTAAGACCTAGAGGCCCAGCATAAAAAGCTTGGGCCAGTGTATGACCAGACCCCAGTTCTCACATGAAACATCAAGCCACCCCCTCCCCCCAAATAAAGGCAGAAAATGAACAAAAAAAAAGAGCTTGACTATAGAAAATTACTATGGTGATAGCAAGGATCAAAGCAATAACTTAGAAGATAATAGTGTCACAATGGCTACATGTGAAACCTCAAAGAAAAATGTAATTTGGTCTTAGGCACAAAAAGAAGTCCTGGAAGAATTTTAAAAGGATCTTAGAAAGTAAATTAGAGAAGCAAAGGAAAAATTGGGAAAAGAAATGAGAATAATGCAAGAGAATCATGAAAAAAGCATCAATAGCATGGGAAAAGATATACAAAAATTTACTTGGGAAAATAACTCCCTAAAAAAATAGAATTGACCAAATGGAAAAGGAAGTACAAAAGCTCACTGAAGAAAATAATTCCTTAAAAATTAGAATTAAACAAGTGAAAACTAATGACTCTATGAGGCATCAAGATAAAATAAAACAAAATCAAAAAAGTAAAAAAATAGAAGAAAATGTGAAATTTCTCATTGGAAAAACAACTGACCTAGAAAATAGATCCAGGAGAGATGATATAAGATTTACTGGACTAATTGAAAGCCATGATTTTAAAAAAAAAACCTGAACAATATCTTTCAAGAAATTATCAAAGAAAACTGCCCTGATATATTAGAACCAGATGGCAAAATAGAAATTGAAAAAATTCACTGATCACTGTCTGAAGGAGATCTCAAAATAAAAACTCCCAGGAAGATCATAGCCAACTTCCAGAGCTCACAGATCAAGGAGAAAGTGTTGCAAGCAGACAAGAAGAAATAATTCAAATATCACAGAGCTACTGTCAGGATTAGACAGGATTTGGCAGTTTCCACGTTAAAGAACCAGACGGTTTGGAATATGATATCCCAGAAGTCAAAGGAGTTAGGATTACAACCAAGAATCACCTATCCAGCAAAACTGAATATAATCTTTCAGAATAAAAAATGGATATTTAACAAAATGGAGGAGTTTCAAACATTTCTAATTAAAAGACCCGAGCAGAATAAAAAATTTGACCTCTAAATACAAGACTCAAGGAAAACATACAAAGATAAAAAAGAAACAAGAAAGAGAAAACGTAAGAACATCAATATGGTTAAATTGTTTATATTTCTATATGACAAGATAATATTTGTAACTCTTAACAGCTTTATTACTATAAGAGCAATTAGAAGGAGTATATGTAGACAGAGGGCATGGATATAAAATGACTTTGATGGGATGGTGCCCCCAAAAACAAAATAAAGGGATAAGAAATAAAATTGCACTGGAAGAAGAAAGGGGAGGGGGAGATTGAATGGGGGTAAATTATCCCACATAAAAGAGATATATTATAATGGAGGGGAAGGTGGGGATAGGGGTGGCAGGCAAAGCTTAAGCTTTACTCTCATCAAAATTGGCTCAAAGAGGGAATAACACACACACTCAGTTGGATATAGAAATCTATAAGTAAAAAGGGATGGGGATAATAGAAGGGGGAACTGATAAAAGGAAGGGTTTATTGGGGAAGGTGATGATCAGAAGTAAAAAAAACACTTGTGAGGAGGGAAAAGGTGGAGGAGTAAGAGAAAGAGAGGGAGATAAACAATGGAAAAATAGCATGGAGGGAAATAACAGTTATCATAACTATAAATGTGAATGGGATGAACTCATCCATAAAATGGAAGTGGATAGCAGAATGGATTAAAAACCAATATGCTACAATATGTTGTTTATTAGAAACACATTTGAAGCAGAGAGATATACACATGGTAAAGGTAAGGGGCTGGAGCAGAATCTAATTATGCTTCAGCTAAAGCAAAGAAAGCAGGAGTAGCAATCATGATCTCAAACAAAGCAAAAGCAAAAATAGATTTAATTAAAAGAGATAAATAAGGAAATTATATCTTGCTTAAAGATACCATACCATGATGAAGTCATATCAATAATAAACATATATGCACCAAATGATAATAGCAAATAAATTTTTGAAGAAGTTGAATGAATTATAGGAAGAAATAAATAATAAAACTATATTAGTGGAGGACCTCAACTTTCCACTCTCAGAACCAGATAAATCTAACCAAAAAATACACAAGAAAGAAATTAAGGAGGTGAATAAAATTCTGGAAAAGTTAGATATGATCAATCTGGAGAAAACTGAATGGGAATAGAAAGCAATATATCTTTTTCTCAGAAGTACATGCCTGATGAGTGAGATTCATTAGATGCTCACTTCTCTCACCCCTTCCTCCTTTTTTGAATATTTCTATCACACACTCCAATGACAATAAATAGAAA
Organism: Vombatus ursinus; assembly: GCF_900497805.2. NCBI lineage: Eukaryota > Metazoa > Chordata > Mammalia > Diprotodontia > Vombatidae > Vombatus > Vombatus ursinus. The sequence goes on along the minus strand of NW_020954552.1, from coordinate 16,903,343 downwards.
TTCTCTCCCTCCCTCTCTCTCTCTCTCTCTCCCTCTCTCTCTCTCTCTCTCTCAATCTCACACACACACACACACACACACACCCTTATTCCTCCTTTCTATATTAATATATTCTTCCTGTAACCTGTAATGCAATAAAAATTATATTCAATAATGGACAGTGGAAAGAAAGATTGAAAAATTAATTGGAAATTAAATAATCTAATCCTAAAAAATAAGTGGGTCAAAGAACAAATCATAGAAACAGTTTATAATTACATTAAAGAAAATGACAACGAGACAACATACCAAAATTTACTGGATGCAGCCAAAGCAGTACTTAGGGAACATTTTATATCTCTAATTGCTTACACCAATAAAATAGAGGAAAAAGCAGATCAATGAATTGAACATGGAACTAAAAAAAAACAAACAAACTAGAAAAAGAACAATTAAAAATCCCCAATTAAACATAAATTGGGAATCCTGAAAATCAAAGGAGAGATTAATAAAATTGAAAGTAAGAAAACCATTGAACTAGTAAATAAAACTAGGAGTTGGTTTTATGAAAAAAAAACCCAATAAAATAGATAAAACATTGGTTAATTTGATTTTAAAAAGGAAAGAAGAAAAACAAATTACTAGTATCACAGTAGGTGACACTCCCACAATAAAGGGGGAGGGCCTGAGTGCTATCTCCTTCCCTTGTCCTTTTAGGCCATGTGCCTTGAAAAATAGGTCTGGAGTTTTGGCCTTTTTTTATTCATCCTCTTTAGTTCTAAGTGTAAGGAATGGAATCTCTCACCTGGGAGCTCAAGCCTTTGGGGTCCAGGAATCCAGACTGGGTGTTGATGCATCCAAGCTCGGCAGGTAAGCCATGAGGAGTAAAGGTAGGGTAGGGGGATGCTAGCCCTTGTGAAGCACTGGATTTGTACTTAGTGAGACCAATCCTATGTAGAAACGTAGCTAAGCTGTGAACCTAACTCTCCTTTCCTTCTCAGAGACTAAGGTGGTATAGGGAGAATTATGCCTTCAATATATTTGAGGAATTTTTTTAAGTTTGTTCTTGCTTCATCTTTGAAGTAAATAACCCTTAGTAAAAGCTAAAAAACAAAAAAAAAAAGATAATTTGAAATATGATATTCCAAAAGGCAAAAGATATAGGCATACCATCAAGACTAATTTACAGAGATGAGTATAATTCTACAGAGGAGGAATGGACCTGAATGGAATTGAGCTTTTTCAATTGAGAATTTTCAATGGAAAGACTGGAACTGAGGAGCACAAGAGTCCTGAGAAACCTAAAAAGATAGATTTGCTTAGCATTTGGAAGAAGCTGTGTGATAATCTAGTGACAACATTCCAATAGGGGGAGAAGACTCATATGGGGTCAAGACTCACAGTTTAAGAAGCACTGAAGAGATCATGAGTGAAAACAGTGTAAGAAACCCTGGTCTAGCTGTACCAGATCTCAAACTCTATTATAAAGAGGTGATTATCAAAACAATCTGCTACTGGTTAAGAAACAGAGTGGCAAATTACATTATTACAATGTAATGTAATGGCAAATTACAAATTACATTACAGTAAATGAGCATAGTAATTTAGTATCTGATAAACCCAAAGATCCAAGCTTTGGGAACAAAAACTCATTATTTGACAAAAACTGTATGGCAGAAACTAGGTATAGACCAATATCTTACTCCATATACCAAGATAAAGTCAAAATGGGTACATTATTTACACATAAAGGGTGATAGTGTAAGCAAATTAAGAGAGCATAGAATAGTTTATCTGTCAGATTTATGGTTAAGGGAAGAATTTAGGACCAAAGAAGATATAGAGAGCATTACAAATTAAAAGGTTTTTTGTATTAACAAAACCAATGCAACCAAAATTATAAAGAAAGCAGAAAACTAGGGAAAAAATTTTTCAACAAGTATCTCTGATAAAGGCCTCATTTCGCAAATATATAGAGAACTGAGTCAAATTTATAAAACTACAAATCATTCTCCAATTGATAAATGGTCAAAGGATATGAACAGGCAGTTTTCAGATGAAGAAGAAAAAAGTCTTCCTTCAGAACCTTAATGTCTTTAAAGGGTATTAAGGAAGTTAATAAGAAAGGGGGAACAAAGAGATTCTGAGGTGTATTGATTCAATTCTAAGGGGAGGGGGAAGGAAGGAGGGGAAGGTTACAGGAAGAATACATTAATATAGGAAGGAGGAATAAGGGTGTGTGTGTGTGTGTATGTGTGTGTGAAAGAGAGAGAGAGAGAGGGAGGGAGGAAGAGAATTTCTATTTATTGTCATTGGAGTGTGTGATAGAAATATACAAAAAAGGAGGAAGGGGTGAGAGAAGTGAGCATCTGATGAATCTCACTCATCTGGAAGGAAGGTTGAGTATACATATACACACATATGTGTACACACAAACATATACTCACACACAATTTAGTCTGGAAAAACTTCAAACTCAAAAGGAAAATAAGCAGGGATTGGGTGGGGGAATGGAGGAGTGCCTTAAGAGGGAAGATAATACCAGGAAAAGAATAGTTACAAGCAAAACAAACTTTCTGATCCTGAAGGGATATTAAAAGGGAGAGAAAGAAAAAAAGGAAGCTGTAGAATCTGAGCAGGCATCTTAGATTATCTCTTGGACAACTGAGAAATGGCTGAACAAATTGTGGTATATGAATGTAAGAGAATATTATTTTACTGTAAAAAAATGACAAAACAGACAACATCAGAGAATCTTGGAGAGTATGAACTGATTCAGGGTAAAGTGAGTGGAAACAGAAGAACAATTTATATAAGGACAGCAACATTGTAAAGAAACAACTTTGAAAGGCTTTAGAATTCTGATCAGACATAACTTAAACCCACATCATAACTGTGCTGAGCGGGTCCTCTATTCACTATGCAAGATAGCCTCACATTATGCCTGATAGAATATGATGTAGAGGAAGTAAACTGTGAGATTAGGGAAAATATCTTCTCCCCAGAAAAAGTTATCTTAGAGGTCAAAGAAACTGAGCTACAGGGTTGTGTAAATAGAGACAGATCCTTTGGCTGTATACTCAGCTCTGCTATAACTTCAATGTATGCATTCCCCCAAAAGCACCCCTCTGTGCAAAACGGAGCAATAAAAACCACAGAGCTTATGGGTAAAATGGGATTGGGGGGACAATGCTCAAAAACTTCATCAGTCACACACACACACACACAAAAGGTGGGAACCTTTTAATAATAATTAAACCTAATTTTTAAAAAAAGCACAATAATACCATTTCATACATGTTACATGGTTAAGAAATATATCAGTACTGTAATCAATAATGGGAGCGGCGTGTTCACACCCTCAGGCTTCTGCTGAGCCTGCTGCTCTGCTATGCCCCAGGTTGGGCTGCCCATATCTTTGGGCGTTTAGCTGGAGGCCATGGCAGAAGGGGGTTGGAAGTGGTCGTTCTCTGCTCACAGCTCCTACTGCACCAGAAGATATGTAATAAATATGGTACTTTACCAGGACAAAGACCTAAAGTTTGCTCGTGAAGGGCCAGTACGATGACCATTTGTGAATTATTGTGATGTGGTACAGGTTTCTATATTCTCACTATTTCTCACAGAAGAAATTGAGTAGAAGCAAACTTGAAATTCATATTATGCTCAAAATACACCCTAGTACACCAATCATATTGGAACAAATTCATTTTCAAAACACTAGCAGAACTATGTTTTATTCAACAACAGATAAGTCCGCTGATTGTATCTGGGAGGAAACCTCCTCTATTTTAGAGACCTCCTGCCCCATCAACATATTCCCATGGGATTAACTACAGAGAGGACATACCCCCTGGAACAAACCTGATCTTTATATCCAGAGACCTCAAGGTTAACATATTCTCCTCCAAATCACCTGACATCTAGTCCACATCACTCAGTTTCCCAAACAAGGAAAGCAGCTGAGCAGCCTCATCTCATAGGCTCCTTTTGTGCCTGTAATGTTGCCTGTGGGCTGGGTAAAACCCTAGGTATGCCTATCTCCCTTTGTTCTTTCAACCTGCTATCCAGCTGGCAACTGTCCACCAGCTAATACTAATTAAACTTTTTTATCTTTTGGCTTTGCGCCTTAATTTATTGGTATCTGAGGGGTTACAGGCTAGATTTCTTTCTTAAGGACCATGTCTTAAACCCAAATCACTCTGGCTCTCACTAATTGGCTAATAGTAAATTCCAGGACAAACCCCACCTGGTCATTGTTTGGGCCCTGATTGACTCTGAGTGAATGTAAATAGGAATTACTTCTGTTTTGACCAGAAACCCTGAGGGTCTTCCCCTCCCAGTATGATTTCTTTTTTCTAGACTAGAATAAAGAGGACATTTTTTTTTTTTGCCTTATTATTTAACCTAGCCTTAACACTGAATGGCCATTGCATCAGTCAAACTGAGACCTGCTAAAGATCTTAGCTTTAAAAGGCCAAGGTCTTCCACAGCATCTGGGCCATCTCCAATCATTCTGATGTGTATCTGGCCACTGGACCCAAATGGCTCTGAAGGAGAAAGTGAAGCTGGTGACTTTGCACAGCCCTCCCTCACTTAAATCCAATTCACTTGCATGTCATGGCATCAGTTCCATGATGTCACGGTCCTCTTCGAGAATGAAGGACAAACAACATTGACCTCCAATCAAATGGACCACAGTGGGAGGAATTACTCTTTGGGAGGATCTTAGGAACTCTGGGTTGAGGGATTCCCCAATGATGACTGGAGATATCATATGACAACAAATGCTATCTGAAAGAAACAAATACAAATGTCATTGTGAGGCACCTTGTAGGCCAGTGAGCCTTCGTTTGAACTGAACAGTTACTAGACAAGGCTGCTTCTTCTACTTTTGGCCAGGTAAGTTATAGCAGAGAATGTGAAGCAGGGTAGTTCTATAAATGAGTTCATCAGAGAGCCAGATGGACAATCCAGTAAAGCAGATGGTTATTCATGAGATAAAATCCCCTGCTAGATTCATTCTTAATTATGCCAAGAGGAGAGGAACTCCCAGAAGAAAAAGAATGATAAGTTGGTGACTTCCTTGTAGCAATGGAAACTGGACTTGTGACAGTCACCTGGGGCCCTTGGTTGGACTCGTTTTAAATGGTGTGGCTATTGTCCAAGATTTCAACTGGTCACTGCTATTTATAGGTAACCTTTCCTCCTGAGTTTGTGTTGATTGTCCCAAGCTGGATTATTTTTAACAGGGATCCTGCTTGGCCCTCTGGAATGGTACATTTACTAGGAAGTAAGTTTGCCCAAGAATCCACTCTAGGTAACTGAACTCCTGAGAAGAAAAATATGACATAATATTGCTAGACTCCAATCTGCAAAGAATACTGATTAGCAAGCAAAATGTCTGGGTTTTAGGGCACTCCTGCCAAACCCAAGCCTGATGTGGTTTGTTTTTTTTTTTTAAAAGTGTGGATGTGAAGAAATAACTTTGTCTTTCTCTCTTAGAATGTAAGCTCTTTGCAATCAGAGATTGTTTTATTTATCGTATTAGTATCCCTCAGCACTTAGGTACACTGGCTGGCACATAGTAGGAGTTTAATAAATGTTTAATCGAGTGATTGATAGATTACCTCCCTAGAGATTCAACCTGCTGACCTGGCCTGTTCAATATTATAGGCTTCTTCTAGGGAGGCTTTGTGAAGGTCAACTCAATCAGTGATTCTGAAAGAATCTTGGAGAACTGCTTACCCCAAGTGAAAGGGAAGGTGCTCAAGAAGCCTGCATTCCTAAGAAGATTGAATTGCATGGATGTTGAGCCAGAAAATAGTGATGGAAGAGAAGACTGCTACCAGGCCTTGTTATGATACGACCTCTTATAATAGAGCCAAAACCCATGGTATCTCTTCCTGGCAAGTTTGCTAGTTTTTGTTTCTTTGTCTACCTTTCTTTGTATCACCAGAACTTAGCAATACCTAGCACATAGTAGGTATTTGATAAATGCTAGTTGACTGACTGAGTTATAAACCTAAGAATATATTTAGAAAAGCTGTCATCCAAGAGAAATGACCAAGGCCCATGGGTCTTCATAGCCCACCACAGCCAGGGACTAGCAAAAAAGATGGTGAATTTGGACAAGGATTAGTGACCCACATGTTTTTGTGTGTATAAAGCAATGAGAGTCTGTTGTAGTATCTCATCCAGAGATGTGCTAATGGTGGTTAGAAGCACACAAAGCTGTTAAGTACTCCTATCATCACCCTACCTTATCTCGGGCCAGAATCCTTCTCCCCTTGGGAGTAACTTTACTTTTAAACCAAGTCTGGGAAGATGGTAGAAGCCCCACCTCAATGTCAGCCCAACTAGTTGCAATCACCACAATTTTTTTTTCCTGAATATTTTTTTTTGCCCAATTACCTGTAAAAACAACTTTTAACATTCATTTTTAAAAATTTTGAGTTCCAAATTCTCTCTCTCCCTCACTCCCCTCCCCCTCCCTAAGATAGTAAGCAATTGTATATACATATATAATCATGCAAAACATTTTCATATTAGTTATGTTGCACCTCTGTCCTTTCTAATTCATTGCCTTGGAAGGACCAGGCATTAAACATTCTTTCTGCCCTTGTAGAAGTTGTAAAAATGAATCAATGGTTCTCTTCAATAGCTTTGAGCTCCAGCCAGAGAGAGCAATTTGGCAAAATATCAAAGTTTTAAATCTATTGTTCTTCTCCCAGGATACAACCCCCACCTGCCTCTTTCTATTGCATTCCCAATAATACATGGAGATTAACAATACAAGCGGTTAACAACTTTCCTCACATTACTGGCTTAAGAAACAAAGTAATATTTAAATAAAGAAAAACAAACTTTTTCTTAACAGAAGAAAAGGGTTCAGGCCTCTTTCCAGAGAGAGGAAGAAAAAAAGCGCACCAAAGGGAGGATGAAAATGAATAATCCCTGCCTTCAGCTCTACAATGAGGGGAAGGGAGGTTCTGTGATATGGCATGCATCTGGATGGACTCTGGAATGCTCTGGCCACCTGGCCTCAGCATTAATCACCTCCCGATAACCACTACTTCTCCATGGCTTCTTCTCTTCAGCTCCACCATGCCTGTTCTCTGTACCCCACCCAATTATTCTGTTATCCCTCCCCCATCATCCTTTAGGATGGTCCTAAGTCAGGGGTCAAGGAAGGGAATCCTGGAGAATTTCTCCACAACCAGGGGTCCTACATCACCAGTGTCCTGTTACATAAGGAATTACTAAACCTATAGAGCCCTTCTGGCTCTATATTTATCATCCCGGTCCTCTGGAAAGGCCACAATTCCCTTATCTATAAAACAAGGGTGTTGAACTAGAGGGCCCCCAAGATTCCTTGCAAGCCTAACTCCATGGTTCCAAAATGGTATTGATGGAATCCTAATAAAGTTCCCCTAGCCCCAACATTCCAACTTCTATATAGGCCCCAATGCACAGGCCCCCAAACTCAACATAGCCACTGCCTCTAGCTAGCCATTGCCCCCAGATGCAATTCATGTATTTGAACAGGTGTGACCTTGTACCTAGCCACAATTACATCATCCATTTAGCCCAAGACAGGACCACATTACCTAACTATCCATCTTGTCCAGATAGGACCACAATAGCTAGCCAATCAGAAAGCAGCACGACCAGGATGTTTGACCACAAAACCTAGAAGGGGCCCCTCTCCTGTCATCTAATCCCTTACCAAATCCCTCCTGCCTTTTTAATATTCATAACTTCTGTTGTGTAATTAGTATCATTAACAATAAATTTGCCTGTGTTGTCTTACTAAGTTGCTGGTTGGAACCTAGCATACTCCTGAGGGGCATCAATCCTCAATAAATGCCTATGCTTGGATTAGAGGCGGTCTGACTCTGAATTCTTTGAGATGGTACTGCCACTACACACACCATGAAACTGCAACAGTATGACCTTGTAGGTCCTTTCTAGCTCTATCTTTAACCATCCGAGCTCTCTGGGCTTCAGTTTCCTCATCTATCAAATGAGAAGCCTGGAGCTATGTTGGGTCCCTTTGAGCTCTCAAGGTCCAGGATTCTATAAGGTTAGAGAAGAAGGAGGCATTCCAAAGCCAAGACTGAGGAGCAAAATGTGATTCTGTCCCAACTGAACAGTCTTCTATTTATTGAAGGGTGAAGGGCACAGTAGATTCCAGAGTGGTGGTGTTGATATCATCAGAACAGCCAGCTGATGCTCTCAAGGGCACAACTGTGGAAACAAGTGTCCCATCAAGAAGGGCAGGAATTGGCCAATGGCATCCTCTGCTCCCCTGCCCCCACCTTCCCTGAGTCTATTCACAGCCTGTGCTCCCTGACTGATCACGTTACGCTTCTTGGCTGACTGGGTGCAGCAGGACGTGTGCTACTGACTCCGGCTCCAAGGTCAGTGAAATCCTGAAATTTTTGCTTTATTTCCCTTTATTTTTCTCCAGAGCTAGGAAATTTCTGAGAACTCAGAGTGAAGACTAGCCTCAGCTTGAAAGACGTTCGTCAAGTGGCCACTGCGGCTGAGGCAGTGGCCTGGGGATGGATGGAGGTGGGAAGGGAACTGACCGCAGAGCCTCAACCATGCTGCTGTTCAAGCCTGCAAGCCCAGGCTTCAAAGGGGCACCAAGGTTCTCCAAGGCAGGCTTAGGTTAAGTATGCAAAGGGAACTAGTTTGAGAAATAAAATTACATTTAGGAAGAGAAGCTAGAGGGCACAGGAACCGAAGGGGAAGAGGGGGCGGTCGGTCACAAGACTGAGCCTTTCGCTATTTCTGCTGTATCTGAGCAATGTGTGAGAATTCTAGAATACAGCTGCCTCCTGAAATACCATGGAGAGAGCAGGAGCTTTGCTCTTCTGGTCTGTCCTTGAGAGTGGTGATAATTTTGTAAATGAAAGAAAACCTGGAATGTCGCTGCATTCTGTATAAATGAAATTTCAGAATATTTTGTCTCAGTAACATCGGGCCACAATTTAACATGACTGACTCTCCATTTCTAGGAATGCTTTTCCTCAATGCTAGCAAAAAGAAGGGCATACATGTTATTAAAAGTTGCTCCAAACGTACATTAGAAAATGTGATGTCCTATATAGCCTATGTTAAATTGCTTGCCTTCTCAGTGAGGTGGGGGAGAGTAGGAAGGGAGGGAGAAAATTTGGACCTCAAAATTTGAAAAAAAGAATGTTAAAATTATTTTTACGTGTAATTGGGGAAAAAATATTAAATAAAAAAAAGAAAAGAAAAGGTGATATCCTTGGCTCAAATCCCAGTGATTTGAACAAGTCACTGAGTTCTCTGGGGCTCAGTTTCCCATTCTGTAAGATGAAAGTTTAGACTAGATGACTTCCAAGGCCTCATCTAGCTCTATGTCTGGGGTCATATGTATTTTACTCACTTTAAGGTCGTCAAAAAGAAATGTCCTTTAAAGAACTTGTCATCACAGTAGATGGGCCCAGCTAAAACTGGTTAAAACATCATTGATGTAGATTGATTTATTATGTTTATAGACTGGGTGATTAGAATTGCTAATTTATTCATGATGAACCAAAAAACATTTTTCACTGGGTTTAAAAAGTACAAACTGTTTTTGATTCTTATTGCATTTTGTGTCCAACAAATGCCTGTTACTTTTCTTTTTGAGTCATAACAAAATGCTAAATATGTACCTTAAGACCTTATCCCTAGATGAGTCTCAAATAAAGGTGTGTTTGGATATGGGTGGACATCTGAGGAAAGAGAGAGACAGAGACAGAGAGACACAGAGAGAGGAGAGAGAGACAGAGACACAGAGAGAGACAGAGACAGAGAGACAGAA
>NW_020954552.1:16785785-16893513 GCF_900497805.2 Vombatus ursinus | reverse complement strand
CAGAGAAAAAGAGACAGGAGAGAGAGAGAGAAAGAGAGAGAGAGAGAGAGATCCAAGCTTTGTTTTCCCTTTGGAATCTTCTGAGTACATGTTCTACGTGACTTTGGTACCTTGCTTCAATGTCAGTCAGAATCACATGCAGTGTCAATTAATCCCAGCCCAAATGAAGAGGTTACACTTTCTAAACCATCTCTATTTCTAGAAATGTCACTTCTGCTGTCTGTGACTCTGCAGGCATCCTTTCACTTCTGACCAAGTGCACACAGAGAGAAATGCCAGCCAGCCCAGCCTCATCCTCCCTGCCCTTAGCTGGGCCAGAGAACTGCTGAAGCAGATCTTTGTACAGGAGCATTTCTTCATTGTTAAGTTAACTCTTTAAGCTCTTCGCTTCCTCCTCCTCAGGCCTCTGCTTTCCCTCAATTCCTTCCCTAGACTGGGTTAGCTATCCACAGGACAGCAGGTGGTTGGCCAGACTGTTTCCACAGCCTTTGGCACCATGCTGTTGGTAATGGTAAAGTTGCTCCCATCTGCTCTTGGTTGGCTGTTTCCCTTTGGGCACTACTTGTCCTTGGTATGTCTCTTGCCATGGATCCAGTTCCTTGTTTTAACCTATGTTAGCATTGATACCAATATAAAATGGTTTCAAAAAAGAAAGCCTTAGGTGTGGCATTTGAATCCTCTGTAGGTATGGGCCAGGGGCTATGATTTGGGAGGGGAAGGAAGACTGAAAGGTCAAGCTAATGTAGCTTGAAGTGTAGGTGAAGTGGATAGAATGAGCCTGAGTTCAAATCCAACCTCAGATATTTACTAGCTGTGTGACCCTGAGCAAGTCACTTAACCTCTGTCTGACTCAATTTCAGGGATCATGATAGTACCTACCTCAAAGGATTGTGAGAATCAAATGTCATCTTTGTAAATAGCTTAGCACATTGTCTGGTACATAGTAAATGCTTATTCTATCCCCTCCCTATCCATATGTTGAAAATTATCCCACCACATGCTCTCCATCCCATCATGCACTGCCTTGAAGCTTAAAATTCACAACAATATGGTTATATTAGTATGAATTAATTCCTCTTCCTTAATTCCCATTTTACAAAAAGACTTTGTTAAAATGAAAATTTGGTACTTGGAATAATAATAATTATAGCACTTTTATAGCTCTTCTATAAGGCCTTTACCTCACACCAACCTTGAAGGTAGGTAGAGCATGTATTATTGTCCCCATTTTACAGATTAGGAAACTGAAGCTAAGGTTAAAAGACTTGTTTGAGGGTGACTCTCTTAATACAGGGCAGAAGTGACATTCAGATACTAACCTCCAACCCTCAGCCCAGTAATCTTTCCTTTCCACCTTGCCACCTCTCATTTGGAAGGGTAACCATTAGGCTCTGTGCATGCCCATTATGACATCAGGACCCTGGATGAATGGGACATGAAATGGGTAAATTTGATTCAGGAGTAGGTAGGAAATCCACAGATCATGCCAGGCTACTGGAAAGATCCCTGGATCCCTAGGAGACAGCACCAAAAATCAGAGGTGAGGGGATGCCGTAAGGCAGATTTCATCTACTTCGAAACTGGTTCACATCTCAATGACAGTCTACTGAGAATACAGTCCTTGACTGCCCAGATTAGACAGAGTCCATGTTAGCTTCACATAAAGCATTCTGGGAGTGGCCACTCACTGAGACAACAGCCCTGGGAGGCAGATGTTGTCCAGTACTGAAGGTGACTCCTGGGTCATGCCTGCTCTGCTTGTGAGTCCTGCCAACAAAGACTTTGCTGCTAAAAAAAAATTGGTAGATGGAACCTGTTCCTCTGAACCTATTCCAAATGGGAACAGGTCCTGTACCTAACCTTTCTGGGATAAATGATCCCATATTTTGCTAAACCAACCTGGCTTCCACCATCTTAAAAATCCATTCTTTTGGGGAGACATTTCTATTCTAATGTCTATAGTCTGTTTACCCCCAAGTAGTTTCTGATTTTATGGGGAAAAAACTTACAAGTAACAGAGCAAGAACAAATAAAAGATAGCTTAAGCATATATGTTCTGATCAACTATCTACCCCATGGAATGTAGTGATAAGAACATAAACGAGTCAAAAGACCTGGGTTCAGATTTGAATTCTGCCTTGGGTGATCTTGCAACCAGAGGTGTGCTTGAGCCAGTTCTTACCAACTCAAGGTGATTGCTCGATGTCCAGTGTGAGCATTTACATCTCGAAAACAGCAAACTACAAATCCAAGTTTGACTGTTTTGTCAATTGTCTAGACCAGAGATTGCACACACCCATGGTCAGCAACACTCCCAAGGGTGCAGCCACAACCAGATTAAAATGTAATTGGGAAATATTTAACATAATAAATGAAAATACAATATTCCCTAGTACTTGAGAAATATTTAACAAAATAAATAAAAATATGATAAAACATAGACAGTAATTGAGAAATATTTAACAAAATAAATAAAATAAGATAAAATATAGACAACATTACATTTTAAAACTAAGTGATCATAAAACCAATGTAGTCAAGGATAGAAGGAATGCAGAAAACTGGGGAAAAAAACTTTCATAGACAATCTCTCAGATAGGATGTGATTGGGTTGGAATATTTCTGTGGTGTAGGAAATGATGAGCTGGTTGGTTTAGAAAAACATGGGAAGACTTGGACTTCTGAGAAACAGATGACAAGTAGAAATATGCATAATATGGTCTTATACATATATATGTGTGTGTGAGTTTATATATGTATGTTTATAGGTATATATGTATATGTATGTATGTATATGTGTGTGTATATATGTATGTCTGTGTGTGTGTGTGTGTGTGTGTGTGTGTGTGTCTGCATTTACTTGTAGCCTTCTTTGGGGGATAAGGTTAGGGAGGGGGAAAAGTGAAAAGTACACAGCAGAGAACAAAAGAAAACCTACCAGGAAGCAAAGAAAAGCCGGTCAGCTTTGAAAACAATGTGCAGTATTTATTTCATAGGTTTTCTTGAGATGGAAATATATTGTTTTATATTGAATGTTCTCTTATGTTCTGCTGTATACTTGACAATGTTCTTTTTTTTTCTTCATTTCTCATTTTGCATTTAAGTTTAAAATGAGTAAAACAATTAGAAAACAAAAGAAAGGTAAGTGGTCAAAGATCCTTATGTAGCAGCACTGTTCTATCTAGACTTAACAAATTAAAGGGAGACAATTTTAATAATGCAGATTAAATTGAAAAGTGTGCATACGTTTTCCCCCAGGGAGTAGCTGTTAAACATTTACCAGAGCACACCTGCTTCCAATTTTCAAGTTTTATGGAGCTCTAGGGCCTAATTGTCTCTCAAGAGGCAAAGGGGGCTGAAGGGTAACTTGTACACTCTGTACTTTTAGAGGTGGGAGGGGAACAGCAAATGTATGCTCCCCCTGGAAACACTGTCTCGTGGCTTGGCATTATGGGGATTTGCTCAGCCTATTTTGTGGAACAGCTCCAGGCCCGAGGACCTCCACCCTTTTTTGGTAGCTCACTCTGACCTGGACTTCACACCTTTTCTTCCCTCCTCCAGTACCAGGCTCTCCAAGTCGCCTCAACACTCAGGTACATGGTTGAGAACAGAAATAACTCTCAGAGTCAGCAGCATCAAAGCAAGCCATGCCCCTCCACTACCTAGGGTGCCCAGAAACCAAAGCCACCGTGATCCAGGATGTCAGTGTGTCCAGAATTGGGCTTTCTGGGCTGCCTCGTATCTAACGGGAGGCATGCTCAGGGACAAAGATTACAATGTTTTTTCTTCAAATGGGAAAATACGAAACAGGAAATGATAGCTCCTCCCCTTTCTGATATGCCAGAGCTATCTCCTCACTCCTACTTAAAATGGGTCAAGGTCTCAGATCCAAAAAAACCCTGCCTGATCCAACCATTTGGCTGCTGTACAACATTTTTGAAATTCGGGAGGCTGAGGCTGTTGAGCTCTTATGGAGGGTGGCCTTTGGGAGCTGGAGGCTGCAAACAGGTGGATGTGCTACTGTCTCCCAATCTTCAGCATCTGAGACAGCTTAGGAGTGGGCCAAGCAATAGCTGTCTGGGGGTGATGTCCCTTATAAAACATTCTGTGGTTTTGGGGTGTGGGTGGGACAGAAAAGGATAATGGAAATAAAAGGTGATATTTAGGAGTCAGATGTGTGGGTGAGTGTAGAAATTACTGTTTTGTAATCTTTTTCTTTCATGGACTTACATTCAATGTAGAGATTTTGCTTTATTCACTTTATCTCTCTGGGCCTCAGTTTCTTCATCTGTAAAATGGGGGAGGGGTTGCACAGCCTTTCAGGTCCCCTCCAGCTCAAAATCTCTGATACTAAGAACCATTTGTCTCTAAAGCAATTGAGAGATTAAGAAAATGATGGTGGAAGTGGGAGAAGGGAGTCAGGGGGTGGAAAGAGACTAAGAAAAGAATGGACTGAAAATGAAAGTGGGAAAAATCAACTGAGAGACAAAGGAGAGTAAGGATGGATCTCTCAGCAGCTGCATGGTGGCAACAAGACTTAGAGCATCTACTGTCTTGAGTAATGGAAGGGTGAAAAAGAATGGTAACAAATGAAAAGGTAGGGATGAGACTGGAAAGAGAGAAGAAACAAGCCAGAGGGAGAGAAGCCAAGGCAGTCAGTCCAGAACGTTCGGCACCTGAATCCAGCAGCCTGCTGGAGCTGAGGGAGCAGAGGCATCCAGAGCCATCCATGGGCTACCTTGGAAGGAGCCCAGTGCCAGGGAATGAGAACAGGCTCCTGACTCCCCTTCCTCCCCAGGAGCAGTCACACGCTCTCAGTGGCAGGCTCAGCCTTCCCAGCTGCTGCTCCAGTCAAAGCCCTGGTGACTGGGCTGTGAGCTTGGAATGCGCGTGGTGAGTATGGGGATGGGGCCATGTGGTTGTGGACCTTTCTCTTCAGCTTTGGAAGAAAAATAAGAGATCTAGGAAAGAGTCTGGGGAGCCTGCATTTAAGATGGGGATTCAGTTATAGACAATACATTCTCTAGAATATCAAAGAATCGCTGTTAGGAAGCCAGCTCAACAAAACCAGAGCATTATTGATTGGCACCTGGCCACCTTCTGGCAATTTGGAAGGGTGCGGGATGGGGGGAAGACTGTAAATGCACCTTTCCAACAGTTTTGCCCCCAACCAGAAAGTCAGGCCTCAGAAAAGAGGGGCATTAATATGTCACACGACTGAATAGTAGCAATTTTCTGTTGTCAACAGGATTGGACCGTGTTAGGAGACAGAAGATAATTAAAAGAGGGAAAGCCCTGGAATGAAGAGGGTCAGGGAAGGTTTCCTGTAGTTGGTGGGATTTTTAGATGGCACTTAAATGAAGTCAAGGATGTCAGTAGTTGGAATGGAGGAGGAAGAGTGTACCAGGCATAGGGGGACGGGCAGAGAAAATGCCTGGAGGCAAGAAATGGAGTGTCTTGCTCATGGAACAGGGTCCCATGTCTCCTCCCCTAAGGAGGCTGGCTATGAGTTGGCAGCAGGAAATGCGAGGCTCCATTTGAAGATGGAGATTGATGAGCCTCATTTCCAAATGATAAGATGAGGGTTATCATGAAGATCAAATGAGATAATGTAAGCGAAGTATATTGCAAACCTTAAAATGCTATGTAAATGTAAAAGTGTTATTATTATTATTATTAGTAGTAGTAGTAGTAGTAGTAGTAGTACTATTAAGGTTTTGAAATCTCATCTTCTATAGGAAGGAAGGAAACAAGCCTTTAAGTACCTACTGTATGCAGGATCTGTGCTAATGGCTTTACAAATATTATTATCTCATTTGATCCTATAACAACCCTGAGGGCCAGGTGCTATTATTATCTCCATCTTACAGTTGAGGAAACTGAGTCAGTGATGAAGTGAGTTGCCCAGGGTCGCTTAATTAGTGTCTGAGGCTAGATTTGAATTCAGGATAGGAAGTAGTTCAAAGACTTTTTATGTATCAAGCTTGATGTCTACATGAAGAAGACTCCTCAACATGTTCTTATTTGCTACTGTCTCTAAGCATTGTGCTTTCCTATCATCTTCCTGACATGTTCTGCATGCTGGTGTTAGTTGTGCCAAAGTACAGTATTAAGTTGGGTCAACCCAGTGGTGTGCTGGCAAAAATTTAATAATCTTACCAAAAAATATGCATCTGACACACTTTAAGTTTTAATCTTTATTATGAACATTTTCTCCATCACTTTCTTAAGTCTAGACAACCTGCAAAACAATAAATAAAACCTGATTTGTAGCGATTGCTGATTTCTGAGATACAAATGCAGTGAAAGTTTAACAATCAGCTTAGACCAGTTGGAGTTTACTCCGACACATTCCTGGCTCCACCCTGATTCATTTACCATCTTGACTGAGGATTCAAGTTCAGGCCCTTGGGTCCGCAGTAAACAAAGGGCTTTTTACTCATTTGCATTTAGGAAGCATTCCCGGGAGCCAGAGATCGGGAGCCAGGAAGGACTAGGACCCATGGTAAGCCTTTGTACTGTGTGCCAACGAGGGTGTTTGGGTACCTTGTGAATATTTGAGACTTCCACATAGCTTTCTCTGCCCTTTAATCCTAAAATGCTTGGCATCTGAGAGACTTGCCTTTGAATTGAGAATGTTAATAGCGGGTCACTAAATATGTAATGACAAAGGAAGAAGCATTTATGTAGCAACTACTATGTGCTGGGCACTGTTCTGAGTGATTTTTACAAATACTATCTCACTTGATCCTTACAATAGCCCTTTGAGATAGGTGCAATTATTATCCCTGTTTTAGAGTTGAAGAAACAGGCAAAGAGTTAAATGACTTGCCCTGGGATATACAAGCGTCTGAGGCTTTGTAAATGGTACAATAAAAAGAGGATGGAATTTGGAGACGATCCTGAGTTCAAATCCTGACTTTCCCATTTCCTACCCATGTGACCTTGGGCAAGTCACTTAAGTCACGGTACATGACACAGAGTGAAAACTTAATAAATAAGTACTTATTGACTGACTTGCTATTTCTGGGTCCAAGTTTCCTCATTGATAAAGTGAGGTTGTTGGGCCAGATGATCTCAGAGGTTCCTTCTAGCTCTAAATCAATGACCCTATGTCCTTTGTTCCTATGAATGGATAAGCATTTATTAGTAGAGTTTTTTAAATGAACCATGGGACGAAGACAAGGGAGGGAAGGAGGTGGAAATGGGGAGACTGGGAAGGGAGGAGAGATGAAAATGGTGTGGTATATAGCATCCTACTTTGGATCTTGAAGGCTGAGCTTTCTCCTTACCTCCCACTGAGGTT
The DNA here is from genome assembly GCF_900497805.2 of Vombatus ursinus. NCBI lineage: Eukaryota > Metazoa > Chordata > Mammalia > Diprotodontia > Vombatidae > Vombatus > Vombatus ursinus. Next base: position 16,886,207 of record NW_020954552.1, on the reverse strand, counting down.
AGGTGTGGGTACAGATGTAATGATTTGGATGGTGCTTAGAGGTTTCATTGCTTCTGCTGATGCCAGGTTTGCAGCCTTGACATGGTCCATATTCTTCCAGACTTTGGGCAGAACTTTCCAGCCTCCAATATCAGTAGCCTTCAGATCGTGACAATATAGTGCTTCTGTGTGATGGGCAAATTGTTAGTCAAATGTTTTCAATTTCTCTGGACTGACCTCAAGGACCTGGACTGAGACCCCTCAACTCAAAAACCTTCTGTCCGAGGGACATCCTTGGGAAGAGGCAGAGTGGTTGACTTGGGGCCAATGTTGTTAGGAGTGTTTGGCAAAGATATGTAACCTTGATTATACAATGCTTACCATTTTAAGTAAATTGTTGTTATTTATTACAATATAAGGGTACCTAGATAGCACAGTGGATAGAGTGTTGGGCCTAAAGTCAGGAAGACTCACCTTCTTGAGTTCAAATCTAGCTTCAGACACTTAATAGCTGTCTGACCCTGCGCAAATCATTTAACCCTATATGCCTCAGTTTTGTCATCTGTAAAATGAGCTGGAGAAGGAAATGGCAAACCACTCCAGTATCTTTGCCAAGAAAACCACAAATGGAGACTGAAATGAATGAACAACAACTATATGACGTGCAAGTGATTTTCTTGTAAAAGTTAAATATGAGGAAGGAGCAGCCAGTAATAAGAATAACAATAATAATAACAACAACAATGATAATAACTGCTAGCATTTATATACTGCTTTACGGTTTGCAAAGTGTTTATAAATATTCTCTCACTTGTTTCCTCCGGTAGGTAGGAGCAAAATGAACTAATGTCAAGTGACTTGAATCTGGGACCAAGAAGAGTCTCAGGAACTAACAGGAAAGGGAAGCCGTCCAAAAACCTCTCTAAAAACCAGTTACATGTATAAGGCTGTCTCTCTTCCATGGATTTTCCCTGGGGATGGTGGAAACTGTGGCATCTACTTCAACAAAGATATTTATTGAAGTAAAGGGGAGAGCCATCTGAGAAATTAAATCCACAAAGACTAAAGGGCATTAGCATTTATAACGCTAATGTATACATACATACACATATAGCTATATGTAAATATATATAAAAGCTATACATATACACATTTATATATATATATACACACATACATATGTTTGTGTATGTAACAGAGCAGGGTCAAAAAGCTATTGGATTCCTCTTATTGGAAAATGAGAAATAGAGGCAGTTTTCAGGTATTTGGAGATCTTTCTGAGGGTAGGCATACCTGGGCAGGTCACTCAACATCCTGGGCCTCAGTTTCCTCATTTCTAAGATAAGGAGGTTGGACTACTTGGTTTCTGAGATCCCTTCCAACTTTAGAGCTATGAATCCTATACTAGAACACTACTTTTTGCTACCCTTCTCTGACTCTGAAAGGAGGGCTCTTTGGGACTTTAGACCAGTCCCACTACACGTGGAAATAGTTTCTACCTTGGTTAATTTGAGTTTAATGGAGATTGCCCCTAACATGCATGACTTCTCTCCCATCTTCTCTTCTTTCCTTCATTGACCTCCATGATGCCTTTCTTGCTGGGCTGAGCAGCTGAATATCTATCATTGTGTTTAATGCTCATAAACAATCCATGCACAGAATGGCCTCCAGAGGTGGTGGCTGGTCTTGTTTCTACTGAGGCCAGAGCAGCCTATGGCTCTGGAGTCTGATTTTCCTTGTCAGGGCTATTGGTTTGACAGTGGCTGGGTGGGAGCTGATGGCCTTCCCCATGGTTCCTTTCTATAAAGATCTTTTCCTGACAGTCATAAATGAGGATCCCTCATTCTCATAGCGATCCTGTGTAATTCTCCCCTCCACCCCCACCCCAGGAAACTACCAAAGAAATAAGTAAATATCCACCAAGAGAAAAATGATGAATCAAAAGAAAGCAGAAGCTCCTACTTAGGATACCCCTGGTGGTCAAGGGTGGCTTTCCCTCACCATTCCTGTGCATAAAGCAGTCCAATATTCATCTGGATGACACAAAATTGGGAATGTGGGATGCCTTGACCAAGGGTTCGGCTGTAGAGTGTGGGAAGGGAAGTCATCAACCTACAAACGTAGGCTAGCACCAGATTGTGAAGGGCTTACACTGACAGAGGATTTTTTATTTTGTCCTACAGACAATAGGGAGCCACTGAAGCTTGTTAGTGCCTAGTATGTCTTAGGTACTAGATATAAAAGAAAGAAAGAAAGAAAAAAAACATTCTGCCTGCCTTCAGGGTGCTTATATTCTACTAAGGAATAATACCTATAGTTCCTCCCCACAAGGTTGTAAGGTACAAATGAAGCATTTGGCAAACTTAGAATATATAGAATATATAGATATCACTTATTTATACTGCTACTATTATTATACAAAATACAAAACATAGTTCTTTTCCTTAAAATGCTTCCATTCTAGTTGGGAAAGACAAGAAAATCACATATGAAAAGTTGAAAAGAAGCTTACAAAGCATTATATGATGAAGGACCAATGTGATCAGGGCAGGCAGCAAGGAATGTGGATGCTCATGGAAGGTGTGAAGCACTTGGTCCAGGATGCTCAGGGAAGCTTTCCCTCCCTCTGCATAAAGAGGTTGAAGCCAACCCTGTGGTTTCTGCTGTCCCACAAGGAATTGAAAGAAGTGGGATTTTAACTAGGCTATGAACATTTGGATGGTCAGAAGAGACAGGAGGGCATTCCAAGTTGTTAACAGAATTTTACTAAGCCATTCTCTAGACTGAGAATGACAAAACAGCAGGCCAGAGACAGTGCCAGTAATCAGGTAGTGGTTTAATTAATTAATTTCATTATGAGGAACAGATTTGCAAATCAGGTATTCTGCTGATCAGAATTCCACCTTGCTGAAGTAAAGACAGAGATTGTATACATAAATCTCAATGGCCAGGGAGGAGGGAAAAGTGGATTACAATCATTTCCCAGGGCCAGAGTGGTTTCCCGGGACAAGCCCGCAAATCCCACAATCACTAAGATACAGGTGTCCTGAAGTTCTATGGCAACAGTATTGTTTCAAGTCCTTGGGGGTTGTTACTTGGTGGGTCACAGGACCAGAGTTCTGTGACTGGAACAAGTTCTACAATCTTTGATTCACTTCACTTAAGGTACACAGGCACAAGAATGCAGTGATTGTGAGAGCCTTATTAAGGGTTCGATTGATCATTTCAAGCTGCATTGTAGGTCTGACTCACAAGCTAGAAGAGGCAATTCTGAAAAATCTAACCATTCGTATATACATTACACATATCATTTTAATTACTATGAAAATCATAATTCCCTCCACAAAGTAAAGGGAACATCATAGAAAAATACAAGGAAATGTTAATGTGTATTACATGTTCAGGAGAGTGGGCACACTATTCTGAATGGAACAGAGTACAATGGTGTATGGAACCATGAAAAGTGCTTTGAATAAGGAACCAAAGAATCTAGGTTCAAATCCCCAATCTACCACTTGCCAGCTATAGAACCTTAGACTACTAACTTCAGCTCTCTAGGCCTCATCTATAAAACGAGGAGGTTGTACTAGACCTGTTTTTAAGGTTCCTCCAGCATTAAATCTGTGATCCTTTCCTTTTTCTCCAGAATATTACACCTCCAATCATCTTTCCCAACCATCTTTGACCTTTTTATCAATTAGTTCCTTCCCTACTGCCCAAGTCCCCCCCATCCTTAAAAAAAACCTTAGCATCCCGTCAACCTATTATCCTACATCTCTTTCCTTTTGTCCAAACTCCTTGAAAAAGGTGCCTACAGTCACTGGCTCCATTTCCTTTCTTCTTACTTGCTCCTCAACCTTTTGCAGTGTGGTTCAAAGCAATCTCATCACTCAACTGCCTCTGCTATCCCAAAGTTACCAATGATCTCTCAATGCCCAAATCTGATGTTTTCATGAAAACTGCTTTAGGTTTTCCTGACACTACTTCTGGTTTCCTGCCTATCTGTCTCAGTCTCTTTTGATTACTCAGTATCCATATCAAGCCACTTAGCTGGGAATATTCTCTAGACCAAGGGTGGGGAACCTGCAGCCTCAAGGCCACACGTGGCCCTCTAGGTCCTCAAGTGCAGCCCTTTGACTGAATCCAAACTTCACAGAACAAATCCCCTTAATAAAAGGATTTGTTCTATAAAACTGGGATGCAGTCAAAAGGCCACACCCAAGGACCTAGAAGGCCTAGTGTTAATGGTTAGTTTGCAAATTTCAGCTATATCCCCCGTGTTTACTGGGCAGTTTACAATTTTACCTGCTCTAGAGCTTCCATTTCTGCTATCTGTTCTTTGATGTACAAATCTTAATCTTCCCCTTCTGCCCTCTGTAAAATATCATTGTATCTGTCCTGTTGATACAACTAAGACCTATATAAGATTGAGGAAACTAAGGCAAGGGGCCTACTGGTTTTTTGTACCGTGGGTCTAAGCTCAGAGCATATAATTAACCAGTCATTCATGTTGATAAGTATGATTGGCAGCCATACCTTTCAATGAATCCTTGGACTATTTTTACATCAATTGATTGATTGATCCTGGGATCCACATTAAAATCAGCTGTTAAGATAACTTTAGAGGGGTAGGGGAACTAGAACCTTAGAGCTGTAAAGAACCATAGGAGTCATTACACCCTTTTAATTTTACAGATAAGGAAACTAAGTCCCAGAGAAGTGCAGTGACTTTTCCCAAAACTAATTAATGTCAGAGCAGGACCAGAAAAAGAAAAAAGTGCAATCTACAGGTTGGGAGGTGGGGGTGGGGGAGAGGTAGGTGAGGGAATTTCAAATGTTTTCTGATACCATATTAAGGAGTTTGGGTTCTCCTCTATGAGTAATGGAGAGTTAGTGAGTCTTTTGAGTAGGGGAACAACATGATAAAAATAGTTTTAGGAAGATGAATTTGACAACTGCCTAAAGCATTGACTAGAGGGGAAATAAATCGTAAGGATGTGTGTGTGTGTGTGTGTGTGTGTGTGTGTGTGATATTTAATCTATTTACACAGAAAAAAATTATTTTCAAATATTTTCAAAATACCCATTTATAGTCACACAATTGATGACAAATCATTTTTTAATCTTAAATGAAAGCATATCCCAAAAGATAAGTTGTAAACCTAGTTCTAGTTACTGTCTATGTTTGAAGGTAGAAAAATTTAAAAACTGCTTTTAAAATCTATAAAGAGGAATTTTACTAATTAAAAATGGCTTTTTAAATTCCATTGGATCAGTGAAACTTATTTATTTTTTCCACACTTTTATGGTGCTCTTCTGAGTGCTCTCCAAAGAAGTTTCAGCTGGTAAGCCCCTGGCTGCAAGAGCTTACAATGGAACATGTTAAAATTTTTATAGATCATTAGCAATCAAAGCACCATTCTTGGATGGTTGCTCAAAGTACTTTCCAGCCATTTCATACAGCTAAGCTTGCCAGTGGCCCTACTGGGGAGATATTGGCCTGGAATTATTATCCTGTTTCCATACCTGGTAATTTAATATCTGACTTTTCAAAGTCAATGGCAGGGGGGCAAAAGTATCCAGTAGGGTGCCTGGTCCCTAATGGGAACTAAGCAAAAATAAGAAAGACTTAAGTTCGAAGAATTATAGGATTTAGAGCTAGGAGAAATCTTAGACATTAACCCAACTCAAGTCAAGTCAACATTTAAACACCTACTATAAATGGAGAAAGCATTGTGCTGGAGGAGGGGTGGGGAAGGGAGGGAAACATACTATTTAGATGAGATACAAGTCCAGTTTTCATTAAGCTAATGGTTTAGTAGAGGCATATGATATATACCCAAATAACTATAATATAAGAAAGATACAAGCAAAATATATTTCAGAGGAAGAAGGAAAAGGTAGATTTGGAGTGAGGAGGGCATTCTAAGAGTGGGGAACTGTGTGAGCGAAAGCATGATGTGTTTTATGTGGTGTTCAAGTTCATTCTAATTCTACTAAAAACAATCCGAATGGCCACATTTTGATCATTATTCATATCAACAAAATGAGTTATTTAATTAATATAGATACTAGGTGTTCACTTAAACGCGGAAAGAGACAAGATTTCATTAATTCAACTCAATTCAATTCAACCAGCATTTACTAAGCTTCTGCTCTGTTCTTACAACAAAAAACAGGCTTTGCCTTCAGGGAATTTGGGGGGGGGCAGGGTTGTTGGGCAGGGATATAATGTGAAAAATCACTGCATTTCTCTGGGACTTAGTTTCCTTAGCTGAAAAGTGTAATGACTCCTATGGTTCTTTACAGCTCTAAGGTTCTAGTTCTCCTACCCCTCTAAAGTTATCTTAACAGGTGATTTTAACATGGATCCCAGGATTAATCAATGCATAATCAATACACAAATAATTAGTCATTTCTGTGGCTTGAGAGGCAGAGAATTAAGAACACTAATAAAGTGTGAGGGGTGGGGTGGGGAGGTCTGTAAAAGCCTCATGTAGGAAATAGCACCTGAACTAAGCCTTGAAGGGAGCCCAGAGGTAGAGGAGAGGAAAGAGTATTCCAAGCATGAGGCACAGCCTGTGCAAAGAGTGTAAGCAGGAGATGAGATTTCAAGTACATGGAACAGCAAGTCATCCAGTTTAGCTTGAATTCAGAGTGTGTGAAGGGGAATAGTAATATGCAATAACCCACCAAAGATGGCTGGATCCAGATTGTGAATGGCTTGCACTGATAGAGAATTGTATATTTTTATCTTAGAGATGATAGGGAGTCACAGAAGCTTCTTGAGTAAGGTGGTCACATGGTAAGGTTCGTGCTTTAGGAATATCACTCTGGCAGCTACATGGACAATGGATGGAAGGGAGCAGGGGGAGACTGGTGCCAGAGAAGCTAATTCGGAGGCCCCTGCCTAAGAAATGAGATAGATGTAGTAGAGATAGAATGAATAACATTTGGCACCTGGGTACAGGGTGAAAGAGAATCAAGAACAAAGGATGGCTCCAAGGTTGCAAACCCAGTGATTGAGAAGGATGGTAGTAGCCTTGTCAGAAATAGGGAAGTGTGGGGGCAGCTAGGTGGCGAAGTGGATAGCGCTCCAGCCTTAGAGTCAGGAGAACTTGCGTTCAAATCTGACCTCACACACTTGACACTTACTAGCTGTGTGACCCTGGGAAAGTCACTTAACCCCGATTGCCTCACCAAAAAGAAAAAAAACAAACAGAAACAAGGAAGTTTGGAAGAGGCATAAATTTGTGAAAAACATCAGTTCTGTTTTAAATGTATTGAGTTTGGAAAAACCTACAGGACATAACAGTTAGAAATGCCCAATTAGCAATCAATCAACTTTAATTAGGGACCTATTATGTGTCAGGCATTATGCTAAGCAGGCACCTACTATGTGTCAGGCACTGTGCTAAGCCACTGGTGCCTGGCACATTATAAGTACTTAATAAATGCTTTTTGACTGACTGATCGATGTAAGACTAGAGCTCAGGAGAGATAGTAGGGCTGCATACGTAGATCTAGTAGTCATATACATAGAGATAATAATTGAACCAATGGGAACCGATGAGGTCACTAAATGAGAGAGTACAGATGGAGATGAGAAGGCTGCCCAGGACAGAAGTTTGTAGGGCACCCACAGTGAGGGGCATGGTATGGATAATGATCCAGTCAAGGAGGGAGAAGAGTGGTCAAGGAGGTAGGAGGAAAAAGAGAAAGTGATATCATGAAAACTAGAGGGGAGAAAGTATTTGGGAGGAGAGGGGAGTCAACAGTGTCAAATGCATCAGAGAGGTATAGTATAGAAACCCAGAAAAGGTCACCAGATTTGGGGATTAAGAGATTAAGAAGGTAATAATAGCCAGGTTTTATAGTAAGTCATTTATTTTCCCCTCTTCAAGGACAAGACTGAACACAGAATCTTAGATTGGAAGACACCTTAGAGTTCATGGAATCTAATAACCTATCCCATAGAAGAATCTTTTCTGTAATGATAAAAGTAGTACAGTGGATACAGTGTTGGACTTGGGAGTCCAAGGGGAATTGTCACTGGTAACTGCTTTGGAGGAAGCAGTTTCAGTAAAAGTGATGAGGTCAGAAGCCAGATTGCAAAATGAGGGAGAGGAGAGGAAGTGGAGAAAAAAAAAGTATGGGCAGTTGTTTGTTGTTTTTTTCTAATCAGTTTTCAACCTAGAAGCTAGTCAAGAATGTGTAAAGGCTTATTGTTGTTGTTTGTCCTTCCTTCTGTAAGAGGACCATGGCATCAGGAAGGTGATGCCATGACTTGTAAATGAATTGGATTTAAGTGAGGCAGGGTTGTGCAAAGTCACCAGCCTCACTTTCTCCTCTGGAGCTACCTGGGTCCAGTGGCAAGATATAGATCAGGACGGATGAAGATGGCCCTGCTATGTAAAGGCAAAAGAGGGAGAAAAGAAGATATTATCATGAAGTTAATATGAAGAAGAGGGAGTTGCATTTGTTCAGGGTTGTTCCAGGGGGGCAGGGGAAGGAATTGATATGAGTTGATAACATTAACTACATTTTACATATTAGAAAATTGCGAGAGAAGTCAAGTGATTTGCTTATGGTCATACAGCAATTGTCAGAGTCAGGATCTGAACTCGGGTCTCTCCTGACTCCAATTCCAACGCTCTATCTACTGCACTACTTTTATCAAAAGATATTATAAAGGGGCAGTTAGGTGGCACAGAGCACTGGCCCTGGATTCAGGAGGACCTGAGTTCAAATCCAGCCTCAGACACATAATACTTACTAGCTGTGTGACCCTGGGCAAGTCACTTAGCCCCATTGCCTAGCCAAAAAAAAAAAAAGATATTATAGAAAAGCATCTTCCGTGAGATAGGTTGTTAGATTCCATGAACTCTAAGGTGTCTTCCAATCTAAGATTCTGTGTTCAGTCTTGTCTTTGAAGAGGGGAAAAGAAAACCTGGCTATCACTCTGCTTGGTCACTTACATACTGGCTGCTTTTGTGTTCACAGAGAAAGAAGTTTGGGAACTGCTAGATCTTGCCTATTAGATTTCTCCCACACCACATTCCGTCTTCTCTCACCCCAGGCCTGGGAATTTGCCTATTTCCCTAAGTCCCTCTGTTAATATACTTTCCTGTAGAAATGCTGATCACTTCCTGAACTAACTTGGAGCAGAGGGGTTATGCTGTGTTCCCTGTGGAAGCAGACAGAAGGGACATTGCTAGGGGGTCTGCCATCTACAGATCCAGGAGCCTCGTGACCTGCCACCCTTCCATGCTTGCCAAAGAGGGAGTGAGACCCGAGCCGAGATCTCCAGCTGAGCAGAGCAAAGCTCATGGGACATGTTTGGTAGCTCTTACAGCATTAGAATTACCAAAGTGCTAGCAGGAAAGGATGCACACGGTGGAACAGAGCTGGGGTCTAAGCATTTGATCCAGTATCTCTTGCAGTGTTGCTCACCAAATTAATTCAAATTGGCTTGGAGATTAATGTTGTTGTTAGGTCGTGTCCAACTCTTTGTGACCCCATTTGGGGCTTTCTTGGCAAAGATACTAGAGTGGTTTGCCATTTCCTTCTCCAACTCATTTTACAGATGAGGAAACTGAGGCAAACACAGTTAAATGACTTTCCCGGGGTCACACACTTAGGAAGTACCGGAGGCCGGATTTGAACTCAATGAATCTTCTTAACTCCAGGGCTGCCACTCCATCCACTGGCTACCTAGCTGCCCAGAAGAGGATTCTAGAAGACTTTGAACAATTGTAGGAACTCATCCCTTTCTCTTTATCCGATCTAATAAATATGTGGTGTTGTTGTTGTTGTTGTTGTGGTTGAGTGGTGTCCAACTTTTTGTGACTTTCTGGACCATATTGCCCATGGGGTTTTCTTGGCAGATACTGGAGTAGTTTGCCATCTCTTTTTTCAGTGGATTAAAGCAGAGTTTAAGTGACTTGTCCAGGGTCACACAGCTAGTAAGGGTCTGAGGTCAGATTTGAATTCAGGTCTTCCTGGCTCCAGGCCCAGCGCTCTATCCACTGTGCCACCTAGATAACATTAGGGTGATGGATCTAAAACTCAACTGAAGGACTATAAGGGAAACTCCTGAAAAAAATAGCAGCTAGGATATTGGTTGGTGGAAGGGTGCTTCATGGGTCTCCCTTGGGGGAGATGCTTGTTCCTTAATAGTTTCATTAATTATCTGAAAGGCAGAGTGAATGGTGGGTTTATGAAATGCCTGGTGGGAGAGCTTCTCTTTCTGGAGCTCATCTAAGTTGCCTGCCCACAGAAGCCTACAGATGGATGGGGTCAACCAGCAAGCATTGTCTACTAAGTGCTGACTGTGGGCAAGGCAGAAGACGCCACACCTGCTATTAAGGAGAATTATATTCAGGCTCTTATGCCCCTCTATAACTTAATAGGGAAGTCCGAGACAGACAGAGAGACAGAGACAGATAGAGACAGAGAGACAGAGACAGAGACAAAGAGAGGCAGACGAGAGACAGAGACAGAGAGAGAGATAGTAAGTGACTTAGATATATTTACACAACTAGTATAGTGTCAGATTTTGAACCCAGATCATCCTAGCTCCCAATTTGACGCTCTTTCCATTTTGCCAAGCTGTTTCTAAATGGCATCAGTGAGAGAGGCAATGTGGCATTAGGGATTGAGACTTGGCCTGCCAGTCAGAAAGACCTGGGTTCAGATCCTGACACTGGGCAACTCACTTAACCTCTTAGTAGCCCTGACAACCCTCTAAAACTTTATCATTTCAGAGAAGGTGACAGTCTGTACTGGTAGAGGGAGTTCCTCATTGGCCGCTTCCTACATCAATGAAGTTATAGGTCCAGTAAATAACTAGCAATGCAAGAGATGATTAAGTTTAACACAAGAATGTCATAAGGCTGTGCATGATCAGTGGGACAGATGATAAGTGTTAGAAAAATTCAGAGGACCAGGAAATGACCATTGACTAGAATTGCCTGGGGAAGCTTCATGGAGGAGAATGGAGCAGAGGTAGATCTTGAAGACCAGCCTGCTCCAGATGGGTGGGAAAGGCAGATGCATGTTTCATATGGCAATGATAGAGAAAAGCATACTTAAATGCATGGATGCCCTTTGTGGTCTTAGTTTAGGAGAGGACTGGGTGTTGAACCGAAGTGAAACTTGGCGTGATTAGAGATCTTCTAGTTCTATAGATTTGTGTGGCCACACCAGAGTATTAAATGGACAGTCTTGCAGGTATAGAGACAGAAGCAGAAGGAAGTGGCCTGGGAATGCTCTGCCTGACCCCAGGACAGTTACCCTCACCTCTGGTGGGGGGTGGTTTGAAGTCTTTTTTAAGCTCTGGTCTGAGCTTGCTGTATTAGGATTTGCCTCTTTCTCCTAACTACAGAGAGCTGGAGTAAAAAAAGGATTCCTGTTGATAATGTCTCTCTTCCAAAAGGGCTTGTGAAGAAAATGAGGTGGGAGAATAAGTAGTGAGTTTGTGGTTAGGAGGTAGCTGAAATCCCTCCCTAGCATGGATCATCTGTGTCTTCTTCCATTAACATTCTGAGTGAGTAGAAGAAGGGAAAACAAGAGATGCAAAGCATCACAGCCCACAGAAGATGGTTACATGTGATTACCTGTCTCATGTCATTAGTGTTACCTGACTCTCTCTTTCTCACCACATCCCATAGCTTGCTATGGTGGTGCTCTAGGGATTTTCTGAGGGATCGAACTGAATTAGCAGGCCTGGGGACTCCTGCCTGCTCACTGAAGTCCAATCAAGGGATGACGAGTGGGTGGCAGTAAGAAATTAGAAGTGAAAACACAACAGTCGGCCTGCGATTTCAAAATGATCCTTTAAACTACCTTGGTAGCAGAATAATAATCTATGTATGTTTTCCCATGTGCACTTTTGGTTATTCAATCGTTTTCAGTCCTGTTCAACTCTTTGTGACCCTATTTGGGGTTTTCTTGGCAAAGATACTGGAGTGGTTTTCCATTTCCTTCTCCAGCTCATTTTACAGATGAGGAAACTGAGGCAAACAGGGTCAAATAACTTGCCTGGGGTCACACAGTTAGTAAGTACCAGAGGCTGGATTTGAACTCAGGTTTTTCTGACTCCAGATCCAGAGCTCTATCCACTACACCAACTAGCTATCCTACGGGCACATTATAGGGGTATATATTTATAAGTAAGCTCTGAGATATCTTTATTCCAACTACCACTCTCAAATGAGTCAGGTTCCAAAACTTACTGTTTACATCTCCCTACAGGTATCTCTGAGGGGTCTGGGGTGAGTCTCTAATGTCATTGGCTTAAGTCACCTCCAAACCCTGTGCTTTCCTTCAAGATTGTCAGTTGAGAATCAATTTAATCAGTCAGCCTTAAGTACCTTTTATAGGTTATCTATTTATTTATTTATTCATTAAGGGTTATTTTAACAACTCATTATTTGAGAACAATTGGTAGAAAATGCTCCTCCAAAATGTCTACAATATCCTCTCCCACAGGGTCCAGGGGAAAGTGGGCTCAGGCTTAGAGGGTTTACATTGCAGAGGGGTAACTCACAGCTTCCAATTACTGAAAATCTTTTTCTCTCATCTGTGAGGTTCTCAAGATGTTTCCCATAGGCATGGTATGGTTTATCTCCTGGGCTCCCTGTGGTACAGTAAGTCCAGTCTGTTCATGGCTCCCGGTGTAGACACTGCCACCAGCCCCTGATGTCCTGGGTGACAATGCTAGGACACAGACGGTAATGTAGGGAGTCCAGAGTCCTCCAGACCCTTCAAAACTCATTCCAGTCAACGGCAGGAGGGGATGAAAAAGACATGGCCAAGACTGACGCAGGCCTTTCCTTTTTTGTCTATGTATTTCACCCTCAGGGGTGTGCTGAAAAGACATACTTGCTCTAATTTCTGGAAATCAATCCCTTCTCAACTCACTTGATAATTTATAGATGGTTCCTGGTCCTACCCAAACATGATTCTTATAATTCAGGCTTGAAGGTCTCTCGGCACATAGTTTAAGACCTATCAGTGACGGCTAGATTGTGAGAAAATGTTCTCACCTAGTTAAGGCTAAAATGGGGTGCATGGTTTGGACCCCATTCTTACATATGCACTCATACATATGTTCATTTTGCATGTCTATGTCAGACTGTAGAGCTCGGAGCTTGGAGGGGGTCACTTCTCACAAGGGGCTCTGGCTCTGCACTCATACATATGTTCATTATACACGTCTATGTAGGACTGTAGAGCTGGGGGCTCTACACGACCAAAATACATCCTGCTCAAACTACAGGGTGAGGCAGGGGAAGAGAAGGAGGGTACAATTTTATCTGCTTTCATTGTTCCACAATTTTTCATTTTTACTCAGAAAGATAGTATTTTAATTATGAAGAATGAAGGGCAATTGTATCCTTAATACACACTTCCCTCTCCTGAGAGAAAACAACAACAATAACAACGAAATGTTTTAATCCCGTTTTACAAAGTACTTTAATCCAGGCCAACACACCTGTCCATCTGACATTGTTCACTGTTATTATCTCATAGGCATGTGGCAGGATAATTCATAGTATACTGCAATGTATGTTTGGGGTTGCAAGCTAGCTCCTGCAAAATGTTGCCAATGCATTTTTCTCTGTGAAAGTTTTTGTCGTCTTGGGGGAGGGCAGCAAGGCAGTGGTGAAGAGACATAGGGCTTGTGGGGGATACGTAATGTATGCTAGCATACTTATAAACAACAACAAAGTGAAGGTATAAATACACATATTTAAACATTGGCGACTAATCCAGAAAATAAGGCCCACTTGGTAGAATTAAAAGGAGAAAAGATGCCTGCGTTTGTTCTCTTTCTCTTTTTCAGTCACAAGGCTTGGGATTCTAACTTCTCTCCTTTGGACTGTTAGTGAGGAGGTAAATTTCTCTCTTCCTCCCCTCCTCCTTCCCAGGAGCACCTATGGTGCTGACATGCCCACAGCAGCAAAAGCATGTGCTTGCCTAGGGGAGCCCAAGACTGGACCTCAGGTCCTTAGCTGCCTCTTCTGCTTTGTGTTTCTTTCCCTGAGCTCAGGTGCCTGAACAGTAATTTTGAGATGAATGGTCTGGGTGTTGGTTGTCCCTGTGGAAGGTCCTTTCAGCAGCTACATCCTTCTTGGAAGAGAAGATGACCATGGCCAGGAAAATGACCCATGTATAACTGCCTGGGCAGAATATACGAACCTGGAATGAGTTGTGGCTAAAACAGTGCAATAAGAGGTGAAAAAGAAATAAGTTCAGCAGCACTACAATTCAGGAGAGTATAAAAAAAGCAAATATTTACTGCTTCATGTTTCAAATGCTTGTCAATATGTGCTTATGAGTCTTCCGAATTTTAAGCATTTCTTTTGTAGTGGAGGATATAAATAGCTGTCCTATACCCGACACCTACTCCTTTGTACACTGAGTAACTTTTTTAGAAGGGATATTGTTAATTATACCTTTTGAGGAAATCTTAAGAGACAAACCTTGGTTTTGTTTGTGGGGGGTTTTCCTGGAATAATTTCAAGCGAAACATAATAAGAGTGTGAAAAAAGCCTGATCCATAGAGTCAGGATCCTTTAAGACTAAACCTTTTTCTGCCCAAACCCAGAATTGGAGACCCTTGTGAGAGGTGACCTAGTGGTCATCAGAACTTATTTGGTTCTCCATAGGATATGTCAGCCCTGAATATGGCTAAATCGTGCTGAGCCATGTAAAAGGTTTTCTCTGGCTGCTCAAATGATACAGAGAACCATAACTGCTGTCATTTCTAGAATATTTGGTCCTTTAGCCATAGGAAGCAGAGGGGAGTAGTACATGCATCCCTTCCTAGTAGAGTATCATAAGTTGGTTTTTCTTTCCTAAAATACCTTCTTACCACTCAAGTCATTCATTAGAACACCTGTTCTTTTCAAGCAGAGACATAAGTAGAAGAGGGACCAGGGCTTTTTCTCAGGGTACTAAAATTTAAGGGATGATGACAACCCTAATAGTCTTTAAGCAGAATAGCAGCAACTGAACTTAGCACCTAATTAGCACGAATAATTCATTAAATTAAAAGCTACCAGGGGGTGTCTTCTTCTACCCTTTGGCTGGTACACCCCAAGTAAACTGTTACCCTTACCACACTTGGTAGAATATCTTTCATGGGTGCCAGGGTCTCTGTTCCATCCATTCTCCAACTGGCTTTGCCTTAAAAAGTTGATTGAATTTATTTTTCATGATGCTTGCCCCAGTTTCATTTTATAAATTTATGATTTTTGCCCCAGGTGTAAAAAATGCTAGCTATGCCTCTGGTTCCAAGATAATAATAATTCATTAATAATAATACTAACAACAACAACAACAAACTATTATTATTACTTATTCCAGTGGAGTATAAGGTTGTTTTCATTTTTATCTCTATCCCAAATATCTAGCACATGACTTACACAAAAGAATACAGACTGGATCTGTGATTTAATTAGAATAGAGAGCTCCCAGGTAAGGAAACTCCTAGCATTGCAGGGAAGGACTATTCTTAAATTCATTCGTGATCTTTCAGATGTGTGTACCCTGCCAACTGGTACAGATTGTTATCTATCCAATTTTTTTCTCATCCTGTGTTAATCCTGTCTCTATCTTTCTGATGATCTACCATAGAGGATCTAAATATGCTCTGATAGTTTGAATATATCATGAATACAAGTTCAATATTTGGGTGATCCATTGATCATCACTCCTTCTCAGTATGTAACTAGACTGCCTCTTTAATGATGAGGTGGCTAGGTGATAAAGTGTGATAGAGCCCTGAACCTGGAGTCAGGAAGACCTGAGTTCAGATTTGACCTCAGGAACTCATTAGCTATATGGCATTGGTCACTCAACTTCTGTCTGCCTTAGTTTCCTTATTTGTAAAATGAGGATAATAATATCACCTACTTTCCAGGGTTGTTGTGAGGATAAAATGAGATAATTTTTGTAAAGCACATTGCAAACCTTTAAAGCACTATATGAATACTGGGTATTATTATTATGACTTTTTACACCATGTCTTGTGTACAAGTCTTCATTGGTAATATATTTCATCTTGTGTCTTCCAAGGCTCTTATAGGTCATCTGCAAAAGTGCAAGACATTTAAGTTATAAGCCTTTGCCTATAAGACTTTAAGCCTTTTGACTCCTTCATTTCTTGATTTAGAACCTTATTTTCTAACATAATTTTAACTTCCTGCCGTCCTCTTCTCATACCTGTCCTTGCATTGAAGTTACCTAGTGTCAAGGTACCTGTTGATTTAATTTGGAGCTTGCCAAGTTCTTCAGACTTTCTTCACCTCCTTAGTCTCTACAATAGATATTAACATGTAAACTGAATCTGTCCTCATGATTGTCTGTTTGCTTATGCTCATTAAGAGCCCTGAAAGGTGAAATAACAGAATGTTCCATGAAATGATGTTTTTTGTTGCCTTTGGCTACAAGATAAAGTAACTCTATTATTTTCCTCACAGAGAAGAATGAATGAGTCATTCTTCCATTTATCTACAACTTATGCCTTTTGGTTGAATTTATTACAATATTCAACTCCATTTGTTTGTTTGTTTGTTTGTTTATCTATTTATTTATTTATTCTTCAGTTCCAAATTCTGTCTCTCTCCCAACTCCTCCCTTCCTCATTGAGAAGTCAAGAAATATGATACTCATTATAATATGAACTAATGCAAAACATTTTCACATTAGCCATGTTGCAAAAGAAAAGCAAGAAGAAAAAGTTTAAAAAAAAAAAGCTTAAATCTGCACTGTGTCCATCAGTTCTTTCTGGAGGTGGATAGCATTTTTTTTATTATGAGTCCTTTGGAATTATCTTAGATCATTGTATTGATCAGAGTAGCTAAGTCTTTCACAATACATTGTCATTACAATATTGCTGATACTGTATGCAATGTTCTCCTGGTTCTGCTCACTTCACTTTGTATCAGCCCACATAAGTCTTCCCAGGTTGCTGTGAAACCATCTTTCTTACACTTTCTTATAGCTCAGTAGTATTCCATCACAACTATATACCACAACTTGTTTTACCATTCCCCAATTGATGGGCATTCCTTCAATTTCCAATTCTTTGCCACCACAAAAAGCTGCTATAAATATTTTTGTACATGTGGATCCTGTCTATTTGTCTTTTATCCCTTTAGAATATTTCAATTCAATTTAGCAAGGATTTATTAAGCACCTACTATGTGCAAGCCATTATGCTTTAGATGTATATCTATCTCTCATTGATCATTGGACAAAGATGGCACATGTGCAGTACCAACAGGTAAATTATTATTTGGAGATTAACACCAATGGGATTTGAAATACTCTCTGGCCCCCTTTCCACCACTCTGCCACTCTCAATTTAGAGTGGGATGGGGGTTGTATAGTATTGGGGACTGTTTCATATTTTTGTCTGTTTCACAAAAAGGCAGCATGATGTCATGGATAGAATATTAGGCTTCGAGTTAGGGTGTCCTCGGTTCAAATCTCACCTTGGGAACATTCACTAGCTGTGTGATCTTGGACAAGTCATTTGAGATCTATGTACTGTAAATGACTCCTTAGGACTTCTAAAGTAGATGGATTGTAATAAGCATTGATAGAGGGCTGCTGATGAAATCATGGATCCTTCATATATCTGTAGCACCCAACTGGCCTTTACATCAAGTCAGGCTCTGGGGAAAGACTTCTGTGAAGGGAGAGAAAGAAGAAAGAAAAATGGTCAGTTTAAAGTTCAGCCTCGCTAAACCTTCCCATATTTCCCAGAAGAAATACTACCAGAAAAAAGCATCCTTTCAACTAGTTGCCCAGTACTAGAAATTTCATGACAGTCCCCACCTTCACAGAGTCTCTTGAGTAAGCAGTCAGAGCTGCTCTCCAGGGGCAAGCAGGAAAGGGAACTGAATCTCTATGCACAAGACAACCATAAAAAATAAACTTGGCCTAAGTATTTTTTTCAGCCAAAATGAATTTATAGGTCACTCATGCTGTTTGCAAGGCCCTCCGGCTATGAAGCGAGCAATGAGATACGTCTAGATACTCCAGCTTTTATCCAAGGGAGACATACCATAGCTAGGCTGGCCCTTCATCACCTCTCCTGTGTGATTTCTTAACAGATTCATGCAGTGAGATTATACTAATGCTATGGGGCATGAAGGGAATTGAAGAAAACAACACAGCTTTGCATAGATTTCTCTCCTCTCCAAACTCCTTTCCCAGTGGCTTTACAAGGTACATCTTCTGATATAAAACAATCTGCCTGGAAAATAAGACAAACCCCATCCTGACTGTTTGGGAGGCATGCCGGTTACATCTTTTACACAAATTTCCTCCAAAGACATTATGAAAGCTTTACTTATTTATACCATACAGTCCTATCTGTACAAACAGTAAATTAGACTCCCCTTCTAAACGAGAGTTTCAGCTACAGAAAGTATTTAAATAGAGTCTGAAGCATGTTCACTAACAGGCAAAGTCCCAAAGGTGGTAGAATTGTCAGAATGATGAAGTGCTTTTATCCCAGTGTAGTTTTATAGGCACAACCCTCATACACTACATTTTTTGAGAGGGAAGGTGAAAGATTCTCACTTAACAAAATCTACAACAGGGATTTAGTTCAGTCAGGAGGAAAAATAAAGTCCTGTCTGCAAGAATTTATTCAGTTCCTGGGTGAACTTAAGCTAGCTCCACCCCTAGAGGTCTTTGGGTTAGATCCAGGTGGTCCTTGAAGGAAAAGGACTTTATCTTTTGTGTCCTCTGCAGCCCAGGCAGGCATCTTCCCACAAGGGACCCTGCCTCTGGACTCACTCCAGAATGAGCTCACTTCTTGGGGACCCTGACCCCAGAAAGAGGGGAAAAGGTATTTCTTGCACTTTCCGGCTCATTTTCCTCCCATCCTAGAGTTCTAGGAAAAATCTCTAAAATGAAGGTTAAGTATGACTGAAGAATACTTTTATTCAAGAAGGATTCATAGGGTCCATTCTAGAATGGCACTTACCATACAAAAAAAGTAGTAGATATCAGGTATAGGACAGCTATTTGTTTCCTTACCACAAAAGGAATGATTTATAACAAAAGACTCATAAATGGGCATTAATAAGTACTTAAAACATGAGTTTTGAGATCACTTTGACAGCTGAGTAGAGGATGGACTGAAATGGGAAGAGTCTTGAGGATAGGAAACCAATCAGTAGACAGTGTGAGGTGATGAAGGCCTACACTAGGGTGGTCACAGTATCCAAGAGTGAGAAATAAGTCATTAGGGCTATAGGGCAGAGCCACTTGAAAGCATAAAGTTACCAATTCAACGTCTTACTAGATGTAAGGACAAAATTCCTGGTAAGACGGAAGTTTCTGAATTGTAAAACTCGATTTAAAAAGCAGTCCCAAATCCCCCAGTTCAACCCCCTTATTTTAGAGAGGTGGGAACTGGGACTTAGTTCAGTGCCTAGCAAACAGTAGGCATTTAATAAATACTTGCTGACTGACTGAGAGGTGAAAGCATCCCTAAGGTCACACAACCATGTATTTGTGAGGAAAGAACAGCTACTTTTTTTTTCAATGTGTACAAACCAATAGAAAATGACGTTGATATGTTATATGAACATAGGCCTGAAAGGGACCTTAGGGATCTAGGCCAGTCACTTTCATTTTTCAGTAGAGGAAATGTAGACCCAACAAAGTTAAGTGTATTGTTCAAGGTTATACAAGTAATAAGTATCAGAGGTGGAATTTGAATTTGGATCCTGTGACTCCAGAGTCCATTTTTTCCCCACCATACTACAGCAATTCCTCATGAAACCATGGAGGGATAAATGATCTTGATGACATCATTGGGAGAGGCATAGTCCTGGAGATAAGTTTCTTGCTGCTGGCCAATGATGTGAAAAGTTAATATATACCTCTGAGAGGCTAAACATTTCACTTTTTACCAGAACGTGCAGAGAAAAAAGCCCAGCATCTCTTTTTTAACAAAGCACACTCATTTACATTTATGTTCTGTTCATTACAAGTAGTTAGTAACTTTAAGAGCTCACCCATTTATCTTTCTAGGTTTCATTAAATCCTGTTGTCTCCAAGATTGGGAGAATTGTTTTAAGACATCAGCATCCAAGCGAAACCCAATGTGATTGCTGGTTTTTTAATGTGTGATATCAGTAGCCTCTCTCTGGCATTGCTGAATAGTTGGAGACTCTAAAGTTGCGCCCCAAAGGCCTTTGTTGGAATCTTCCCCTATAACGTATAAGAAAAGTGAACTCTGTAACAGCCTACCGTTTGCTTCTGTTTAGCAATGAAGGTCATCTAGTGCCATGTATCTAACCATGCTTTTTTTTTTTCTTTCCAGGCAATCTCCCAAGAAGAAGGATGGCCAGTGCCTTCTCTCGGTTTCTAACTGGTCGAAGCGCCTCCCTGCTCTTAGCTACTGTTGGCACTGGTGCCTTAACTGGTAGCTACCTGCTGAATCAGCAGAGTGTGAGCGCTCATGCTCAGGAAAGGACCCGGCTCTTTCCTGCAAGGTAAGTCCCCCTGCCTTAAAAATAATTCTAGTTGAGAGTCGGTGACTTGCTTCCTCAGTGCCAGAAATCTGGGGAGAGTGTTTTACAGGAATGAGAATCCCCGGTTTTGCCCTGCTCTTAAAGATGATCAGCTAACATCCCAGTGCCTACCGGGTGGAAGGCACTCCCGGCCAGTCTCACTGAGGACACAAAGAAACTTAAAAACATGCTCTCCGTACTCTAAGTATATAATCTAGTCAGATTATAAATCTCCAGATTGGAGTACATTAAAGATGGGAAGCAGTGGTGCCAGACAATCTTTTCTTGACAAGGATATCACAAAATCATAGCCTTTCAAAGTTGGAAAAGACTTCAATACCCAACCCAGCTCGGTGTTTTTAACCTGGGGCAGCTATGAACTCAAAAAAAATCAATAAGTGCATTTCAATATAATCTGTTTCCTTTGTAATCATATGTATTTTATTTTATGTATTTAACATTATTCTGAGAAGGGGTCCATGGGATTCACCATATTGCCGAAGGGGTCCAAGACACAAAGAAGTTTAAGAAGACCCTTTTCAGTCTAATCCATCTACCTGAAAAATATCATCTTAAATATAGATCCTGCTAGACTGTAAATTCAAAGGCAGGAACTGTTTCCCTTTTGCCTTTGTGTCTCCAGCACTTAGCATAGTGTCCAGCAGACAGTAGGTGCTTAATTAATGCTTGTTGATAATGAACACTCAACAAGTGGTAATCCAACCTTTACTTAAAGATGCCCAATGAGGAGGTATCATCTCAAGGCAGTTCATTCCACTTTTGTACAATTCTAATTTGGGGAGGAGTTTTTCCTTACATCAAGCCTAAATATGCCTCTTTTCAGTTTTTACCCACTGTCCCTTGCCCTGCCCTCAGCAGGCAAGCAGAACAAATTCAATCCCATGTCAACCTGAAATAAAGAGAAGTACAGAAGTAACAACAAGAAGGGTCTTTAACTGAGGCAAAGGAATTGTAATTCAGAGCACCACGCAGCACTGGAGTAGAGGAGTGCCCACAAGGGGCAAAGAGGGTAACGGGGGCAGGGTTTTAATACACTTCAGCAGGGATGTGTACTTGGGAGGGACAGTGACAGGGAGAGTTAAGTTGTTTCACAAAATAACTGAAGGCTGGGGAGGCTGAGGAGTGGTAACATCTGGTCAGAGCAGAGGGCTCCAGGTTTTTGTTCTTTCGTCTTTTTTTCTTTTTTTTTTAGCTGGTTTGGACCAGCTCAGAGCGTCCTCAGGCACTTTGGTGATTCTGGGGTCAAGGCCAGGTCAGCTCATAGCTAGCTGCCTTCAACATCCTTTTCCATGTGAGAATCCTTCCAGTACTTAAAGATGAGTCAGGGCAACACTAGAGAGATAGTCTACCTGAATTTCAGCAAAGCATTGGACGGAGTCTCTCCCAAAACAACCAGAAGGAGAGATGTGGGCTACATAAGGTTTAATGACTTGGGCTGCTAGGTTGCACAGTGGATAGAGCACTGGGTCGATCTTAGTTCAAAATAGACCTCACATACATACTAGCTGTATCACCTTGGGCAAGTCATTTAACTTCTGTCTGCCTCAGTTTAAAATGAAATTTTATCATATGATAAAATATCACCTGTAGAAAGGGCATATGAATAGTACCTACCTCCCAGAGTTGATGTGAGGCTCAAATGGGATAATGTGAAGCACTGATGATGATGATGACAACTAGACTAGTGGGCTTAAGGAGGGTGGCTTCTAGTGAAGGGCCCCATAGATCACTCTTTGGTCTTGTTCTCTTCAACATTTTTTGTGAATGATTTGTGTAAAGTCACAACTGGGACGCTTATCCAGTGTGCAGATTATGTGAGGGTAGGAGGGACAGATGACAGATACACTGGGTGACTGAATTAGGATCCAAAGAGATTTCAATGGGCTGAAATGATAGGCCAAATGTGAAAAGATGATTTTTAACAGGGGCAAATGTAATATCACATTTGAGCTCAAAAAATCAATTGCGTGGGTACATGACGAGGATGCGGCTACTACAAAACTGTTCCTGTGAAAAGAATTTGGAGCTTTTAGTGGGCTGAAAGATCAACTGAGTCAGTAATGTGACATGGCAGCCAAAAACCCCAAAACTGTCAGGCTTCACTAACAGAAGCACAGGGTTCAAGATGAAGGGACAGGCCCCACTGTAGCAGGCTCTGGTCAGGCCACATAGGAAGCATTGTGCTCGGTTCTGGAGGCCACATGTACAAACAAGGACATACAGAGGAGAGAAGCAGAATGGCGGGCAAACTTGGAATAGGAGCTATGAATGTTAGTTGAAGGAAGAAGAGAAAAGAAAACTGAAGTAAGATGTGATAGCTATCTTTAAGTATCTTTACTTAAAAGTTATGACTATCGTGCATAATCTAGTTAGGTTATAAATCTCAGTATTAGAGTAGACAGGAAGCAGACAGGAAGCAGTTATGCCAGATGATTTTTTTTTTTTGACAGGCATATCACAGAACCTTGGCACTGGGTTTTTAGTTTCTAGTTTTTTGTTTTTTTTGTTTTGTTTTTCTGGGCTAAACCAAGAGAACTGAACTAAAATTAGTTGGAAGTTGCAAACATTTTCTAGCTGTATGGCCCTGGGCAAGTCATTAACCTCTGCCTATCTCAGTTTCCTCATCTATAAAATGGGAATGATATAGCCCCTAGGGTTGTTGTGAGGATCAAATGAGATAATATGTATCAAATGATATGCAAACCTTAAAGCACTATATTAAAAATTATTATGTAATAATTTAACAAATTAATACATTAACAATTTAATTGTTTAACAATTTTATAAATACTATTATCATTTGATGTTGTTGTCATCATTATCATGATTACTGCTATTCTTAGATAATTGGAAGGGACCTCAGAGGCCAATCAAGTCTAATGCCTTCATTTTATAAATCAAAAAACCAAGGCCCAAAGATGTTAAATGAATTAACCAAAGTCACACAGGGAGTGTCATAAATAAGACTGGAACCTGGGTGTTTTGACTTTAGAGCTTGTGGTCTTTCCACTATACCACACTGCCTCTCAGTGTGTTATAAGTACAATTATTCCTGGATCAAAACTCAGGCAACCTGGGACCAAATTCCATCAGGCTATAACTGCCCTGAAAAAAAAATATATATATGTATATATTTATATATGTATATGTAGGTGTAGGTATATATATATGCATATATGTACGTGTAGGTATATATATGCATATATGTGTGTGTAGGTATGTGTGTATATGCATATGTATGTGTGTAGGTATATATGTATATGCATATATATGTATGTGTGGATATATGTGAATGTGCATATATATGTATGTGTAGGTATATATGTATATGCATATACACAGTGTTGGTTGGTGATCAAATGAGATTATACATGCAATATATTTTATACAATGTTCTAGCTATTGCTGGAACTTTAACATTTTTTAAAGACAAGATTAAAAAATGACCTATAGTGTTAATTTAATTTTTTGGTCTGTCCTCTCCTGTTTTTTCTTTATTAGCCATATCTTTAGGGCTATGGCAGACAGCTCACAATAATGAGTTTCCTCAAGCAGAAACATCACTTTCTTTCCATGATAAATAGTACATTTGAGCTACTTATGTTTTTAACTTTGGCTCCTGAATTCATTTTTTTTTTCCCTGAGCAGCCAAATGTTCCCCTTATTTTCTGTGGATGCTGTTTCTGATGCATAGTAGGAAAATGGGTAATGGGTAAAAGCCTATTCCATCTCCCAATACCTCTCCCTCCCATTCCCCCACCCCCACCCCCATCCCTAACCCTTTTCTTATTTGTGAGTTACCCAAGCCAGGAAATGGTTCCCAAAATGCATCCCCACCGAACGCTTGTGTTTTCCTCTTCGTACAGCGCTGACTATCCTGACCTACGCAAGCATAACAACTGCATGGCTGAGTGTCTCACCCCAGCCATCTATGCTAGGCTGCGGGACAAGATGACACCCAACGGCTACACCCTGGACCAGTGTATCCAGACTGGTGTGGACAACCCTGGCCATCCCTTCATTAAAACTGTAGGCATGGTGGCTGGCGATGAGGAGTCTTATGAGGTAAAGCTGTTGGTTTCTTATCTCGAGGGGCTCCTAAGGGCTCAGCTGTCATTCTACTTGAAGGCAGATTAAAAGGGTGCATTTGGATCCCACAGCACCAGGGAGGGTCCTTAGGATGATTTGGGCAAATAATTCTAGTTTCCATTTACTTTTCAAAGGGATGAACTGTGCGCAACTATATTCTGGAAGATGTAATCTACAGTTCCCACGGTTTGTATTTCATTTGCTGAAGAAAGAACAGTATTCCTCCTGCTGAGAAATATATTCCGTGGCTAAGTGGTGTGATTTTGTCAATTCAATTCAGCTAACATTTATTTGGCACCTGTCTGGTCCCTAGAGATATAAAAATGAAATAAGACAGAGACATATTCCCCAAGGAGCTCACAATCTAATAAGGGACATAAAAATGTATGCCAAAACCTGTAATATAAGTCAGAATGTGAACAGTGAAAAGGAAAGGCTCAGACAAAGTGTTAATGAGATATCTGAGGAGGAATAGATAGATCACTTTTAGCAGGATAACCAGAGAATGCTTCATGGAGGAAATGGTACCTGAGTTGGGCCTTGAAGAAAACGAGGGATTTTAAGGAAGGAAGTGGGGAAGACAGTGGAGTCCATTCTAGACATTAAGGGATATTTTGAGCAAAGCCTTTCGTGACTAGAAAGAGCAGAACAAGGATAAGGACCTTGAGTAGTCCAACTTGGCTGGAAATAGCCATGTAAAAGAGAAATAGTATGAAACAAGATTAGAAAAGTGTTTGTGAATAAAGATTATTGAGCTCCCTGAATGCCAGAATAAGGACTTTAAACTTTGTTGCGCAGGCAGTGTTTGAGACACCGAAGTATTATATTAGGAAGCTTATCTGGGTGTGAAGTGATTGCAAAAGCGATAGACTTGGGGCAGGAAGGCTAATTATATTAATTATATTAATCCAGGTGAGATATTATGATAAGGCTTGAACTAGGATGATTGTAGTGGGAATTAAGAGATTAAGTTAAGGGATGGATAGAAGAGATAATGTGAAAGTGGAATTGACAATCAACTGATTGTATAGGAGTGAGGCAGAGAGAGAGAGAGAGAGAGATTGTAAACTTCTAGTGGGTAGGGACTGTCCTTTGCCTCTTTTTGTATTCCTAGCACTTAGCACAGTGTCTGGCACATAGTTTGTACTTAATAATGTTTGTTGACTGTAATAGATAGATAGATCATTATTAAAATGCTTACTTTGTGACAGGTGCTATACTAAGCACAGGAGATACAAATATAGACAGCAGGACAGTCCTTGCCCTCAAGGAACTTACATTCTAAGGGGAGAAGACAATGTATGAAGGGGTAATGGAGAGAAAAGGGGGTGCTGGCATGATGTGGAGATGACTGGGAAGTGGTTGGTGAGGAAAGCCTGGTCTCAGCAAGATAAGGCATCTCTCAGAGCTGAGGGACCCAGGGTCAAAGTCCAAGGTTCTGATGGGTGGGAGATGAGAAGGCTGAGAGAGAAGAGTCAAGGTTGATCCTGAGGCACTGAGTTTGAGGAAATGAAAGAACGGTGGTGTCATCACCAGAAGTAGAGGAGTAAGGGAGAGAAAAGTGTTCAAGAAGAAAGACTATGTTAAGTGTTCAATATGATGAATTTAAGGTTTGGGAGGGACTTGTGAGTAGAGCTATCCACTAGATGATTGGAAATGGAGGACTAGATCTCAAGGATGAGTAAGATATTGGTTATAGAGATTGGGGAGTAATTTTCTGAGATTTTTACTAAAGTCATGGAAGAGGATGATATCGGCAAGAGGAAGAGAAAAAGAAAGAAAACAAGGGGGCAGGAGAGAACCTTGGGAAATAGCTATGCTAAGGAGTGATGAGAAAAATAGGAGAACCATAACAATACAAGATCATGAAAGTAACAAGAAGAGAGACTATCAAGAAAGAGGAGGTGGCCAACAGTGTTAAATGATGCAAAGAGGTCAAGGAGAGTGAAGACTGAATATAGGTCATTGGATTTGTTGAGTAGAACATCCTTGGTGACCCTTCATGAGGACAGAAACTGGACTGTAGGGACCTAAGGAATAAATGTGTGATGAGGCAGTGGAGGCAAATGTAGGTGACTCTTCCTAGAAAAGAAAACCACCATCTATTTTCTTCCTATCAATCGCTCTTCCTTCCTTCCTTTTCCCTTCCTTCCTTCCTTCTTTGCTTCCTTCTTTCCCTCCTTGCCTCCTTCCCTCCTCCCTTCCTCCTTCCTGTCCTCCTTTCCACCCTCTTCCTCTGGCCACATAGGGAATCATATCTTTATTAAGGGTACTGTGACCAAAGGAATATAAATTTTGATTGCAGAAACCTTAAAAGATATCTTGGGGTTTACAGGCTAGATTTCTTTTCTTTTCTTTGTTTTCTTGTTCTTTTCTTTTGTTTGTTTGCTTTTTTTTAAGATCATGCCTTCAAACCAAATCACGCTGGCTCTCACTGATTGGACAACAGTAGGTCCCAGCCCAAGCCTCATTTGATCATTGTTTTGGTTTTAATGGCTGAGAGTAAGTGTAAATAGCAATTGTTTCTGTTTTGGCCAGAAACCCTGAGGGTCTTCCCCTCCCAGATTGATTTTTTTTTTTTACTATATAAAAGAGGACATTTTTTTTTGCCTCATTTCATACTTAGCCTTAATTACTGAATGGTCATTGCCTCAGACAGACTGAGACCTGGGAAAGACCTTAGTTTAAAAAGGACAAAGTCTCCCACTGAATCCAGGGGCATCTCCAGTCTTCCTGATCTATGCCTTGCTACTGGACCCAGATGGCTCCAGAGGAAAGAGTGAGGCTGGTGACTTTGCATAGCCCTGCGTCACTTAAATCCAGTTTACTTGCAAGTCATGGCAAAACCTTCCTGATATCATTGGTTGTTTTCAAGAGTGAAGGACGAATAACAACATCGATAGCCTAGGAATTCAAGGGAGGAAAGGGACCTTCATAAATGGAGGCTCTAGCTTGTGTCAGCCTCTGGGTAAAAGGAGAAAGGAAAAATGATTGTTAAGCTGTTGTACTTTCCCCTCTACAGGTTTTTGCAGAGCTTTTTGACCCAGTCATTAAGCTAAGGCACAATGGCTATGACCCAACAGTGATGAAGCACCATACTGACCTGGATGCATCCAAGGTATGTCCAGCCCAGCACCTGCCCCCATGGTTCACTTTCCCACAATGTAGCTGAGCTGAGTTGAAGGCTTTTTTGGGAGGTTGTTTGTTTGTTTGTTTTTTTATCATGCGTATTCTTACAGAGGGACCTGAAGAGATACAAAAATCCCTAGACTTTAATGCCATTTAATGGGTCTGGATCAAGCCTAGGCCCATGTTCCATACAATCTGTCAGTCAATCAACAAGCATTTAAGTGCTTACTATGTGCCAGGCAGTGTGTTAAGTACTGGAAATACAAAGGAAGACAACCCCCTTTCATATCTTCGAGAGTGGCACCAGGGAACATGTTTGTAAGTCTTCCTTGAGGCTGTGGTATCAGAGAAAAAGTATGAGATTAATATGGAGAAGATCTCGTGTGAGTCCTTACTTCTGCCACTTCCTTGCTATATACTCCTGACCTAGTTATGAGCATGGCCTCATGGGTAAGGTGCTGGATGGGTTTGGAGCCGAGATCTAGGTGTAAATTCTGCTTCAGGTATTTACCAGCTGTGAGATTTAGGACAAGTCCTTAACTTCTTTGAGTCTCAATTTTCCCCTTTATAAAATGAGGATAGTTAATCTCGGGATCATTGTAAGGTTCAAATGAGATAATGCATTAACACATTTTGCAAATCTTAAAGCACTGTATAAAATTGTAAAATTATCATTACCTCTCTTGACTTCAGTGCTTTTATCTGTAAAACGGGGGAAATAATAAATGCCCTATCTACCTCCCAGAGTGGTTGTGAGGCTCAAGGAAGATGTACATGAAAACAGTTTCAAATGGTAAAGCTCTATGGACATGGATTCCAAACATTTATATTTAGGATATCTTTATTTAGGAATATATTTATTTTATATATAAATATAATGTACTTATACTTAGGATATAGCTTTAGTTTTCTCATGTATTAGTCAATTTATCTAAACCTTTTATAAAACTATTTACAAAGGCTTTACTAGTCCTAATAATTTCCATTAATTTCCTATTCATTGTTTAAAGCATTTTGAACCTTTTTTTGTATCTTTATTGCTTAGCACAGTATCTGGCAGCCATTTGACTGACCAAAGCAGTAATCAGAGAGAAGGATGATGGGAAAGAACGTGGGTTGATCACGTGGCAAAAGTGAGGAATAGTCAAAGGTGGGGGAGGGAATAAGTAGTTATCTAGTACCTACTGAGTGCCAGGCATCATCCTAGGTGCTTTGCAAATAAGTCATTTGATCCTCACAACAATCCTTAGAGTAGGTGCTGTTATTATTCCCATTTTACAGTTGAGAAAACAGAGGCAAAGAGAAGTTAAATGACTTTTCCAGGATCGTACACCCAGAAAATGTCTGAGACTGGATTTGAACTCAGGTCTTCTGCCCAGGGCTCTATCCACTATCCCACCTAGCTGTCTCAGTCAGTCCATGTGATCCAATGGTATCCACATAATATTAGAAGAACTAGAAGGCCCTTAGTATGTTGAGTGGACCCCTTATGAGTATTTACAGAAGGACATGGCCAAAAATCACTGAAAATGAGATAAGTGGATGATTCGTGATCTCCGTTAGTTGAGGAAGTGGCCGTGTTGACAAGATCTCAGGTCCATTGAAGTTCAAAGGACTTGCATGTTGTCACAAATGTGCCGCTCAGACCTCAAAGGCTGTCCCAGTGTGCTAGTATTCTAAGAGTTTTTGAACAAACTCATTCATCAAATCGATCCAACAATCCAATGTTACGGTACCCAAGGGATGCTGGCTGTGGCCCATGATTCATGGGAAGAGTGTACAGTTGAGCAAAGCAACAGCTGCACCCTTTGAATGGGAGGCAGGGGCAGGATGGGAAAATCTAACATAAGACTGTACTGAGCACTCTGGGGTCTGTGAGCTGTGGTGCGTGGGAGACATTGCATTTCCTCTGTTTAGATCACCCAGGGGCAGTTTGACGAGCACTACGTTCTGTCATCCCGAGTCCGCACAGGACGCAGTATCCGTGGACTTAGCCTGCCTCCAGCCTGCTCCCGGGCGGAGAGGAGAGAGGTAGAGAGTGTCGCTATCGCCGCCCTGGAAGGGCTCAAGGGAGACCTGGCTGGGAAGTACTACAAGCTGACTGAAATGACTGAGCAGGAACAGCAACAGCTCATTGATGTGAGTAACCCAGGGTAGGGGTGTAGGAGGTGGAGATTTTATACATTTGATGTCTTTGTAATTCACCATCTCTCCTTCCTGTAGCTTTTCTGGTACCCAGATAGTCCTGTTCAAAACTGAGGGAGGTTGCCAATCCACCCCAGAGAGAGATAATCAGAAGGCAGAATTACCACTGCTTTGTTCTCAGAATAAAAATAAAATAAAGACTCTGAACACTTAAATATTTCTCATAAATCTTAAGTATGTTGAGTTTAGAGAAAGGAGTAAAGGTATGGTTTTACATCCCAACTGCCCAGAGATGAAAATGTATTAATGGACAAGTATCCTTCAAGGATTCGTGATTTGGCCCATGAGGGTATGTATTCCTTTCGCCTAAGCAGATTGCAACTCTGCACTATCTTTTCAGACAGTCTTCGTGAGATGTGTGGTTGAAAAACTTGTTCTGACATGAACCATTTGGTGAGGACCCTCTCCAAATGCCGACTGGTCTTGACAGCAGACATACAGACTATCACCAAGCTTCTACTCACAAATTTTTAGCTTGATAGGACCTGACAAAGTTATTTTCTGCAAGTACCACTTTGGAGAGCCCAGGATCACTTCTATGTTGTGATGAGGCATTGGAGTTGGACTTTAGTGGAGGAAACTGATTAATGACAAGATCTTAATGACCAATAGGAGCTCAAGGAAGCAGTCTTCAAAATTTTGGATTATGCACCCTTAGCAATAAAACATTTTTGAAATTTCCTCCCAATAAATGTATATTTATTTATAAATTACTATCATAATAAGTCTGTATATTATAAAATTTCTATACAAAAATAGAAATTTTGAAAGGAGATAAAAGTAAAATACCACGTGAACTGAGAGTTATTCAGTAAGAAACCACTGAAGTTTAGTGAGAAGTGGAGAGACATGAGCAGACTTGTGTTTGAGGAGAATCTGGAGGAAGGATTGGAGAGAAGGGGGATTTGAAGCAAAGAGACCATTTCAAAGGCTATTGTAAAACTCCAGCAGAGAGGAAATTAGAGCTTGAGCTAGGGTGGTGGTGGTGACTGTGTGGATAAAGAGAAAGGGACAGATACAAGAAATGAGGAGGTAGAAATAACGAGATTTGGCAATTGACTGTGTGGAGCGAGGGAAAATGAGTCAAAGATGATGCTGAAGTTGTGAACTGGGTGGCTAGAAGAGTGGTGGTGCTTTTGATACTGATAGCAAGGTTTGGTGAGGGTTAGGTTTGGAATGAAAGATGGCATCGTGAGATTCTGAAGTCTGTCACAATCCAGTCATATCTGATTATCCTCTGATCCAAACAAAATGAAAATGGGGGAGGCAGGGCTCTTATTCTCTGATCACTGGCCCATTCTTCAAGGGGCTTCTACCAGAGCCACAAGGTGATCTGTGAAGCAAGGATGTGGGTACGCTGGGGGAAGGGACTGGAACTTTCCAATGGTACCTGCATAGTTGCTGCTGAGGGTGCCTGGTAGGGGTTAGATTAGAAGTGCTCTGAGCAATTGCTGTGAGACTCAGAAAGACGGAGTTTAGGAGATTCCACTGTGGCAGGGGTGAGTTAGGGGATAAGGATAGTGAAGCTGTATTGGAGACAAGCCCCATGATTGGGTATAATGGGAAAGGTAGGATGTGACTCATCTTCTCACCCTCTAAATCATTGTTTGTTGTGGGTCAGGCCTCTTGGGGTAAGTCATGGCCACTAGGAGGCCCCAACCCCCACTCTGGAGACCAGCAGCTTAAGGTATTAAGGTTTTTGTTTTTGTTTTTGTTTTTTTAACTGGGGTTTGGATTTCAGGATCATGACCTTAAGTTGAGAAATGAAAAATTCCTGGAAAGGATTGGCATGTACCTAACAAGGGCTGGAACAGCAATAATAGATAGGCACCACAGAATACACACCACAGACATCAGGCAACTTCCCTGGGAGAGAAGATGGTTGTTCAGTGCAGGGTTCATCTATGGCATTTAGAGCCTCCATCCTGCCCCCAGCAGTTACGGGATCTTCTGAAACATTCTCTCCTGACAATAAAGGATCTTGTTCCAATACTGTCCCAGTTTGTGCCTTGTAAGGAGATGTTTCCCTTTAGAATTCCCCCTACTCTTTCTTCCCTCACCAAGAAGTATCCCTCTCTCCCAACTTTCTGCCCCACCACCTTAGAAAGAGCACGGAAAGGTATGTTCATTGTTCTGATCTGGACATATAAGAAACATAGCCAATTGGAGCTCACATGAACAATTTAATCATTCAGCAGGGGCCAGGCCAGGATGAGAACATGGAACTGCTTCCTCAAGTTAATAAAGGCTTTCATGAAACCATCCCCCAAAAAAAGATGAAAGAAATCTAATCAATGTCCTATAAGAAAATCTGAGGAAGGAGAGAAAAATTTCAACTGGGTTGGGGAGACAGTGTGGGGAGATAGGAAAGGCTTCCTGAAGGAAATGACATGACTTCGGAAAAAGAGAAAGATTTCAATAGGTGGAGACCTGGAAAGAAGGAATGTTAGGTATGAGCAGCTTATGGGACTGTACAAAGGTAAAGACCATTTTGGAGTTTATGTGAGATGAAAGTTAAGCAAAGGAGTGACATAGGTCAGACCTGTGTGTATAGAGGATTATTTTGGCAGCTGTGTGCAGAATGATTAGAGAGAGACTGGAGGTAATTAGGAGGTTACTACAATAGTCCATGCAAGCAATAATAGTCTGAGCTTGGCTGTTGGTAGGAGATGGGTATAAGAGATGTCATGGGGGCAAAACGGACAACTGGCAACTTATTGATCATAGAGAGTGAGGAAGAAGAAAGAGTAAAAGATAGCTCTAGGGCTTGGAGGCTAGGTGACTATAAGGAAACAAGAATAGGAAATATGGAATTGGTTTTATACACGTTGAGTTTGAGGTATCCAAAGGACATTTGGGCCAGATGTTCACTAGGCAGTTGGAAATTGGGGAAAAGATCTGAAAAGAGATTAGTCTGGTTCCCAAAGTGGGCAAGACTGCCCCGTGGGGGGAGCTGGAACAATCAGGGTGGGGGGTAGGAGGGAAGGGGGTAGTAATGGCCTCGGGTGCAATTGGGGAGCATTGAATAAAAATAAGGGGGCAGTGGAAGCATAAGGAAAGAAGAGAAGATAAGAAAATTTTGAAAAACTATTTGTACGTGTTTCATCTGTTGTGTAACAGAGTTAAAGTCATAGTGATTACATTATTTTCCAAATAAATACACAAAATGCAAGTTGTAACCAATCAGTGGTCAAGTCTGCCAACAGGTCTTAACAAGCAAGTGTTGGCGGGTGAGTGTGTTGCACATTGTTGGGAAGTCCAGTATGCGTTGGTAGGAATATGTGCATGTAATTACTTGTTTTCAATGTGATGCTATATAGTTACATGAAGCAATATTGCATCATCAAAATTTCAATGGGGAAAAAACAAATTTACAATAAATTATTAAATTTAAGGTGCATCATTTAAAAATATATTTTATATTTTTTGAAATGATGCAATTAAAAAAACATTAAAGGGTTAAAGATTTCCAGGGAGGTACTGAGTAATTTTTTTTTTTTTTTTTTTTTTTTAGAAAAGGGGTTGGTAGGCCAAATAATTTGGGAGCCTCTGGCCTGGATGAATAAATTTGAAAGTCATCTGCATAGAAGTGATATAGGAAGCTATGGGAGTGAATGAGATTGCCAAGGGAAAATAGAGATAAAGGAGGAGGCTGAGGACTGAGATTCTGAGAACACATTTAGAGGTTGGAAGGAGGAAGATGAACTAGTGATGAATCTTTCATCTTTCAGATCTGAGAAACTGGAAGGAAATAGCATTTTATGCCCTGCTTATTCTCAACAATCTTTCTCTCTCATGTACATTTTGGCTTGCAGGATCACTTTCTATTCGATAAGCCAGTATCTCCATTGCTAACATGTGCAGGGATGGCCCGAGACTGGCCAGATGCCAGGGGAATCTGGTACGGCACATACTATATTAAATACATGTGCTTTATGTGTGAAGGATCTTTTAATAGATCACCTGGCTTATCCTAACCTTGCAACTGTTGTGCTCTGCAGTTTATGGCATGCTCAGCTTCAGCTAAATTGAGAAAACAGATTTTGATGTGCGTTTGTAAGTATTGTGATGGTTCCATGAATTGAAAGAAGTTGAACTGGTTTGCATGTATTCTGCATGAGAAACATTGCTGCAAAAATTGAGGCAAAAAAAAAATTGGTTTTCCAGGTGTGGAGGCACCTACTTTATGGCACTTTACTCCCTTTGAGTCATTTTCATGGAATGTGTCTAAGCAAGAATGAAAAGCAATGGAGAACGTTCAGATTACTACCAATAAGTTTGCCCTAAAGTGAAGCAAAAAGCTCTGATAAAGCTCACCCTAAAAGAAGTGGCTACCAAACTTGCAACCATTTTTATCTTGGCTAACTGCCAGTTTTCTTCCTTAAGTGTCTAATTTGATTCAGTCACCCTGGTCTGTTACCAGCCCTTTATAAATGAAGGAACCCAGGTAGGAAAGCACAGAGCCCACATTAAGCAAAGCAGGTACCAGGTAACACAAATGTGTGAAATTTGTGGGTTTTTGTTTTTGTGTGTTTTGGTTTTTTTTTGGTATGCTGAACATTCTGAGATTCAGGGAGAATTTTTTTTTTTTTCAGAAATTTTCACTTTCTTTCACCTTATTCTCTTAGCAGCACAAGGGTTTAGTAACTAAACTTTAGTTTGATTTGCTAGAATACTTACTGTCATTTCTAGTGCAGCTGCAAACAGGTGTGCCCCAGTCAAATTATGGTCGTCCTGTTCTGAGGAGATGGGAGGGATGTTCCCGGGGGCAAAGGAGGGAAATCATGAAGGGCTTCATTCAATAGCTCTTATCCTTCACCCTGTCAAGGGAACATTATTTTGTTCTACTTATGCAGGCATAATCAAGAAAGATTAGGGCCTTCCAGGAAAGGGGGAAGTTTAAAGGAAGCAATCAACTTGTTGAGAAAAACTGGAATTGTTCATAGGTTTGAAATAAAGCAACCCAAGTCTTAAATTTCTTCTTCTTGTCAGGCACAATTATGATAAGACCTTTCTCATCTGGATTAATGAGGAAGATCACACCAGGGTAATCTCTATGGAAAAAGGAGGAAATATGAAGAGAGTATTTGAGCGATTCTGTCGTGGATTAAAAGAGGTAATAATATTATTTTAGGTAATAAGTCTTTAAAATATTACATTTTTAACTTTTCATACTTCTAAGAAGCCTGTGGGAGGCACTGGAGAGACCTGCATGACTGGGCAAACTCCCTCCAGGAAACAAGGAAGGCAAATTCTGTTAGGGTAAGATGGCCTCCTAGGACATCCATCAGCATTAGTGATAGCCTTTTGTTGTT
This sequence comes from Vombatus ursinus, assembly GCF_900497805.2. NCBI lineage: Eukaryota > Metazoa > Chordata > Mammalia > Diprotodontia > Vombatidae > Vombatus > Vombatus ursinus. The sequence goes on along the minus strand of NW_020954552.1, from coordinate 16,850,920 downwards.
AGGAGGTGGAACTAAGAGGAGATCTTACGAAAGCCCAAGCTCAATTGTTGACCACTCCACTTCCCTTCCCATTCTAGGACAGTGTAGGTGAGCCAATGGTCTACTGGATTTTTTCCTAATTTCCATTTCAGCTAGGTCAACTTAAGTGACATCATAGGATACAATCAATAACTGACCCAACAACTAACTTCTTGTGCTGCCATTAATCCCAGTGGATTTCTTTTTAAAAATCAGTTTTACATTCTGATTCTGATGTTATTAAGTTTAAACATGTAGAACTATAAAATCTTATACTAGACTATAAACTCCATGAGGTTAGGTACTATGTCTCAGATAAACTTTTCGTCTTGCTCAGGGTCCCGGATAATGCTCTGTAAATGGAAGACATGTCATAATTGTGGTTGCACTGAAGGGACTTTAGAGGTCATCTAGTTCAACCTTCCACCCAATAAAGATATCCCTTCGAAAACAGCCCTATCAGAGAAGGTCATTTTGCCTTTGCCTAAATATCTCCAGTTAATGAAGAGCTCATTATTTTGAGATATAGTCCATTAGATTTTGAGGCAACTTCATTCTTAAAAGTTTTTCCATTTATCGAGTTAAAATCAATCTCCCTATAACTTCAACATTTAAATACATGATCTGAGCTTTGGAACAACACAGAATAAACCTACTCTCTTTTCTTCATACTGTTTGAAAGTAGTTACCATATTCCCTTCCTAAGCTTTCTTCTGTTCCCAGGCTAAACATTCTCAGTTCTTTCAACCCTTCAGTTTCATACCACACAGCTTTCAGACCATTCACCATCATGGTTGCCCTCTTCTAGGCACAATTTAGTTTGTCAATAGTTTTCTTAAAACATGATACCCTCTACTGAGCACAATACTCTACATGTAGGCTGGGCAGTATATTGTATAATGGACTTGTTCTTTTGCTTGAGCTAGACCTGGAATTCTAGATATATACAAATATATATACAGAGAGAGAGAGAGAGAGAGAGAGAGAGAGAGAGAGAGAGAGAGAGAGAGAGAGAGAGAGAGTTCTCTCCTTAGAAAGAACTTTATTTTAATATAATTAATTTTCTTTATAATCCTATATATTTTATTTAATGCATTTTAAGACATTATTCTGAGAAGGGGTCTGTAGGTTTCACTAGACTGCTAAAGGGTTCCAAATCATCAAAAAGGTGAAGAGCCACTGAGCTAGACATTATAATCCATTAATGCAGCATTTAGGGTTAATAAACACTTTTTATAGGTAGCTGGATCCCACTGTTAATATATATTAAACTTGTTGTCAGTAATTAGCCTAAGTCTAATATGTATTTTTTCTGATATCATCTGGGGCAACCTTATACAGCACTTTGGTAGATACTTAAAAATGAACCTCACCTTTCCTAACATAGACCATATTGCATCCTTACATTTGTTAATTTTTCTGCTTGTAGGTGGAAAGATTAATCAAAGGTCGAGGCTGGGAGTTCATGTGGAATGAACGCCTAGGGTATGTCCTGACCTGTCCTTCCAACCTTGGAACCGGATTACGAGCTGGTGTCCATGTGAGAATCCCAAAGCTCAGTAAGGTATGTGAATGACTAAGTCAGAGATCTGTCACTGGCATGATCTATTCTTTCGATGGCCTGAGGTGGACAGTAATTTAGAAATAATTTCATTAGTCTCTAAAACTTTTCTTTCTCCATCTCTGACATGGGCATACCACTATAGGTTCAAACATTCTTTAGAGGGTATACCTTCTAAACAACTCACATTCTAATAGGAGGAGACAATATATGCAGCAGGTTTCAGCTGCAAGTTGGATGGAAAGTTTCAGTGGTCCTTAGGGGGTACAATGTAAAAACAGATGCTAATGCATCCTCTTTAGTGGCATATTCACCAGTAGGTTATCTTTCAGTTACTTGACTTGTTATCATATTCATTTGTATCATCTTGAGTTTTTCAATGATATAAAGGTGTGTTTGGATATTTTTTCATTAATTTCAAATTGTGACATCTCTAACTGGTTACCTTCAGCCTCTCCCTCATCTCAGTTTATTAAACTACAGAAAATTCTTTTCCCATAAGCAGTTGCTCATATTCTCTACACATGAAAATGCCCTAATCTCTTAGGTTAAATAACTGTTAAGAGTTATTCCCAATCATCATTCAGAGGAGCAATCCCTATGGAGAAGGGGCTTATCATCCACAGTCCTGGGCTTCTTAAATTTTTTTCCACTTGCGACCCTTTCTGCATTTCAGCAGCTCTCATTGGCACTGTGTGGCCTGAGGGCATGCACAGCAGTAAAGTGTGTATGCTTTGTGCTTAGAACCAAGGCTGCAATGAAGTTGCGCAATGTAACATGGTCAAGTGCCGCCAGAAACACCTCAGATTCAATTTGATTTTTAATTCATTTTTGTTCATTGCACATTCAAAAACCTTTTACTATTGGCAAAATTGTCGTGACCGCATAGAATCGAGACCCACAATTTAAGAAGTACTAATTCCGCACCAAAGGCCACAAACAGGCAGATAAACCTAAGGTCCCAGAGAAAAGCAGCTCTCCCACCCTGTCTCCACACTGGGTATGGTTCCAGCCTGTCCCTCAAGCCATCCTTTAGAGAGGCACCCCTTGGGAAGAAGTGTGCTGAAGCCCCACCTGCTCAGCAGCCATAGCCACTGACGACCTAGAGAAGAAAATTCTCACTACCTAAGTCCTGGGCACTGCCAGATGATTCCAAATAAAATAAGAGATATGGTTTATTAATGGAAATAACACTAAAGAAGATCCATTGCCACCTGTTTTACCACAATACCTTATGGACAATTGGACATTTTTACTGTCTGACTTGCGGCCGAAACCTCATATATATGTTTCCCTCAAACTAGCGCTTGTTACAGAGTTTCGGCTTAATAAATGCTTTCTCATTCATTCATTCATTACTTGTGTGAATAAATTAACTACTCTGCGTTGGTTTATAGAAAATTACTTCCTACTCTAAAAATATGATTATTACTCAACATTGCCTTCTTGGAAAGTGGCATAAAGAGATTTAACTCTTTGCGATTTAAATTAATCAATTGATGAACACATTAAATATGGAGACATCTAGATACCTGGAAAATAAAGGTCTAGGAGCATCTCTTGTTGTTAGCTTTTTCTGGAATCGCTATTCTAACAATAATGAATCTGCCTTGACCCATATACAATTAACCATATGTGATTATCTGTTGGATTAGGATCCCCGTTTTCCTAAGATCCTGGAGAATCTGAGGCTACAGAAGCGTGGAACAGGTGGTGTGGACACTGCAGCGGTTGCAGACGTGTATGATATCTCTAACGTAGATCGCATCGGTCGATCAGAGGTGATTATGTCTCTCTTATTTCCTTTAAGCAAACTATCTGAAAGACTAACTCATAGAAGAAAAAGAGTATAGAGATAAATTACACATTTCCTTCTTGATTATAAAATTAGAGGTCTCTTTGCTATACTTTTTCCCTTCTAGGTCACATTTACCATTTTTGGTAAAGTGTTGAGCAAGCAGCTTTTTCTATGGTGTTCCTCTGACACATGAAAAAAAAATAATGTGAAACTTAAACACAATGTAAAGTGATAATTTACAAAGAAGGAAATTCTCAGTAAAATTATCATTCAACTGTATAAACTAGCAAGCTATTCTAGTAAACCCTGGCAGGAGGAAATTTATTTTGCTAAAGACATGACTATATTTACCACCATGAAGTCAGGGAGCATGTATGCTACCTCAGATTGAGGGAAGGGAAACAAATGAAATATTTTGGTCTTCGTGCCATGAGGAATCATTTTTGTTCATCCAATCTGCCTTCAGGCAAGGCCATTCATAAGCTGTCCCAGAGAGATGAAGTTGTATGTTATTTGTGAGTTGTAGTTGGCATAAAATCTTCTTCCTTTCTTGCTCAGCTAAGATTCCACAATCTCTATCAGCAATATAGCTTATACGGTAACATCAATATTGTTTTAAGAATGTCTTTGGGCAAATAAGCTATTTTGTCTATTATTAATATACAAATGAACTATATAAGACACATGAAGAAAGACACTATCAAAAACTAATAAATAGAAATAAGTATAGAATAATTTTACATATATACCTATTTGTGTCTAATGGTAGTTATCTCTAGGGTGGGGGGAGGAAGGAGGAAAGAAAAAAAGGAAAAAAACTTACATGATAATTTTGTTGTATGTTTGAAAAGAATAGCAAGTTGTGTATAGTAGATTTGGTTACGTGTGCAATCATCTTTTTTATTGTACTATGTTATGGAAAGGCTTGTTTTATTCCATAAATTAAAAATACTTTTAAAAAAGCAATATAGTTTAAAACCTAAAAACATTCACTTTTAGGAAATTCTTCATAATATCTCAGTCAAATCCCTTATGTTTCAACATAATCCCATTTTCTCCAGTTCCTTCTTCAGTAAGTATGGAGAAGAATTTTTTGTGAACCTGAGTATGAGACCCTTTGCTATTCTTGGAAAAATACAACCACACACTTTTTAAGTTTTTTATTTTTTAATATCTCATATTTAATATCCATATCTCACCTAGACTAGAAGTACAGGGCCCAATCCCACTGCTGATCAGCCCCGAGTTCTGTTTCCAACCTGGGCCAACTTGCCTCTCCTTGGGTAACCTGGAGCTCTCCTCAACCCCTCTCTCTCCTCATTGCCAGGGGCTCACCATATTGATTTCAAACTTAATGCAGGAACCCGATTAGCTTAACCCACTACAGCTCCTAATTCCTGAGCTCCAGAAGTCCAGCAGGCTCAGCCTCCCTAGAAGCTGGAGTTACAGGCACGGGCTGCCTTGCCCCACAGAATCATTGACTCTAGAGTAAGAGGGAACCTTAGAGAGCATCTGCTTCAACTCACACATTTTTACTAATAAGGAAACTGAGGTCCAAGGAAGTTATAAAAAAGTCTATTAAGTTACCCTGCAGCAAGCTTTAATTGAATCTAGTATGGTATTGTGGAAAGAGTCCTGGACTAGGAGCCAGGAGAGACCTCTTTTTAATCCTTCTAATCTGACTCTTACTAACTATATGATATGGGAAAGTCACTTAAACTCTCAAAGTCTCTGTTTCATCACCTGTAAAATGAGAATAATAATATCTATAGTCCATATTTCACAGGAGTGTTTCAAGGATCAAAAGAGATTATATGTATTATATATATATAATATTATATATAATATATATACATATATAGTGCAAACATTTAAATGTTTTATGTCTGTTGTTGTTATTATTATTCTTACATTCTCTCCAATAAGCATAAACTATGTGAAACTAATTTCTTGAAGTACGAAAGAAAGGCCATGACCCAAGAAATTAATATATAATAATGAAATCTAATATGTAAATAATAGCCATAGTAGCTAGCATTTATATAATATCTTAAAGTTATATATGTATGTGTATAATATGCATGTGTGTATACACATATATACATATACGTATATGTGTGTGGATATACACACACACACTTCTCTCTTTACATTAGCAGAAAGTTCTGCAGACCTCTATATAAAACAATTTCTCCCTGGTGCGAATTTACCCAAGGACCTAGAGAAGGGAGGGGTGGAGGGAGGGAGGAAAGCAAGAAGGGGGCTGCGTGCTAGTGGGAGGGGGGCACACAATTCAAAGACATGTGAGAGAGGAAGAGAAAGACACAGTGAGGCTGGGGCCAGCTACGTGGGGGCCTGGTATAACAGAGAAAACATGGGGGCAGACACATGGGGGTTGGACAGAGACACAGACAGGAGAGGACAGGACCAAGAGGTACATTTGAGGCGGACAGGTAGTGGGTGAGTAATGGGGTCAAGGTCTCCCCTCTCCGTGCTCAAGGTCTCAAGTTTCCTACCAACCCTTGTAGAGACCTGGGAAGGAGCATCGTGAAGTCAAATCCTCTGAGATATATAGTGCTCATTTAAGCTCACTCTTGATGGTATTGATCAGTGTTGCACATGCACCTTTTATGGGATTAAATAATACATCTTTTTTTATTCTTGAAGGTTGAGCTTGTCCAGATCGTCATTGATGGAGTCAATTACCTGGTGGATTGTGAAAAGAAGCTGGAGAAAGGCCAGGACATCAAAGTGCCACCCCCTCTCCCCCAGTTTGGCAGGAAGTGATTTTTCCCTTTCCCCATCCCTGCCCCTTACTCTGTCTGCTGGTATGACAGAAATAAAACGTAAATAAATCTCTAGACTGAGAGTTGCTGTAGCCATAGCAAATGTACAAATGTAGGTATTCTCAAGGGCTACAATAAAACTCTCCCTAATTTCTCTGGTTTGTCGTGTGTGAGGTTTTTTGGTTGCAATGGTGATGGTGGTTTTGTTCCTATTTTCTAAAGTCACTATGGTAACAAGGACAATCATGAATCTATACCCAATTACATGTAGCAGGATACAAAGGATTTTTAAGGCAATGAAAATGTTAACATTTGTAAGGCTATCCAAAGAACGCAATATAAAGATGCGATTATTCCCAAGACTGTTACCTATAGTCAAGATTTTAACTAGTAATTGCAATATAGAATGTCTGGTGAAATCAGACTCTGATAAAATATCAGTGGATATGAAATTTATTTAGCTGGGCTAGTCTAATAGGAAGATCCACTTACATTGCTTCATCAAGTGCATTCATTTCAGCATTGCACCAAACTTTGATGCAGAATATTCATCTCAATGAAAATAGTTGTTTCTCCTTGGCTCACCCAGGATAATGTTTTCACAAAAATGTATTGAAAATTATTTCCTACAATCAGTAGGACATCATCACAACCTATGTAGCTTTTAATTCTTTTCCACAATGTTCTTCAAAGCACTTCAGGACTTGCCTATGACCTCAGAAGAAAGGATAGATTGGGGCAATTTGGGGGCAGCTAGGTGGTGCAGTGGATAGAACACCGGCCCTGGATTCAGGAGGACCTGAGTTCAAATCGGGCCTCAGACACATAACACTTACTAGCTGGGTGACCCTGGGCAAGTCACTTAACCCCCATTGCCCAATCAAAAAAATAAAAAAAAACCAGATTGGGGCAGTTTGTGGGGGTGTCATAAAGTTGTTCCCCATTCATGGAAAGATAATAATACTGTAAACCTGCGGAATAGGAATCTCACCAATTTTTTGGTATTCGGTCCTGGATTGAACAATTGTTTGTGTAATGCTAAATGAAATAACTTCTCATGATTAAATTTAATAAATATTTGCTAAGTATCTACTTTATAGTATATGAAGAGCCCTGTGCTAGGCACTGAGGGGGTTGAAAAGTTTAGATAAAACAAAGATCCTTTCTTCATGGACCTTTCTGTTTAGTAGGGGAATAAGATAAATACAAATCATTAGGACAAAAAGCAATACAAAGTTAAGTACAAAGTTATATACTAGGGTGTATGCGTGTGTGTGTTTTGGGGGTATGGAGGGAGAGAATATTATTACTGTTAGAACGTTCGTGTTATTAATGTTTGAAGGCAGCTGGTGGCACAACGGATAGAACACTAGGCCTGGCCTCAGGAAGACCTGAGTTCAAATCTAACCTCTGACACTTACTAGGGGTGTGCCTAGGTAAATCCCTGAACCTCATTTTTCCTAAGTTTCCTTGCCTGCAATGAATGTGTAATCACCAAATGGATATGATTGGTGTCAGAACAGGAGTGGAAAACCTCCTCTAATACAACCTAGCATACACCGCTGAATTCTCAGTCCTTGAATAGTGGTTTTCTTGAGTGTGAAGGGAATTCCACCACGTGCATGAAGGAAGACAGAAAGAACACTGGCTTCAGAAACATCCTAACTGATCTCCCTGACTCATCTTTCCTTTCCATTTCATGCTCCACACAGCTGCCAAAGAAATTTTCCTAAAGTAAATGTCTGATCATGCCACACCCCCTACTCAATCAACTCCAGTGGCTCCCTATTATCTCCAAGATCAAATATAAATTCCTTTGGCATTTAAAACTCTCCACAACCTGGCCTCATTCAACATTTTCCAGCCTTATAGCACATTATTCCTCTCCATACATTCTACTTTCCATCTAAGCTTGCTTTCTTGTCCCCCCCTGCCCCTCCACACACACATACACCTCTCCATCTTCTGTCCCTGTGCCTTTGTACTGGTTATTTCCTACACTTGAAAGCTTTCCTCCTTCTCTCCTTCTGCCTCTTGAAATCTCAGGCTTCCTTCAAGACCCAGCTTAAGCATCATCTTCTGCAAGAGGCCTTTCCTGGTTGCCTCAGATACCAGTGCCCATCATCCACCTCTCTGTTACCCTTTGGATAAACCTCAATTTTAATTCTTTGGAAACTATAGTGTTCCATGACTTGTAACCATATGACAGCAACAGAAGAAATTTAGAATTTAATAACCATGATTAACATCAAATAGGTTCATCACTGGATAAATGTATGTGTTTTTCCACAGGCTGATATTATTTGGTTTTCTGTTTATAGTTAAACTCCTCTTGAACTGTATTTCTGGGTCTTTCAAACATAATTGGTCCATATTTACTCTAACTTGAATGTAATCAATTTTTTTTTTAAATTCCTTATCCTTCTATGCTAAAAAATTCACTTCTAAAGCTATTGTGGTAATCTAAGGTGTTGACTATGGTTTCTGACCACATTGCCCTGAACACCTTGTTCTTATTTTTAAAAAACCTCACTATTTGTCAACTTCCATCTCCTGACATTTCTTGAGGCAGTGTTCAGTTTATGTGGAAGCACTTCTATCCCGGCCAAGTACATCCTGTTTGTCTCAGTCACTGCTAAACATCCATGGGAGTGATAACATCCAGCCTGGAGCACTGGCTTAAGGTTACCATTTTGCCTTTTGAAATAAACACATTGACAGTTTTACCTAAAATTAAGGAAGAGATATTTTATGTGGAAGATGAGTCAAAAGGAAGGGATGAAGGCTCCTTTCTCCTAATAAATAAAATTCTAGTGGAGGTTCATGCTGCACAGTTAAAACAGTCACAATGTGCTCACAGTTCCTGTTTATCAAGATCCAGGCTCAATCAATATTTACTGAGCAAATATGTGGGCAGGACACTATGCTGAGTCATACACATTTATAAGCAGATTCCTAGGCTAGGGTTTGTTTGTGCTGCATTCTGATAGACTTAAGGGAGGAGCCCACTAGTATGGAATTATGAAGACTCTGGTGGACTTCTGCCCATGTTCTCCACAAAGCTGCACTGACATCTGTGTCCTTTTGGCCTTTCTGTAGTTGGAGGGCATCTGCTAATGGCTACCTGGCTGGAAGGAGGAGGAGAACAGGGTGTCTTTCAATTTAAAAGGGTAATCAGTGTGGAAAAATTCTAACTAAAATTGGGCCAATTAATTTCACAGTCTTAATAATTTTTGAGGGGAGAAATAAACTGTTCTAAAATGCTCAACTTCCAATTAAGTCACAGGTGATTCAGATGTACCAAAGGAAGAAAAATATTTTCAAAGGCCTAAGAAAAATAAATCACAATGTTGGGGGCAGGAAGCTAGAACTACATAATGCTACTGAGAATAGCTTCCCTGCAATTTTTATTGGTAATGCTTCCAATTGAAAATCAAGTCAGATCTACACTTAATTTAGCAAGGGCAGCTTATTTATTAACCTTTAGAATTACCCAGTGTACAGCTCACTGGAGATAATAATTCAGAATAGAAGTTATTGGAAAAAGGAGCTGATTACAATATCTTTAAAAGAGACATGTAGTTCATAAAGGAGAGTTGACAGGTTTACAAGTTTAAAGTTCATAATAAATGTTTAAATAACAGTCCTGGTCATAATAGTAAAGAAAGTTACTCTTTGCATTAGCTAAAGAGCCTCTGGTTTATAACCAACTATAGACTGCATGAAAATTTTAGAATATGGCAAACCCTAATGCATTCACCTCACCCTGAACACCACAGCAGATTTCTACTGTTAATTTACATGATAGTAAATTGAGCCACATTTTGTTTCAATTCTTACTAGCTCTTAGTCATTGGATGGGTGTTGCCTCAGACAAACTGAGACCTGGAAAATACCTTAATTTAGAAAGTGGAGGTCATCCACTGCATCCCAGGCCATCACCAGTTGTATTGACTTTTTTCTTGCCACTGGACTTTGATGACTCTGGAGGAGACAGTGAGGCTGGCAACTTGGCTCAGCCCTGATTCACTTAAATCCAATTCACAAGCAAGTCAAGACATTACCCTTATGATGTCTTTGGTCCTCTTAGAGAATGAAGGACCAAGAACAACAACTCAATTTCACAAATTCACATGGCTCATACAGTAAAGATATAACATTCTCTCTCTGATCCACATGCGTTATCAGAATTGGGTAATTCTCTTGTGACTTACATAGCCATTTGAATATCTAGGCTTTCTATAAAAAAAGACTACCATCACATAGATTATTCTAAGATTATCTTCCTATGGCAAGTAAGGCCTCTTTTCTTTTCACCATTACCTTTGAGAAATCTTAGGATTCTTGAAGAACTTCTTCAGTATTATACAAAAAACAAATAAAGCAAAATTTAACCCCAATGAAATCCTGTCTACCTTTAAGTTAAAATGCCCACTTCCGAAGTATCAAAAAAGTGGTTGATGATCATGGTCAGGAAAACACTCATGAGCTGCTTTTCTTTTTTTCTTTGTTTATTCCTACTTTTCAACATTCACGTTTGCAAGATTTTAAGTTCTAAATTCCCTCTCCCCTTCCATTCCCCACTTCCCAACATAAGCCACTTTTTAAAGAAGGTCCAAGATATATGAATAGGTTAATGTCTCTTAAAGGACCATCTTCTAGGAATATTCTAACTACAATACCTTCCCCCTCCCAAATTCAGGTAACATTTTTCCATATTAATGAATTATACTTTCTTATACTATATCAATATGACACAAAAAAACACCTGTCAGTTCAGTTAAATAAAAAAACCAGGGTGGGGGAAAATCAATAATTATTTATTCAGACCTTTAATAAAAGTACCAGGTATAACTTACCAGGTAGCATGCTAGACCCGCTATTGAAATTGTGTGTACTGCCTTAGTGTCCTGGATGTTCAGCCACCCACAGGAGAAAGGTAATGGCTTCAAAACAAACGGAAATAGCATATGGAGGAAGAACATAACATGAAAGTAAAATTTTACAGGATTATTGTAAAGATCAAATCAGAGTCTATGAATGCACTTTGTAAAGCATAAAGCCCTACATTAATGAATGAAGTCATTTAGAACCTGTTTCTTCACCTTATTGCTCCACACTGTTGAAGGCCATGAAGAGAAATCCCATAATTAAAATACTGTATGGCAATCAGCAAGACTGAGAAAAATAAAAGAAATTGAAGTCTTTAAGTGAATGAAAAGGAAGCAAGAATAGAGAAAAAGAATCTTAAAGAGACCTAGGCAGTGGCGCCTGTACCCACATGCCTTTCCTAGCCCTCCTACCCCTACTAATGTTTGATATATCCTACTTCCTCTTCTGGGCTTATACAAATCCTTCAAGGACTACCTCAAATCCTACTTATGCCTTGAAGCCTTCTCCAACTGCTTGGAAGTTCTTTAATACTTCTTTTCTGCACCAGACTTGGTTATACACTGATATCATCACATGATTATGTCATATATCTTGTCTCTCTAATGAGATTATAGATTCTACTAGGTACCATGCCCTATACTTCTATATCCTCACTAGGCCTAGCACAGTGTTGAGCACTGAGTAGATGCTCAATGAATACTTATTGATTTATTAAGAAAGAATATAATTAAAGGCTCGGGTTTGTGGCTAGTGAGTTAATCCCCTTCTTTTGTTGTTGTTCCATCGATGTGTTGAGTCTGACTCTTCATGACCCCATGGACCAACAATCCATGGGATTTCCTTGGCAAAGATACTGGAGTAGTTTGCCATTTTCTTCTCCAGTGGATCCTTTTGTCAGGCAAACAGAGGTTAAGTAACTTGCCCAGGGTCACCCAGCTAGGAGGTGTCTGTGGCTAGATTTGCACTCAGTTCTTCCTGACTCCAGATCCAGTGCTCTATCCACTGGCTGCCTCAAATCCCCTTCACCCAATGTAAAAGTGAATTAATATCATTTTTATTGTATTCCCTATCATGAACTGAACATGTGACCTTGGGCAAGCTACTTCTTAGATAACAGCTTCCTGATTTGAATTTGAGATTATCTTAAGATCTCTTTCGCCTCAAAAATTCTAGGATTCTATAAGATTCCTGGCAATGGAAATTCACATAAAGCAAGCCAGCCTAGTGAATTTCATGTTGGAGTCCAGCATGAAAAGCAGTCTATCACAGAGAACAGAATACTTACTGGCCTTTATATCAGATGACCTAGATTCAAATCTTTAGTCAATCCCTGTGTTATCATGAGGAAGCCACATAACTTCTCAATGCCTCACCTTCATCATGTTTAAAATGGGTATAATATCTGTACTCCTTACCTCACATGGGCATTTATAAGGACAGTGTTATGCAAATATTATAGCTACATAATTGGGAATTACTATCACTATAGAACTTTGGTTAAAGAGACACCAACTGAGCTGTCAGATTCACATCCTGAAGACACCTGAAAACCAAATATTGACTTTGAGGATTATGAGAATCAATAGAAATACAACACAAGCAAATAGGGACAAAAATTTGGTTTGAAAACAAAAATGATTCTGTATAGTGTCCCACCCATATAAAATATTCAGTTAGACTTTAGCAAACAGGAACTGTCAACATATTATGATTACTTACTCTGACTTGGGGGACATAATAAGAAACTATCATTTTACTGAGTAAAATAAAAAGTCCTGTTTGCATATCTTCCAGTGTTGACTCATTTGAGTGATGTTTCCTTTAAGGGCTGTGCAATCTGAAAAATCTGTGATCCTATGATATTCACATATTCAGAAAGCAGTGGTTCAGCTAATGCTAGACTACATAGAACCTCCAGGGAATTCCTATATGTTCTTATGCTGTCCTGTTCCCCTAGTAAAGAACTAATGAAATATATTTTTCTAACTCCGCATGAATAACCATACAGCTACCTCTCTCTATATATATGTACATATATATACACGCACGTGTGTGTTTTTGTATGTGTATTCTCTTAAAGAGAGACAGTGTGGCATAGCGAATAAAGAGTTGGCTTTAGAACCAGGAAGACCAGGATTCAGGTCCCGCTTCTAGTACTTGCTGGGCATGTGGGACCAGGGGCAAATCCCATCATCTCCTCAGTGTTCACCAAGACGATAAACTGCACAGAAAGTGGTGACTTGCATTGGTAGAAGGCGTTTTCTCATCTATGATTTCTTTATATTAATGAAATCACAAGTCAGTCTCTATTCTAATTTGCTTGAAACTGTACATGAAATTACACAACCATTTAGAGCAAATCTTTTTTTAAAAATTCCATATATATTAGCTGCTTATCATAGAAAAAGCATGTGAGAAAAATTAGTTCAATGTGACTGACAGAACGAAATAACAAATAAATAACACGGTTTCTACCCTACTTTGAGGAGCCAAAATCTCATCACTACAGCTATTTCCTCCACTGGTGCAGACTGTAAACCATCTATCCCTTTTTATTCATTGTTATTCTTGTCCATGGCTTTCCACAAATCCTCCAAGCAGCACATAAAGTGATGAAGGTCTTTGGTATCTTTCAACATTCTGTTTATACCAATGTAACCCTCAAGCTATGCCTCTTATGTAATCCCTTCTTTGTGCTATGAGATCCCCTCGCCTCTTCTTGTAGTTACATGTCTTTTAAGTCACTTCTTGGGTTCAAGTCACCATTGGTAACACGCTACAATCTATTTGCACCTGTCATATATCTTTCTCTGGCCTTCTGGGTCACTGGCAATTGTGATTCTTCCGAAAGGTGGAATTCCATGATTCTTGGCTGTATGACATCCCTAGACTATTAGCACAAAAAGATGTGTCTAATGGCTGGGGCAGCTTAGAGTCATTGAAACCTCTGTGTAGCTTCTCAGCCTTAGGTGATTGCTAAACTTCCTTCCAACTGTAAGATCCTTTACAGTGAATTTTTGTTTGTTTCTTGCTAAATAAAAAAAAATAAGCAAAGGTTCTAAGGCACAAATTAGATAAGAGGCAGTCCTCAAGGAAATTTAAAGCTTTGTAGGTAACTTTCCTGGTACTACTTTTCAACTCAAGTTGTTTGACCTCCTAGGTCTTGTAGGTATAAAATTTATATGTTCAATGAAATATTTTCCTGTTAGCCATAAAAGATTGATTATAGAAGTATACAGATCTTTGACTGGAGTTATATTGTACAGTAATTGTGATGCTGTTTTTCTATGTTATAAGCACTCTAAAGATACTTTCTATAATTCAAAAACAGTAAGCTGTCTCTGACAATATGAGCAAGGTTAAATAGAACAATATAGTTATGAAACTGTAAAAGTGGCAATTGAAGTATGTCTTTAGAGTGCTGAGGAATGCTATAGGTACAATGGAAATTATAGCCTATTGATGCTATTACTTGATAACACACAAATTAGATTGATCATTTTAAAAACAAGTTTAACATTCAAATTTAAACAGGTTGTGTTTGTTGGGACTGCTGACATAAATTCATCAGGGTTGTGGTGAATACCATGGGAAAAAACTGCCACAACACAGTGGCAGCAAAAAGAACTTTATTGAAATGATAAAACAGATAAATAAGGGAAAAGCTGATACTTTTGATAGCAGGTAGAAGCACCCCCTGTCATAACATTTTTGCAGAGTGAATCAGCTATTTAGCGAGGTCCTGGCTCCTAAGTTTGATTTGTAAAGAAGCCTTGCTGAGCTAGGCCAGAGCAAGTCCTTTTTACTTGAACCTGTCTGCAGACAAGCCCAGCAACTGCATCAGGCACAACATATTTCACCCAACAGTTGAACACTTGGGTATGATACAACACTAAAGAATGAAAAAGAGAATTTGAGTGGCGGGGGTAAGGCTGGGCTTTAAACTACATGTTTAGAACTAGGAGATAGCTTTTAATCACCTGCATTTACATAAATAAATGCTTCTGAGTAATTCTTTGTCTCACGTAAGGGCAAACTTTTTTTTAAACATGTTACAGCATCTCTACAATCACGTCATTTGCTTCATTTTGTTGCATAAAACTTGGCAATAAAAACATAGTATAGTTAAGCACTTTGAAGACCACGAAGAAATTAGAGATCTATTCCGGACAGTACTGACATGGCCTAAACAGATGGATTTATGTCAAGGGCACATTGACATAAATGAGAAATAAAAAGAACTAGAAGCCCTCCAGGTTGTTGATAGATCTTCCACTGAGAATTTATAGAGAAACATGGGTAAAACTTAGGATTCTGGACTTAAAGCTAGGAGGGATGTTAGAGATGTTTATAGCTGAAGAAAATGAGAAGCAGAGATGGTTATGGCCAAGGTCACACATACCGAGCTCCTTGGACTTCATTCTTTCCACTGCACCATGAAACTTACAAAGGTTGAAGAGATATGGTGGAATTGTGATGTTCACACAAATGTAGAATATAAGTAAGGGTATATCTCATTGTTTTATTTGTATCCCCCCTGCCAACCTCTAGCACAGTGCCTGGCACATAGTAAGTGTTTAATAAATGATTATAGTTGATTACGAATTAAAGAAAAAAATGGACCCACCAAAGTACCAAAATCTGTCCTAAAGGAGGGAACTTTCTACTGAAATGAAAAAAAAAAATGTGCATCAGAAAAAAATGGGCTTATACGTGGGGAGATATCCACAGTTAATTTGCACTCTGAAGACATGGCCTGAATTACTTGGAACTCATCAGCACTGATGAAGCACTAACTGCATTCAGGTGCACTTCATTCAATCAGAAATGGGTTATACCATTAAAATTAATGAGGCACTAGAAAGCTTTAATGAATAAAGGAGAGTTTTTAAAAATACTCTCTTTTGTATTTTATTCATTTAACAAAATCTTCACCTCTCACTGGTCAAGGTATCAAAATTTCTGGTCATTAAATAATTTATTTACATGACTTATTATATTCTTAACTCTTATTGTTTCTTCTTCTCTCCTCCCCTTCTACCCTTTCTCTCCAGAAGCCTTTCTGCTTTAGTTTAATTAAAACAGAGCTTCATTTCACACCTTCTTGTGACTTTGGCTCGTTATTAGAAATTGTCTACTTAGAAGTTTTCTCTTGACCATCATTTTTGCCTCCTCAGATCTTAACCTAAAGATACGAAAAAATGAAAGTGTGCTCTCTTTATGCCTCTATTATAAACATAAGATTAAAAAGATGATGTCATTAGCATTTTCTATGACAAATTAAGCTTTCATTGGCTCAGTCTTAAAAACAAAACAAAAGGCAAACAAACATGCATGGGCAACTTCATAACGTAATTATATCTGCTCATATATCATGTCAAATAAGCAGAATATTATATTTTACCTCCACTAAGGCCCTGCAATGATGACTCATTGTGACATAGAGGGAACCCTGGGTTCTGGAAGTCTAAGTAATCAAGATGCAAGTTATACAAGTTCTACCAAGCTGGGGTTTGAGTTCGCTCTTCTATTGAACCAACTTCTAGTTATTGCTTTTATAGATTTTGCTCCCTCCTCCCTTTATTCTTCTGTGCCTCACTTAGAGAAATATCAATTCAAGAGGGAAGCAATGCAGAAACAAAAGTAGGGCTATGTGGCGGAAATTATTCTGTGGCTCAGCTGTATCCCCCGCCCTTACCATGATCCTTCTCCTCAAAGGCCATGCCATCTCAGCTTTGGTTCTACATGTTCCCTGCCCTGACCATTCTGGGGGCCAACTATATCTTTTGTGGGGCACAGTTACAAACTGGGTTATTGTGCAAAGAGGATGAGGACAAAGGGGAACAGTGAAACAGCCCTACCAAGATCATGGGGAAATCTAAGTTCAAAACCCAGCTCTGCCCCTTACTACCTACATGACCTTAGGCAAATTATCTGACCCTCCCTAAGAATGTGTTTCCTCATCTACAAAATGAGGAATGATCTGTGAGAGCCCTTCCAGCCCTAAATCTATGGAGTATATACAAAGTAAGTCTATAGATAAAAATACGAGATGATTTTAATGGTGAGGCGTTATCGGCTAGGGGCTCAAAAAAGGAGGTGATATTTGAGCTGAACTTTGAAGGAAGCTCAGAATGCTAAGAGGCAGAGGTGAAGAGGGACATTGGGTCTGGCTGTACTAAGACAAGACTCGAGTTGGAAGGTAATGTGTGAGAAATAATAAGAAGACAACTTTGGCTACAATGAAGTCTATTTGAAGGACAATCATGTATGAAGCTGAAAAGGTCAGATAAATCTGGGTTGTGAAAGGAACTCTCTCTCTCTCTCTCTCACTCACACACACACACACACACACAGACTCCCTACATATATACACAAATATACGTGTGCACACACACACATATGTATATACACACATGTATATATACATGTGTATATACATATATGTACATGCATGTATAAATGTGTGTATATAATACATTGTGTACATGTGTATATGTGTGTGTGTGTGTATATATATATATTCATTCTAAATTCTATACCATGTAATATTTTCTCAGACCAAGGAGGAAATAACAACAAAAAAATGCTCATGTCAGAGTACTGAACACTTTGAAATTCCTATTGTGCTCATTTGTAATTTAGATGGAAGTATTACTTTGAAGCACTAGGTTCCTTTACCACATGTTTCAAGATTAGAGGCACTGATTTTTGAGGGGCATAATCCCAGAGGGTCAAGAAGTTACTTCATTGTTGTGATTAATGTTTCCACTCCTGTTTTCTCTCTGTATTTAATCAAAATATGTGCTAAGAATCTGAGCCCTTGCAGTGAGAACTGGAGCTCCACCTTATGCCTGTTCTTCATTGCTTAGCAACCCCAAGCAATCTGTATTTCACTGTTTGTTTCTTTTGCCTGACACTTCAGACACCTGTTTTCTCTTTCATTCCTGAAATAAAGTGGCATTGTTCATAACCTTGAAGTTGCCATCAGGGAAGAAAACCAGTTACAGAAATGTAAAAATGAAAGTACTGGCCCACAATAGGTGAGGCTTAGCAGGTGTGGTGCCACAAAGGTAGCTGGGGCTAAAGTCTATGTCCTGGTTTCCTGTGTTTACACTTTCACTCTTATTCCTGCTTGGAAGCCCCAACTAGGTTATCTTTGTCACCATCCACTTTCTTACCCTGGCTTCCTCTCCACTAGCTCTCTTCTTTGAAGAGGGGACCTTCAAGCTTTCAGCCTGATTCATCAAATATGTAAGTTCCTTCAAAACTGAATTCCTGGGCATACAAAGGTAAAACATGACAGTTCCTGCCCATAACCCAAACAGTTAATTCTCTTAAGTTACAAAGCAATTGCTGACCTACAGTGGTAGATGGAGGAATGTCCAATATCCTTTAATATCATAGTTCGTGATGAAAAAACAAAAGCAAAGCGATGGGCAGCAGAGAGTAGTGGATAAATGGCTGGCCTCAGAATTAGGAAGACCTAGATTTGAGCCCTATGTCAAACATAGGGCGACTATTGACCCTGGGCATTTTAGTCCTTGGTGCCCTGGGCAATACTCTTAAGACTGTGAGAGGCAGGTCAGCTTCAGATTTGTATTGGTAAAGGGAACTCCTCAACTGGCATTCCTACATTAATGAAATCACTGATGTCCTCTTTCTCCTCTAAAAAAGAAAAAGAAAACTTAAGGTATATATCTTGATCTAGTATATTGAATATACTCCTTACTTCTCCAAGCCCTGATCTGTTTGGTTACAATTATAAGAACTATCTGAAATATCTGAATAAAAAAATTTGATTCTTTTGAAAAAAAAAAAAGAATATCCTTTAAATCTACCCTTCACAGACTTGAAAGTAAATTAAATAATGCATTTGGCAGAATTGCAACTAATAAGGGATATCTGAAGTCCTTCTCTGCATTGTCTTTGCTCTTTAAACCATTTACTATTACTAATAATGGAAAATAGCAATTATACTATTTTAATAAAAATAAATGGGAAGGGATGAAATAAAAAGGGAATCCCAAGAAATAAAAAATTGCATACAAATGCTATTTTTACACTGGCAACAACAATTTTGCCAAGAATGTTTTAGAAGTAGGTTTGAATTGACCAAAAAAAAAAACCCAAAAAACAAAAACAAAAACCCAACAACCTTATATTTTATTGTGATTGATTCCTTATGATGATCCGCAGATCTATGCGCCTGAAGCTTTTGGCTTACTTATTCAGTTCCTAATTGTTAGTAAGAATTCCAGATGGAAAACAATGCAAAGATATACTTAAGAGAGAATATATACCTTCATTTCATCATGGAAACAATTTGTTCCACTTTACCTTTTGCAAGAATACCAGAAAGCCAAGTTTTAGTTACAAGCTCCCTCTTGTGGTATAAACAGAATAACAGATTAAATTGGAAGGAACCTGGAGGCTTTACTTCTAGTCCAACCATACATGGTAAACCCCTTCTAAAAGATCCCCAGCAATTGCTTAGGCAGCTTTTGCTTGAAGATACATAGTGATAGGTAAACATGTTACCTTCTAGAGCAGGTCATTCCAAATTGCAACAGTTGTAATTTTTAATACATTTTTCCCTTACATTGAGCCTAAGTCATCCTCTGCAGTTTCCACCTAGTTGGTTGCATCTCATTTTGCTCTGGGAGCAATGAAAACAAATCTAATCTTTCTTCCAAAAGACAGCCTGCCATATATTTTAAAACAGCTCTTCCCCATCCCCCAAGTCTTCTTTTCTTCTGGCTAAGTATCCCTAGTTCTATCAACTGATTACCCTATGGTACATCCTCAAGGACCCTCAATAGCCTGGTCATAAATTTCCATGTAGAAGTTCCCCAACTTGTTAACACCATTCCTAAAACATGGAACTCAGAATCAAATATAATACTCCGGGTGTAGTCTGGTCAGGGCAGAGTACAGGCATACCGAGGAGATATTGTGGGTTCAATTCCAGACCACCACAATAAAGTGAATATTGCAATAAAGCGAGTCACAATACTTTTTTTGTTTTTGGTTTGCATATAAAATTATATTTATACTATATTATAGTCTATTAAGTATGCAATGGTATTATGTCTAAAAAACAATGTACATACCTTAATTAAAAATACTTTATTGCTAAGAATGCTAACCATCTTCTGAGCCTTCAGTGAATTGGAATCTTTTTGCTGGTGGAGGGTCTTGTCTCAGTGTGGATGGCTGCTGACTGATCAGGGTGATGGATGCTGAAGGCTGGGATGGCTGCGGCAATTTCTTAAAATAAGACAACAATGAAGTTTGCTATGTTGATTGTCTCTTCCTTTTATCTGAACACTTAGAGATCATTGTAGGATTATTAATTAGCCTAATTTCAAAATTGTTGTGTCTCAGGTAATAGGGAGGCCTGAGGAGAGGGAGAGAGACAGGAACAGCTGGTAAGTAGAGCAGTAAGAACACATGTAACATTTATTGATTAAGTTGGCCATCTTATATGGGCTCAGTTCATGTAGCCCCAAAACAATTACAATAGTAACATCAAAGCTCACTGATCACCATAACATGTAATAATAATGAAAAATTTGAAATGTTACAAGAATTACCAACATGTGATATAGGAGATGTGAGCACATGCCATTGAAAAAATGGTGCCAATTGACTTGCTTGCCACAAATCTTCAATTTGTAAACAATGCAATATCCATGAAGCACAATAAAGTGAAGTATGTCTGTACCTCAGCACTATAAACTCCCATCATCTTGAACACTCTGCCTCTTTTAACATATCCTAATAGCATAGATTTTGTGGGTACCATGTCACACCATCAACTCATACTGAGTTTGCAGCCCACTTCAGATATTTTTTACATGAACAGTACTATCTAGCCATACTTCCCCCCATCTCATACGTGTGAAGCTGATATTTTTCAACACAAGTGTAGGTCTTTACATTTACCTTAATCTTATTAGATTCACTCACTACTCAAGCCCATCTAGATCTTTTTGGATTTTCTCATCTCTCCCTGCTTTGTGTCATCTGCAAATTTCATAAACATGTCATATATGCCCTCATCAATAAAAATAATACGCAGCACAAAACCAAGGAGAGAACCTAGGGACACTCAATTAGAGATCTCTCTTTAAAGTGATATAATGTTATGGATGACTTCTTTTCAGGTCTGATTATTCAAACAGTTTTGAATCGACCTAAATGCACTGTAGCCAGGGGTGTGTTGGAACCAACTCCAACTGGGTCTAATTGTTAAATTTTCAGTTTGAAAGTTTATACCTCAGAAATCAGCAAACATTACAAATCAGGGCGTGAATTATCATTTTGTTGATGTCCAGACTTAAGAAACTGATGGAGATAATGTTAATAATGCTGATTAAACTTAACAGTGTATTGAGCTTTTTAATCTTAGAGAACAGGATGATAAATATTTACCAGCTCACTCCTGTGTATAAGCCCACATCATTTCATCTGGTTCACAGGGAGAGTTAGTCAATAAGTATTCATTAAGCACTTAATAAGTACTTATTAATGTGCCAGGCACTGTGCTAGGGTTACACAGAAAAAAGTATGTGTGTGAGGGAGTCCCTGCCCTCAGGGAACCTACAGTGTAAGAAGAATAAAATGTGCAAACAAATAAATACATACAAGAGTCATACAGAGAAGGTGGAAGGTAACCTTAGAGGAAAAAGTTCAAGCAGCTGGGGTGACCAGGAAAGACCTCCTGAAAAAAAAAAGTGGTGTTTAAGCTGAGTTTTAAAGGAAGCCAGCTCTCCACTTTCTATCTGCAGCTCTGCTTGGTTCAAACTCCAAGGAACATGATTCTCCTCCCTTCCTCTTTCCACTTTCTTGTGTGTTGTCTTCCCCAATTATTTTATAAGCTGCTTGAGAGCAGGGACTGCTCTTTTGTTTTTCTTAGCACAGTGCCTGGCACGTAGTAGGCGCTTAATAAATGTTTATTGTACTATGTGGTACGGTATTGTATGATATGGTATGGTATGGTACTGTAGCCACGAATTGGGATTCCAAGAGGCGGAAGTGAGGAGGAAGAGTATTCCTGGCATGAGAGGAAGTCAATGCAAAGCAATGATGAATTCAAGTAGATCAGTATAACTGGAACTTAAGAGCTGGTGGAGGTTAAGTAATGTGTAAAAGAAGGAAGATGTCAGGTTATTAAGCGCACAACAGACTTCATCCAATGCTTTGCTGACATCTGGGTAAGATACATCTACAGCACTGGTATCTAACTCAAATAGAAACAGGGCTACTATACCATACATAAGGAATGTGTGCCACTTTAAATTGCCTCTGGTCCTGTGCTTGATCCCTGTCATGAAAGGAATTGATACTATTTTAGTATCCCATTCTTTAGGAAACCACACTAGCTCTTAGTGATCACCATTTGCCTTTATAGATGTTCACAAATAATTCCTTTAACAATACATTCTAAACATGTTCCCAGGAATCAACCAAGCTCAATAGCCTATTATAGTTTGAAGCCACTACTCCTTCCCTTCTTCCTTAAAAAAAAAAAAAAAAAATTGGGATATTTGCCCTTCTACAGCCTTGTGGCATCTCTTCAGTTCTCTAGCATCTTTCTGAGATCACTGGTAAGGGCTCAGCAATCACATCTCCCAGTTCTTTAAGTACCCTGGGACCTAGTTTTTCGAGGTTGGTTGACTTCAGATCATTGAGGGCAGAAAGTAGTGTCTTCAGATCCTTTCTTATTTTAGTTTACAACTACCTGTTAATCATTTTTATCCTGTTCTAGAAGGGGATCATTATCCTTTTTTTTTTTGTTACAAATGTTACAAAATGCTGTTCTCAGCATCACCAGCAGTCAGTTTAACTCCAATACTCTTGACACTGTTCTTATAAAATCATGGCATTCCTTTTCATTCATTGTTAACTGCTCTCACTTCCATCTTCTGAAATCCAATTTAAAGTTCCCTTTGCATCCATGTGAGTCTCTTTAGACAACTTCCCCTTTTTTCTTCATTGGAATCTTTGTGCATCTTCGCCTTTCATTCTTGAGGGCTTCCTGTTTCTCTTGGGTTCTTACTTCAAGTGCATCATAAAACCTTAGAAGGAAGACCCTCACTGAAACTTTCATTTGACAAATACGATATGTCTGTCCTCCCCTCCAGATCAAAATAATAAGCCTGTTTCTATCAATTAACAAATAATTGTTTAAGAGACTGTGCACAGAACAGAGATGTTATCTTCTGGTCTACCTGAAGACCACGCTATTCTCTTTTCTTCTGGCAATAATCGACATTTGCCCAGTGTTTTACATACATGAGTTTTACTCTGTGAAATAATGTACCACAATCAGTTTTACCTCCATTCTACAGTTGAAGAAACTGAAGCACCTAGAGATGAAGTGACTTAAATACCTATGGTCAACCTGCTAGTAAGTATCTAGGAAGGACATGAACCCACGTCTTCTGACTCCAGGGCAGCAAAAAGCCACCCTTTGGAAGGGGCATGGCTGTAGGAAATGTTTTTACAAAGGAAGAATAGACAGGATTGGATAACTGGCAATGTGGGGTAAAAAGGAAGAGTTATTAACTTTCAAGCCTAGGGAACTTGATAAAAATACATTGCACCCCAAACTTGACAAACTGCAGAACCCTGACAAAAATTAGTCAGTCCAGAAGATCATTTAGTTTTGTGGGGTCCATGGTGGGGAGAAGGAGGAGTTTCAGCAGCCAAGAAAACATAATGAAGGAACTTTCCACTGTTGAAGAAAAGCTTAAATTTTGCCCTTCCACAATTTATATCTAACTGCTAGGTGTGGTACTATTTGAATTTCAGATAGCATGAGCTCTTTGTGAGGGGGGATTGTTTCATTAATTCAAATCAGATAGGCATGGGAGCCCTTGGAATAGCAGGGCCTCCCAGACTACCAGTCCTCTTTCCTGACTAGCTCTCAGAGCCGACATCCAGGATGCAGAGCCAACACTCCTAAGTGCAGCTCAAATCAGATTAAAATGTAATTGGGAAATATTTAACAAATAAATAAAAATACAATACCACTATGGCAGCTAAGTGTCACAGTGGATCAAGCCCAGGGGCTGGAGTCAGGAAGACCAGAGTTCAAATCCAGCCTCAGACACATACTATCTGTGTGACCCTGGGCAAGTCACTTAATCCTGTTTACCTCAGTTTCCTCATCTGTAAAATTTGCTGTAGAAGGAAATGGCAAACCTCTCCAGTACCTTTCCCAAGAAAACTCCAAATGGGGTTAAGAAGAACCGGACGTGACTGAAACAACTGAACAACAACAAAACAATACAACGCGGATAATGTTAATGCATGACTTTAAAAAAAAAATTTTTTATTTTTTAAAAATTTATTTATTTTTAGTTTTCAACATTTACTTCCACAAGATTTTGAGTTCCAAATTTTCACCCCATCTCACCCTCCCCCCGCCCCAAGATGGCATGCATTCTGAATACCCCTTCTCCTAGTCTGCCTTCCCTTCTATCTCTCTCCCCCTTCTCTTAACCCCTTTGCCTTCTATTTTCCTGTAGGGCAGGATGGATTTCTGTACCCCATTTCCTGTATTTCTTATTTCCCAGTTGCATGTGAAAACATTTTTTTAAATGTGTTTTTAAAACTTGGGGTTCCAAATTTTCTCCCTTCCTCCCTCCCCACCCACCCTCATTGAAAAGGCAAGCAACTCAATATGTTATACATGTGCAGTTATGCAAAACACTTCCATAGGTGTCATGATGTGAAAAAACTAACTCTATTGCCCTTAATCCTATCCTGCCCCTCCATTTATTCTATTCTTTCTTTTGACCCTCCTCAGAAGTGTTTGCTTCTGATTACCCCCTTTCCCAATCTGCCATCCTCTCTATAATTCCCCTGTTCTCTTGTCCCCTTCTCCCCCTATTTTCCTGTAGGGTAAGACAGATTTCCATACCCAATTGTGTGTGTATGTTATTCCCTCCTTAAGTCAAATCCTATGAGAATAAGATTCACTCATTCCCTCTCACCTTCCCCCTTTTCCCCTCCACTGTAAGAGCCTTTTCTTTTCTGTTTTTTTTTGTGAGATAATTTACCCCATTCTACCTCTCCCTTTCTCCTTCTCCCAGTATAATCCTCTCACCCCTTAACTTTATTCTTCAGATATGACCCCTTCATCTTCAACTCACCCTGTGCTCTCTATCTATATCTATATATCTATATACATGCATATAATTTTTTCCCTCCAACTACCCTAATACTGACAAAGGCTTCGTGAATTATAAATATTATTTTTCTATGTAGGAATGTAAACAGTTCAACCTTAATAAGTCTCTTACGATTTCTCTTTCCTGTTTACCTCTTCATGTTCCACTCGAGTCTTGTATTGGAAAGTCAAATTTTCTATTCAGCTCTGGTCTTTTCATCAAGAATGCTTGAAAGTCCTCTATTTCACTGAATGACCATTTTTTCCACTGCAGGATTATGCTCAGTTTGCTGGGTAGCTGATTCTTGCTTGTAATCCTATCTCCTTTGCCCTCTGGAATATTACATTCCATGCCCTGCGGTTCCTTAATGTAGAAGCTGCTAAATCTTGTGTTATCCTGATTGTGTTTCCATAATACTTGAATTGTTTTTTTCTGGCTGCTTGTAATATTTTCTCCTTGTCCTGGGAACTCTGGAATTTGGCTATAATATTCCTAGGAGTTTTCCTTTGGGGATCTCTTTCAGGAGGAGATGGGTGGATTCTTTCCATTTCTATTTTGCCCTCTGGTTCTAAAATATCAGGACAATTTTCCTTGATAATTTCTTGAAAGATGATGTCTAGGCTCTTTTTTTGATCATGGCTTTCACATAGTCCAATAATTTCTAAATTATCTCTCCTGGATCTATTAATACATGATTTTTAAAGTCAATATGTGGTCAATGGGGATACTTATATACAGTTTAGTGGCTCTGTTTCTATTTGAGTTTGATACCACTAATTCAGGGAAACAACTGCTGTGGAGAAGAGGGTCAGCCATCCTCACCAACTATAAATCAATTACCATGCACAGGGCAGACAAGCCTGCCTATATAAAGCCACAAAGCAGCATATTCTGGGCAAATCACACCACCACCACCATATTGACCACAATCTCCCCTCAGGCTGTTGGAGAAAGCCTGGGACCCTGAACTTGAGTCTTTGGAATAGCATTGCTTCTTTCCCAGTGCCCTCAGCTATCATCCTGGGTAAATCCCTATAGAAATGCAGCCACTGCTCCTGCAGGTGCCACAGCCACAACTACAGAGGACCCACTTGTCACTAAAGTCCTTGGCACTTTCAAATAGTTCAACATCAGAAAGCAATATTTTATCCATGTAAATGACATTAAAGCATTAGCATCTGATTTACTACCTCCCCTTAAGGACCATAGGACTTATTTAATACAGCTGAAACCTTCCCTGTGCGTTATCTCCCCCAACAGAATGGGAGTTTCTTGAGAGCAGGGGATGTCTTGTTTTTCTCTTTGTATCCCCAGAGCTTACTAAGCACTTTTAGTGCCTCTTCCTCTTCCCTTTTCTTCCTCCTCCCCTTCCTTCCCTCATTCATTTCTCCCTCCCTCTTTCCCTCCTTCCTTCTTGCTTTCTTCCTCCTTCCTTGCATCCATGTCCCCAGTGCCCAGCACAGTGCTGGCACTAAGATAATAAGTATTAATGGATGATACTTTCAGAGGCTAAGCTTACCTCTATTGTGCTAGGTTGAAGCATGGGATAGTTTCTAAAGGTACAGACTGGAAGGCTACCAAAGCCTGGTAGGAGCAGGGCCACTGCAAGGTGCCCACTTAGACCCTGGTCTCTTTCCAAACCACAACAGGCCCCATGACAGCCCCAGGAAAAGCACCTTGAGCTCTGATGAAGCCTTCTCAGAAGGATGTCTTTAAATGCTTAAAATAGATATTTACAAAGGTAAAGGTAATTTAGAAAGGTTCAAATATTACAAAGGTAACAATGGAACTGAAATAATTATCAAAATACTTTTCTAAAAGTTCATGAGTTTGGGTTCTCCCCCCCCATACTTTAAGGAATGGATCGTTTCTTTCCCTTCCAACACCACTATGGCACTGCTTTTAACCTTGTATGTTTAAAAAAGAAATATGAGGACCACAGGCTAGCCTTCTTTTAAAAAACAAAAACAAAAACAAAAAAAGAAAAACCAAACAAAAAAAAAACAACACAGCACTACTCCAAACAAGCTTATCCTCGCCATGAAGAACTGCCTGGTTATCAATCAATCAATCAGCATTTATTGTGTGCTCAGCACTAGGGATACGGAGAGCACCCTGTCACCGCGCTGGTCTTTTATTTCTACTCGCTGTCACGGACCTGGTTGGGGGCCCCCCGCCCCCCCTCCCGCAGGGATTATGAGAGGAAAGCCGCATGCGCCAGGCCAAGCTCCCCCCGCCCACCAAGGCGCCAGGCTCGAAGCGTAGCGCGAGGCGACTCTAGGGGGCAGTAGTCGCCGGAAACGGCAGCGCGGGGCTGTTTGGAGTTTGGATTTCCTCTTCCGGGTGCTTCGTGAGCTCTCTCCGGAGCCACTTTCTCTTGCTCAGTGGCTGCTGTGGGGGGCCTCGCTCCGAGGGAGGCACGTCCGTGTTGTTGCAGGTGAGGAGGGTCCGCGCACGCCGCGGGATGTGTGTGTGGGGGGAGCGGAGGAAACTCGAGGCTCGTTAGGCACCCCCCCCCACCTGCCTCCACCTCCCGCCCCGGGCGGCCTCCCGTTTCCCATAGGCCCCTGCGGGCGGGCGTGAGGCGGGCCAGGCCGCGTGCTCCGCCCCCTGGGGCAGGTTGGAGGGGCGCCCGACGGAGCCCGCGGAGGAGGGGGCGCTTTTAGGCTTTTAAGGGCTTCACCCGTCACGGGGATCTTGGGCAGGAGGCTAAGTCCCTCTTGTCTTCTCATTGCCTCAGTTTTCCCCATCTGTTAAAAGGTGGGCTTTGACCAAGTGATGTCCGAGGGCCCTTTGGGCTCCGGGCCGAGCCCCGCAAACCCCAGCCCCAGGAATCCGAGGGGGCGGTTCTGACAGCTCTGGATCGAACTGGGTTCACGGGGTCATCGATTTAGGGCTGGAAGAGGGATCTCAAAAGACCCTCTCATCCCTTCATTCTAGGTTAAGCGACTTGCCCAGGGTCACACGCGTAAGTGACAGAGGTGAGATTTGAAACCACGGAATTCCACCAGCCACAGCCCCCCCCCCCCCCCCCCCCTGCTTAGCTGGACCCTCCTCATCATTTTCCTTATCTGTAAAATGGGGTGATGAGGGTGGCCTCCTTTTGCGCCAAGTATCTGTGGCGGTAGGGCCCACCCTAACGCTGAGGATATTTGATGTTTAAAGACACTCTCTGTACCAGAATCGCATGATTCAGACCCTGGTTGGATGTGAATTGACATGTCCTAGTGCTGGAAAGGAAGCGTCAGACTTGGAACTGACCGTAGCACTGTGGTGACCTGGGAGTGCAGTGCCTTCACCAGAAAACTGGTAGTGTTCCTAAGGAAAAATATCACTGGAGTTTGCTAAATAGCTTCCTGCTACATACTTAATTCACAAAGCTCTCTTTTGATTGTTTCCCTTTGCTTTCTCCATTTCAGTGCCTCTTGTGTCGTATAAAAGTACAAATACCAAAGTCTATATGATATGTGAATTGACTTTAAATTGCTTGTCCCTTCTGACCTTATTATGTGTCAGTATCGTTTATCAGAAGAGGAAGGCTTTCATTGCCTTAGATGGATTCTCTAAGCAGAGATTTTTGAAGAGTGTGTGTGTGTGTGTGTGTGTGTGTGTGTGTGTCTGTCTGTCTGTGTGTCTGTGTGTGTCTGTGTTTTCAGGCTGAGTCCCCTTATCTTACCCAGACTGGAAGTTCAGGGACTGCCCAGGGGACTTGATCCTACTACTTTTAAGTTCAGGGTTTTTGACCTATTACTCCAACCTGAGC
Organism: Vombatus ursinus; assembly: GCF_900497805.2. Lineage (NCBI taxonomy): Eukaryota > Metazoa > Chordata > Mammalia > Diprotodontia > Vombatidae > Vombatus > Vombatus ursinus. The sequence continues at coordinate 16,821,918 of NW_020954552.1, read as the reverse complement.
CCTTAGTCACTCCTCTCCCTTTATGTCTCCCCTTCTCTACCCCCTTACCACATTGATGCCAGACTTAGTATGAACACTGCCATTGATCCTAGGGCACTGCTACTCAGAACTGTTGTGTTCAAGAGACACCTTCCTCCCCCACCTCCAACTCCCTGGATAACTGTGACAGGGATTCTTAACATTTTTTGTGTCATGTACCCCCAGTCTGGTGAAGCCTATGGATTCCTTCTCAGAATAATGTTTTTAAAAGCATTAAAAAATACATAGTATTAAGAGGAAACCAAATTATCTTGAAATAGAGTTGTCAAAATATATTTGAAAATAAAAACCTACCACAAGTTAATGGTTCGTAGTTTTGATATATGGATTATTTAAGAGAAAAAGAATTGGAGTTGCATAAGATGAGAAGGCAAGAAGGAAGTTGGGTTTATATGGCTGTGGCTATTCCCTCTGATGAAGTCACAGCCTTTTAAAGATTTCAAACTAGAAATAGCTTACATTTATATAATGCTATGAGTTGCTGTTTTGATAGCTTATGTGTTTTAGAATGTAAGGTCTGAGCAAGAACTGTGGTTTTAATGTGATGTAGTGCCCAAAATGGTGGTTCCTAGAAGAATTATTCATTTAAGATGAGTATAAGATTATGTGTCAACACATCATGGCATAGAAAACCAGCTTCAAAGACTGGAAGATAAAAGATGTGGTTTCAAGTTCTGCATCTGACATATTCCAGCTATGTGACCCAGGGCAAGTCACTTAACTTCAAGGTCTCTAGGTGAGACTCTCTTAAAACAGCAAGTTGCAGAGAAGGTGGCAGCCTTTTGGAAGAGTTTACTTACATGGAAGTTCCCTATTCCAATAAGATCACAGGTCTTACGGGGATATGAATCCCTATAAGATTGTGTGGACTTTTGATTAACTTGTCATAAGCTTTTGATCTTGAATAAGCAAATTCTTGGGTCAACAGGGAGGAATGATTTGTCAGCAGAGAACAGATGATTTAAGAAAGATTTTATTTACCCAGATTTATAAATTCACAGGGGAGATTTGCAGTAATGAACTTGAGATTAAAGGACAAGATCTCTGTACATAGTCAAGTCTGCCCTACAAATTAATTCCCCAAAATATCAAATTGCAGCAGACAGCAAGAGAATGGGAGAAAGACATGTGTGACTTAACAGACCAGAAGACAAATAGCTAGAAAAGATGACTTACTGATTACTGTTATGGTTTTTCTTTATTGAAATAATTTGGGATCTTGAGAGTACTCTCAACTCTGAACTAGTAATTGAATAGGCTTGTTCCTTATATTGGTGTGGTATGTACAGTTTTTTGGTTTTTTTTTTGCAGAGGCTAAATTTGTGTTGCAAACTTGTATCTATACATTGTAATACATGTTTATATGTGAATTCACCCTGTGAGTGAAATTTTTTAGTTATTATGGTTTTTAATATGTTACTAAGAATATTACCAGGGTAGGAAACTATACATAATGAAACATTTAGATCATTTTTAAAGTGAAGATTGATCAACCATATTTTATTTTGGTTTTTTTTATTTGGTAAGGTACCTTGGTTGAAACCATGACCAGGTGGGCACGAACCAACACAGCACATAATAAGAAGGCTTTGAAGGCAACGTCATGGGAGGATATGAAGAAGGGCTCTACAGAGAGAACGACCCAAAATCTACAAAAGGATGAAGACTTTCATTCCAGTGGTCTCTCCCTTAAGAATGGTGCACCCCAATCAAAAACCAGAAAGAAAACATCTTACACCAATCAAGATGTAAATGGCTTCATGGAGTATCTAAGACAGAATGGGAAGGTGACAGCAGCAGATAGCCTGGAAATAAGAGAAGAAATAGCAACAGCTCTCAAAAAAGATAGTCGCCGAGAAGGAAGGAGATTGAAGAGACAAAAAATAAAGAAAAATGCACAGGTAGGATCATCTGTGTTTGCTTTCTTTTAGTTCTTACTAGCCATAACCTGTTTTATACTATTATCACAGCATTCATATTTATATATACTTCAGTACTTTTGTGGATCCATGACCTCATTGGTTTGAGTACTTCCTTCGCTGGTCTAGATCAGCTTGTCTGTTACTTCTCATCTGCTCTAATTCTTTTTTCTTTTCCATTTTATTTATTTATCGACTTCTTATAATTTATTTATTTATTTATTTTTGGTTTTCAGCATTCACTTTTATAAGATTTTGAGTTCTAAATTTTTCCCCCTCCCCAAGGCAGCATGCAATCTGATATAGCCTATACATGTATGATCATATTAAACATATTTCCATATTAGTCTTGTCAAAAAAGAATCAGAGCAAAAAGGAAAAACCACAAGAAAGAAAAAAACAAAACAACAAAGAAAAGAGAAAATAGTATGCTTCGATCTGCATTCAGACTCCATAGTTCTTTCTCTGGATGTGGATAGCATTTTCCATCATGAGTCTTGGAATTGTCTTAGCAATTCTAACTTAGATCATTGTATTGCTAGGAAGAAATAAGTCTATCAAAGTTGGTCATTGCACAATGTTGCCATTACTGTGTACAGTGTTCTCCTGGTTCTGCTCACTTCATTCCATCTGTTGTAATTCTTTTTCTTTCCATAGAACATCATGTATTTACTAGCACTGTATAAATCTAATGTTAATATTTGTTAGATTTATTCTCCATTGTTCAAGGTGCAACTTATAGAATACTTGTACAGCTTAAGAGAATAAATGCTTTTTAAATGATGTAAAAATGATGTAAAAAATAGTGTCTGAATTATTTGGAACTTTTGTCACCAGCAGAATTCCTTTTAAAAGTATGATGTTGAAGATGATGGGTTCTCCTCTCACTTGAAACATGTACCAGGGGGCAACATAGTCCTGTGGAGCTTTAATGCCAACTCTGCAATTAGCTGATATATTTGTTAGGTTGTCTTCCCTGTTCTTCAGTATTTTTATGTTTTGTCAAACTGTTTTCAAGCAAAACAATATTTTTCATCATGGCTTCTTGTTCAAAAAATACTAATAATTTAGACCTTCCTTGAAGCAAAGTGTCATATATTACATTATATATAAGGATGTGATGCCCAGTAGGTTTGATATTTCATGCAGGCATAGCTCTTGCACTTCTTATGGTGACAGTTAAGTGCTTTAAAATCTCATCATACAAATGAGAAAACTAAGAACAGAGAAGGAACCATAAGATGTCATACTAGTTAGTTGCAGAGTTGACATTAGAACTCTGTAGACTTCTGTTGTCTTCATTATATATATCAATTGAAAACCTTATTCTACATTATACTTTTTTTGAATAATATTTTCCCCAGTTACATGTAAAAAATTTTCAGCATTCATTTTTAAAATTTTGCAATCCAAATTCTGTCCCTCCCCTCTTCCTTCCCTGAGATGGTAAGCGTGTTGTGAAAGAAAACACAGACCCTCGCCCCCAAAAAAAGAAAAAAAAGGGAAAAATAGTATGCTTCAGTCTGCATTCAGACTACCCATCAGTTCTTTCTCTGGATCTACATTATACTTGAAAGGGACTTCTGCTAGTGGCACTATATTGATTTTTAGAGGACTTGGGCCATATCTGATACACCATACATAAAGGTACAAATGCTGCTTTCTTTTCATGGATTCTTATTCTATAAGTCCTTATCACTTAGACTTGAATTGCAGTAAGCTTTCAAAATACCTTATATAAAACTTGGCTTTTATGTAATTTATTAAACCTGCTATTTCTGTTATATTTTCTAAAGGTAGAGAGGTTACGTCCAGGCACCTTGAATTAGCGTAGTAGTCAGGGTAACTAAGAGTTAAAGTTTGAGAGTCCATTAGTGTAATCTTGATTAAAGTCTTTCTGGGCTTTGGTTTCTTCAACTGTAAAATCAAGAAGATGAGTCTTATGTGATCATTCAGGTCTCTTCCACCTCTAAAATGTAAGGGGTTCCATGATGTTAGAAAGTTTCTTATAGCTATGTATTTAGAGATGACACCTAAGAAACTATTTCCCAAATGGGCAGATTTGAGGAGAGAATTGTAAGCATTTTCTCTTATAATTTGTTGTTGTTCACTCATTTTAGTTGCATCTGACTCTTCATGACCCCATTTGGGGTTTTCTTGGCAAAGATACTGGGATGGTTTGCCATTTCCTTCGTCAGCTGATTTTACAGATGAGGAAACTGAGGCAAACACAGTGAAGTGACTTGCCCAGGGTCGTATAGCTAGTAAGTGTCTGGGGCCAAATTTGAACTCATGAAGATGAGTCTTCCTGACTCCAGGCCCTGCCCACTATCCTCTGTGCTACCTAGCTGCCCTCTTTTATAATAAGGGTAGATAAAACCCATTATTTTTAAAACAAATTTTAAAAATCTAATTTGTATTACATTTTAAATGTTTTTTATAAAAAGGGATGTACAGTTTCAAAATAAAGCTTGGGCATATAACATGAGCATTAAAACTTTATATTAAACTTAAAACAATATGTTTATATAACCTTTTATAAATAGCGCATGGCTCTTGTCATCTATGCCCATTAATAGCATTCTTAATAGTCCATAACAGGGTCAATATTTCTATGCTATAAAACATGGGTCTGCAGCCTGTAGCCTTCAAGCTAAATCCGACCAGATGCCTGTTTTTGTATGATTCAGTAGCTAAGATTGGCTTTTATATTTTTAAATAAAGTTTCATAGTATTTCAAAATGTAAAATTCTTAGTTCAGATTGTACAAAAACAGGCACCTGGTATGGTTTGGCTGACCCCTGGTATAGAAAATTCTTCTCTAACACCCAAGTATGATAAATTTTAATGCTGAGAGTGAAGTTATTCAAGAAATTAATGTTTGCTGATGAAGTTTTAAAGGTCATGGCATCTAAGCACCTGTATTCATCAAGAATCTGAATATGTTGAAGTGACAACCTAGCTTTAAGCAGCAGCCACTTCTTTTGCAGTTGTACAAAGGTGTTTTTTTCTCCCAGTGAACTAATTCATTCTATATTGAGAAGTCATTGGGGAACTGAAAAGTAAGAAAGCTCATCTTTTCCAGTTTGAATAAACAGGAAAAAGAAAATGAACACTGAGTTAGCTACGTAATCCACGGCAACTTTTGATGTTCCTTTTTTTGCACTTGACTAAATTTTTATTTTGGATTAGACCTCTGATTTTATTGGTACAGCCAGCTTGTAGTGAGGAAGAATCTTCTATCAGTGAAGGTCACCACCTGTTCTGCAATTTAGTTATCTTAGAGAGTAGCCTGGGGCACTAAAGGGTTAAGTGACTTGACCAGGGTTACACAGCCAGCATGTGTCAGAGTCAGAACTTAAACCCAATCACTTAATCAGTAAACATTTATTAAGTGCCTACTCTGTGCCGGGCATTGTGCTAAGCATTGAGGATGCAAACAAAAAAAAAGACAAAAGACTCTCTCTGTCCTCAAGGAGCTTACAATCTAATGGGAGAATCTTGATTGATTCTTGATAATCAAAGTCTTCTTGATTCCAAGACTGGCTCTATGTCCACTACATCACTTAGCCTTTATTTTACTTTGATTTCTAAATTTCCACATTTCATATTTATGTCTAAAATAATTTTTAAAAATTCATAGGCAGATTTAGTGATGTTTGTTGCTGTGGACTGAATGATATGGAGATAGCACGGTGCAATGAAGAAAAGGCTGAACTTAGCCATGGGACTTGAGTTCAGTGCCCAGTCCTGCTACTTATTACCTGTGTCACCTTGGACAAATCAATTAATCTTTCTGGGCCTTAATTACCTTTTCTGTAAAATGAGGGGTTGGACTAATATCCCTTCCTGCTGTAGAGCATCAAACCTATGAATAAGCTTGTTGTTCTAGGCAAATAAACCCAGTTGTTGTTTTTGTCCTTGTGAGTATGAGGGGAAAAAGAATATCCTTTCTCTGTTACATTGGAGAATATTTGCCTCCCAAGAAACAATCATTTCATTTTCTGAAATGGTTATAAGATTAATTTATTAAATATAAAAATAAAACACTATTTAAAAATGTATAATGTATATCTTCTAAAAATGAAAACCTGTGTCTATTTCTGAGTTGTGATGAGCATGTATTAAGGTTGTATCATACTATAATAATATACTTTAAGGAAAAACATGATTAAATTAAGTCATCTTGACTAGTAATTTGAATCATAATTCACTTTGATTTGATTTAAATCAAATCCATCCTAGTTAGATGAAAGTTACAAATGTTGTGAATGCCGATTTTTAGGCTAATATATATGTCCTTCAGTGAATTCAGATTTCTTAACAACACCACGTCCATCAATGAATAATCTCTGTTTCACTGACAGCAGCTTTTTGCGGGATCTTTTGTATCCTCTTCTCTGAGACTCATGGGTAGGACACTTTGAGGATTAAAATTTTTACGCGCATTCTGAGAATCTTTAAAGGGGCATTATGACATATTTCAATCTATAGTAACAGCTTTACAATTTACAAAGCTTTACTTTAATATCATCTAATGTAATTCTTGTAACTCCCCTGTGAAGCAGATGGTACAAATGTTCTTATCCAGTAGTATGATCCATAGATGAGGAAACTGAGCCTTTAAGAGGCTGAGTAACTTGCCCAAGGTTACATCATTGGCAAGTGATGGCGTCAGCATTCAAACCCAGTCTTCTGAGTCCAAGTCAAGTGGCGTTCCAGTATACCATGCTGATTATTTTATCAAGTTGAGGTTTATGAAAAAGAAATTAGATAGTAAATTAGACATGAGAATGGACAAGTTTTTAAAGTATCTCTGACAGCAAAGAATGCTGCCATTTAGTAAGTTAGTGTTGGGGTTTTGTTGTTTTTTTTTTTTTTTAACATTTTTGTTAGATTTTGAGTTCTGAGTTGTCCCCCTCACTTCCTCCCAACCCCACATTAAAGAAGGTCAACATTTGATATAGATATATGTACAGAACTATACAATACATTCTTCCATTTATCAGTTCTTTCTCTGGAGGTAGATAGCATTTTCCTTCATAAAGCCTTCATAGTTGATTTGAATGATCGTATTACTCAAAATAGCTTAATCACTCACAGTTACTCTTTGAATAGTACTGCTGTTGTCATATGCAATGTTGTCTTGATTTTGCTTGTTTCACTCTGCATTATTCATGTGAGTCTTACCATATTTTTCTAAAACCAGACTGTTCATCATTTCTTTAATATAAATTTAATATTTTCCCCCAATTACATGTAAAAACTGTTTTAAACATTCTTTTAAAAAAAATTTTGAGTTCCAAATTTTCTCCCTTCCTCCCCTCCCCTCTATTGAAAAGGTAAATAATTTTATATAGGTTATACATGTGCAGTCATACAAAACATTTCCATGTTAGTCATGTTGTGAAAGAAAACACAGACAAAAAACCTCAATAAAAACAAGGAAAAAGTATGCTTCAATCTGCATTCAGATTCCATCAGTTCTTTCTTTAGATAGCATTTTTCATCATAAGTCCTCCAAAATTGTCTTCAACCCTTGTATTGCTTAGAATAGCTAAGTCATTCACAATTGATCATCATACAATATTGTCATTACTGTATACAACGTTCTTCTGGTTCTGCTCATTTTATTTTGCATCAATTCATGTAAGTCTTTCCAGGTTTTTCTGAGAGCATCCTGCTCGTCATTAGCACAATCTGCTCATCATTTCTTAAAGCAGAGTAGTATTCCTTCAATTAGTGTTGATTTTAACAATTTAAGAATTTAACATATCTTCATCTTCTCAGGTTTGTTATCATTGCAGAAGGCAAGGCCATGGAGTTGCAGACTGCCCCGCTGTCCTTGACAGTCAAGATATGGGCACTGGAATCTGTTATCGATGTGGGTCCACTGAACATGAAATAACCAAATGCAAAGCCAAAGTAGACCCAGCTATGGGTATGTCTTTTCACTTTTTTTCCCCCCCAATTAGGAAAAAGAGATGGGGCAGGCATGGTGGTGCATGGCTGTAATCACTGCTACTGGGGGAGGCTGAGGCTAGTGGATCATGTCAGTTCCAGAATTTTGAGCTGCAGTAAGGTTAAAGTCGATCGAGTGCCCACAATAAGTCCAGAACCAATACAATGAGCCCTTAGTAGAGGGCAGCCACGATGCTGCTTAGGGAGCCCAGGTCAGAAATGGAGTGACCAAAGCAAATAGAGAGGTCAGGACTTCTGTGCTGATCTGCAGTGGGGTTGGATTTTTGAGTGACTACTATATTTTCAGCCAGAGGGAAATAGGCACAGTCTCTCAAAAGATGTGGGTGATAGGAAGGAGAAGACAGATGTTTCCATACTGGTTTTTTGATGATCAAAATTTAATTCTTACTATGTACTTTGAAAATATAATTATTAACTGCGCATGGTGGTGCATACTTGTGATCCCTGTTCTCAGGGAGGGTGAGTCTGGTGGATCACTTAAGCTTAGGAACTTCTGAACTGATGGACCAGCCAGGTGTTCACACCAAGTCCTTCACCCAAGTCCTGTACCAATATGGTGAGCCCTTAGGAGCAAAGGTGTGTAATTAGGCTGCCAAGGAAGGATCAAGTCAGATCAGGTCAGAGATGGACCAGCTCAGTGCTCCTGCACTGATTAGTAGTGGCATCAGGCCCTTTAGTAATCCCTGAGTTTCCAGCTTGGGTGAGGTAGAGAGAGACCCATATCCCCATTCTCCCAAAGTAATTATTCAGCTGAATAAGTCACACATTTTTAGACATGACCAATATAGGAATTTGTTCTGCATAAAAAAATATGTTTACTTGTTATAACTATTTCTTTTTCCTTTTTCTTTTTTTCAGTCAGGAGGGGGAGATGGGAGGAAGAAAAAAATAAATGCTTGATAATTTTAAAAAATTATGTATAAAATTATTTTTGAGCATCAGTTACTTATTAAATTTGTAATGAATGTCATAAATGAACCAAACACTGAAATAATTTTGCTTCCATGCAAAATACTTCTAAATAATGCCAGATTATCTGTAATATGCATTTATGAATGTGGATAAGACAAGAAATATTTATCTTTACAGGAGAATTTCCTTTTGCAAAATGTTTCATTTGTGGAGAGATGGGACACCTATCTAGATCTTGTCCTGATAATCCTAAAGGACTTTATGCTGAAGGTGAGAACTATTTTTGGACATGAAATAGGACAAATGTTGATAAAAAGTTGGAATATAACTTTCCATTTGATAAGAACATTTTAGTGGTTTGCAAACCCTTAGGTTAGTTCTATTCTGTAATATTTATGCTATAAGCAAGAAATATACTTTCCTTTATATATTAATAAATTCTATGCAAAGCAGCCAGAGCATATGTATCAACCTTTTTTGGGTATACTTTGACATAATTTGTGACAGTATCATGTAGATTTTTACTTTTCATTATAGTAATAAACTGCAGAGGCAAACTATATCTGTCAGCCAATGTTAGATTTTTTTCCCATGAGTGTATTCTTGTGGTTTCAAGTGCACAAATCTTTCACTCCTTAAAAGTAGACATAGGTTTTCCTTTTTAGAAAATTTACACAAATGTTTGGTTTTTGATGATGGTTTTAGCCAAGCTAAGATAAAGTGTGTCTCTTGTGAAAAATGTGTGAAGTATAGTCACTTTTTAACATTACAAGAATTTGATTTATCAATGTTTATCACTTTAGTTTTTGTAAATGTTAATATATTTCATCTAAATGTTTTGGAATTGACTCATATTTATGCTTTTAATTACTCATGATTAAACCACCTCACCACATCTTTCAATAATGGAGATGAAACCTCAAATGGTTAAAGCTTTACTCTCATGGTTATTCATCCATAAAATAACCCTACAGGTACAAGACCACTGTGTCTAAGACACAGGTGATGGACATCTCTCCTTTTATCCTCTGGATTTCACTTGGTCTCTCTACCAGCTCGAAGTTGAGTATTCCTTGACTTTTGTCTCCTCTTCCACAACTTCTAATCAAAAGTGAGAGTGGTTGTGGTTGAATGTAGGGGTTTTCTTCCCCTATAAAAGGCCAGATTTCTAAAGGTTTCACAGAAGATCCCACAGAACAGATAATGAAACATAACTTTCCACTCAGGGCAGAGAGGTAGGGGACTACCAGGATGGGTACATTATACTCATTGTCAGATGTAGTCAAAGTTAAGTTTGTTTTTGCTGCATTGTTTTTCTTTGTCACTTAGAAGAATTCGTGTGGGGGGGGAGGGGGAGAGGGTTTTGAAATGATCATTATAAAAGACAGAAAGCAACCACTTTATGTGTATGTTTGTGTGTATATATACACATATACACATTATATATGTGTGTACATATACGCATGCTGTGATATATACACATGTATATAGGAATACAACACACATATATATCTTGTGATACAATCAACTTGTGAGGTAAATAGGAACACCTCTTTTCTGTATGACAAGACAGACTTTGACAGTACTTTGTAAAATTGCAAGTTATTCAGAGGTAAGGTGAATTGAATTTTTTTGTTCTTTCAACAGGAGGTGGTTGTAGACTTTGTGGTTCTGTGGAACATTTTAAGAAAGATTGTCCTGAAAATCAGAATTCAGGTGAGATCTCATTTAAATTTTCTTTGATGCTTTCTGTTATTGGTAGCTGCCATTCAGAAACAATGGGAATTTAAATGACACCATAATTTCCTACAAACATGTCTTAATCTCTTACCAGTAAATCTTAACTCATGAATCTTTTCCATTACTGTAGTTGTTATTGTTGTATGTGTATATTAGTGCCCATTGAACTAATTAATTAATTAGCTCTTCACGTGCCTCAAATGGGAGGTGTAACTAAGTAAATAGAATTGAATTGTGCTTTTTCTGAAAAGAACTTCACCTTGAAATACAAAGAAATGCATAAAGTTTTATGTTTTAAACGTCAGTTTCCCTTGACTTTTCTCATAGTTTTTTCAATAGTTGAGGGGTCTAGAAGAAGTCTCTTGAAGATTAAAGACTTAGGACTATAATGAACACTCTCTTGACCCACACAGCCAAAGCAAAGGATATTCTAGTTAATAGTTAACTTTTTTTTAATAATTCAGAAGGCATTTCAAAATCTCTGCCAGTTTGTAGAAGTTTCCACTGACTAAAATCACAAATGAACCATCTTTTGCCATATATGCCAGCCTTGCTGATGGCCACAAGTAATTTCTCATAGATTTTCTGTTTTCCTCATACTAATTTTGACAGTGAATGGTTACATGGAATTAGGGCTAGCTGGAATGAAAGTTAAAAACCATTTGATTATGAATGTCAGTGGAGAGTCAAGATCATCAAAATTTCTATATGAATAAAATCCTTATTTTAGCAAGTAATTTTCTTTCCCTTTTATCATAGCTTAAAAGGTTGACAAATTGATTGGCATGGCTGTCAAGTCTTTATTTGGTCATCCTTTGGTAAAGATAATAAAATAAACCAAGAAACCCCAGATATTATAATGAAAAAAGGACAAGTGAGATATCTTTCTAAAACCCTGCATAGTTTACTACTTCTTGTGCTTGTGGATTGTGAAGAACTTTGCAAGAATCTATAGGAAAAGTGAATTCTTTCATTAAACTTATTCATAGTCACATAAAACTTAAAATCCCTGGCATTACTTAAGGCAGTGTATTGATTTCTTAAGAAAAAATTCGAGTAAAAAAATACAAAAGTAAAAATCAGATCTCCACAGTTCCTGAGTTTGAGGTGTTTTATGTAAACCTGGAAGCAGAGACTTTGAGTAAATAGTCTAAGTGCCGAAATAGTAAGGATCCTCTTTAAGTACTAAAGATGTTACTCACATATATTATCTGACCAGTGATTGTCTTACTGATTATAAGACCAGTCCTTGTGAGTCTTGAAAGCCAGTAAGTGCTACCTGTGACAAGACTTTTATAAAAGGCATGGGAGACTTTTCATAGTGTGTTTGTATGGAATAGGAAGCTCCTAGTGCTGCTTGTGAAGGGAAGCAGGTCAGCATCATCACAGCCTAGGCATCCTTTCTGTAGTCAAAGTGTAGTGATAAGTTCTATCTAGTCCCCCTTCTTCAGAAGGTTCTTGGAACCCCAAATATTAAACAATTAAGACTTTGTGGCTTTAAAAAATCCAAAACCATAATACTGCCTAAATATGTCTGCTAGCACCTTACCACTCCCCCAGCTCCTGAAAATGCATTTAATCTTCACAAACTGGGCACCTCTTCACAGTCGAGTCTGGAGAAAAGCGAAACTCTACTACATCTTCAGCCGTGAGATTAAAATGATGAAGTGGAATGTGAATTCTCCCTCCTGGGAGGATCGCCACTTCCAGAATGACAGGAATGACAAGCAGATGGTGTATAATTTCACAGGTGGAATCTTGTGCATTTAAAACTGATGCTTCATAAGCCTTGCTGTTTACAGACTCTTGGAATTCATTGACTCACTAATGATGAACTCTGAGAAAGAAAGAAAGAGCCTTCTCATCAATTTGTGCAATGCAAAGTAGTTGCTGCATTTCCCTAATTGGGAAGAGAAATTGCCTGTGGTACTCTGAAATCAAGAGTTATAATCAATTACAGAAATGCATACTTTCCTTTAGCAATGGAGTCTTCCCGCCTTGTGATTATTCATGTCAAAGCTAGTTACTTTACTAAGTCTGTGAAGCTCCCAATAGCTGTCTTCATTGTTCTTTTTTTTCCTGAATTCTCCTTTTTTCCTTCTTTTACAGATAACATGGTCACAGTTGGTCGTTGGACTGAAGGGATGAGTGCAGATTATGAAGAAATTTTGAAGACTCCCATACCACAAAAACCGAAAAAATTAGTAGCCAAGGTTGTTAACTTTTGATAGCAGACAGATATAACACCTTAATAGTTTTATAGTTTGAGAACAGTCTGAATGTGACAGAATTCCTTCTCTGGCGTTTTGTTCACTGAAGAGGAGTAACACCAGCATGAAACACTCAAAAACAAGCATTTGGTGCTTAAATTGGTGTTCTGGGGGAACCTAGTTCTTAACAAAACAGCACCTGCAAAGCATGAATGATATCAATTGATGAGAATCTTATTTTCTCAAAAATAATGAAATAATTTGAAGTCAAAAAATAAGACCTTCTGCATATGGAGGTGAGCTTTTTATATTTTTATAAAAGTTACATTTCTTTATGTAATTTATTTGAGTACAATGGTATTTTAAGAGCTCAGATTTTTTTAGTACCCTAAAATTTATTCTGCTTTTGAATATGTAATAAAAATAACTCTTCCTATTATGTACCTGTTGCCTTAAAACGTCATTCCCAACTAAATTTGCTCTGCATCTGTTTGCCTATTTCATTGTATTTTGTGTCTTTGGAAAACAAGATTCTTCACAAAAATGGGAATTGATCCGTTTTGGAAAAGGGGGAGGGATTTTTATTCATTTCTATTGTGGTTTTACTTAGAGGCACAGAATCATAATTAACCTAAACAAAGCTGAAGTCTACCAGCACCTGTCCCCCCTTGCTCCTTGTCCTTGATTTTGGTGAGAGAAATTCTAGCAAAGGACCAGGTGGACAGTTTTTTGTTGTATGGAGCAAATGGAGTATAAAACTAAGCAGTGTGATCACGTATTTAGATGAGTCAGGGTGAGATGGAAGCAGCACCATAATGGAGTTAGAACACTAATCAGGGAGACATTAGATCCTTTGTTTTATTTGATGAATACATGCATACTTAATACATACATTTCACAAGACATAACTCTGTTATTGTACTGTATAATAGAGTGACTCGGGTGTATTGTGTATTTCATTTGAGATTTTTACCTGATTGGATACATTTATAACTAAAGGAAACAGCTGTGATTAGTTATTGCAGCTTTGCTAGCAAAATATTTACTAAATAAAAAAAGAGATACTTTTCACTGTTGTCATGTCTGGGGAACTGAACAATGTTGGTGTTTTTTTTAACAGGCTTCAATGTTTTCTTTCTGGAGTGAAATGAAAACACAAGGACAGCAAATGTAATTCAATATTTAAGGGCTTAAAGAATTGGATACCTTTAAAAAAAAGAGTATAATCTGATGCAGTTGGATTGGGATAGCAGCAGCCACCTTGGGAACTAAACACTCAAATTTTCTTTACCTGCCATGGAAGGAACAGAACACTACCGTGTCACCTGAATCTCTGTATTTATTTAGCTGTCCTTCTAGTCCCTGTACTCTTTCTTATGCAGTCCTCAGGGTAGAATCTCTCCTTCCTTTACATTTTCAGGTAATCTTGACCCTTGGTTGTAAAATAATCAAAATTACTTTGCAGATGCCAAATATCTCATTTTGAAATGATGAATCTCAATTTTTAAAAAAAAATGACTATTCTTAGGAATACTGACAGGCCCTGAATAATGTGTATCTCTTGAAAGAAACTGTAGGTGAATGATAAAAGACCCAGTATCTCTCCAATGTATTGATTTGAATGTGGTGGGTATGCATAGAATGTTTGCTTTAGAATGAAAATAATTCAGAATTAAGTGCTTTGTGCATGCAAAGGGGAAATACAAGTGATTAAATACTGCTACTGCTCCCCATCCTTGGAACTTACAGTCTAATGAAACAATTAAACGTCAAATAACTCAACCCCTTATTTTCCAAATGAGGAAGCTGAAGTCCAGAGTATGACTCAATAGTAACAGCCCAAATTCTTGGAGTCTTTAACACCTTTTATCTCCATGTGTTGCATTGACTTGCTTAGGATTACCCAGTTAGTGGCCGAGTCTGAACTAAAGTCATGTCCTTGCGTCAAGTTCTGATAATAGCTACTCAATGATCTATGATTTCTTTTTTGTTATTGCTAGTATAAATACTTCTGCTGCTGACTCAGATCATAATCTCCTTTGCCTTAGCTCAGGCTGTTTCTGAGGCCTGAAAAAATTTCATTTCCCCATTTGTGACCAACTGGTGATTGATGAACCACTTGATAGATGGACTAAGTGTCTGCCATCCAAGAACTAACCTTTCCAGCTTGTGAGATGTGCCAGGGCTAGGGTTTTGCTGGCATTGCCTTGGAGAACTGAGGGCTCTCAGAGGAGGACTTGAGTGGAGGCCTACCTCACCACTTCAGTAGCAAATACCTGAACCCTACAAAATCCCCTGGGCCATTCCAAATGCTGAGATAGATAGGCATATTACTTAGACATGATATTCAAATGGTTAAAATAAACCATGTTTCTCCATTTAGTTGTTATGACAGCAAAGGATTAACCTAAAGAATTGGGGTAAATGAGCTAGGTCTGGGCAAGAAATGACAATGGGTCAAAAGTCTAATAATCATAGTTCCCATTTATGTGACACTTTCAAGTTTTACTCATTTTATTTTATTTTTTATTTATTCATTTTATCCTCATATTTCCATGCACTGGTAGACAATACATAATATCCTTATTTTACAGATTAGGAAGCAGACACATGATGATTTTCCTGAGGTCCCACATCTAGTAAGTGACAGAGCCAAAATTTGAATCCAGGTCTTCTGACTCCAAATCCAGTATTCTTATGTCCAGTTTGATAGCATAACTAGTGGGAAGCAGTAAACTGGAGTTTATTGAGTTAGTGGAATGACATGGTCAGACCAATGTTTTTGGCATATCATTTTGGCAGCTGAATGGAGAAGAGATTGGAGTGGGGAGAGACTATTGTAGTAATCCTGGTGTGAGGTGAGAAGGGCCTGCACCAAAGTGGTGGCAATGTCAGAGGAGAGAAGGGGCCATATTTGAGACATGTCACAAAGGTGAAATTGACAGGCCTTGGAAACAATTTGGAGCACAGGGATTGCTCTTGCTTTAGAATGTATATCTCCATGGCTTAGCACTCTGAGTTGCCTAATAGTCTTACTCATTCATTGGCAAAGGATAATGAGGAAGGTTAGGCTGATAATGAAGTGCTAAAGGAAAATTTAGCTGGAGGGAAGGGTGTTTTCAACTTGTCGTGTCTTTTGTGGCCTTAAGGTTTAATATACATGCATGCTAATTCAGTTTGACCAGCTACTAATCACCTGCTACGTGTACTTGAGAAGATAAATATGAAAAGTATTACGCCCTGTCTTCAGGGACCTTGCAATCTAATAGTGGAAAGAGGAAATCTTTGGGATCTTTTTCAAGTAAGATGGAACGGCTGAATGTGACTATGACTTTATTTTGAGAAGAAGAGGGGTCAGATAGCATTTATAAACTTGTTGCTTTCATAGCTTGTTCCTCCTGTCTGCTTGCCAACATAGTGGTCCCTGAACTTTCTGCCTAAGTCTGTTATTCTTAAGTGACTGATGCTTTTGGCTCTATAACTGGTCAATTTCAAGTTTCAGAGGCTATTTATAACATTAATGATTTATCCTACACAAAAACTTTATCTTTTTCAAGTATGTGTGTGTGTATGTATATTTTCAGGAATATATACCAGTAAGGTTTTCCAAATTTATTATGAGTTTATAATGATTCTGGGTGCTGGATAACCATCTATTAAAGGAGATTGATAAGTGAAGAAAGGTAAGTGAAGGAACAGAAGAAGGGTTTTGAAAACTCAGAGAGTATTCAGGAAGAGGGGATGGTCAACAATACCAGATACTCCAGAGAGATGAAGAAGGATCTAGGACTGAGAAAAGACCTTTAAGATTTAACAATTAAGAGACCATTGGTAATCCTTAGAGAGAGCTGTGGAGTGAGATCAGAGACAGGCACAATGAGAATCATTAACAAAACCATCTGAATATGGCTATAGACATCAATGAACATAGGAATACACTGGTTTTTCATTTTACTAAAATTCATTGGTCAAAGGTCATTGAATGCATGTAAAAAGACAAATCATCATATTCATTTCTCTTATCCGTTATACTTGGGGAAACATAACATGGCTAGTTGAGAATCAGATTTTTTTGAAGTCATAATTTTCATCCCTGCTTACATTGCAAAGCAAGCTAGTAGATGAAAGCCACTAACCAGACCATTAGCACTGGCACAAGCAGGTATCCAAGAACAACATCCAGGAGCCACAGAAAACATAGATCAAGAATACCAGACCATAGCAACTTAGTCCACTTGGCAGAGAGTAGAGGAATTAGGTGTCCAGAAGATCAGAAATTTTAGTTGCTTTAAGAACCAAGAAGAAATACCAGAAATGACATGCCTCAAGCAAAAAGCTTTTAGTGTCAGGTTAGGAAAGGCTCCTATAATTAGGACAGACATTAAATCCAGGACTGCTGCTATCTGAAATCCTAAAAGGTAATAACCTATAATTTAAGGAGGTGCAACTGCCCTTTTGGGTTTCAGTGGGGACCACTGATGGGTATCTAAATGCCTATAGAGCTGTGTTGTCTGCTGAGATTGTGGACTTTGGGATGGGGATGGCACAGATTTTAAGCATGCACCAATGAAAAGAAGAGAACATGTGAAAGTTAGAGCTGTTGAAGTATACCACTAGTATGACTTACTATTGTGTCGTAACACTGTTTTAAGACCATAGGAAGCAAAGCATTTTGAGCACACTTTAAATGGTCCCTTCAGTGGTCACTGTTACTTATCTCTGCTGGGACTCTTTAAAATCAGTGACTCATGTTACTACCATAATTATATGACCAAAAACCTTAAAAGAAAGGTGCTGTGTACTTTGATTTTCAACTAGTTCCTGCATTAGGCACCTTAGGTTAAGTGCTTTATTAAACTCTTCTGATATTAAAAAGTGGGTCCTTCAGCTTAAGTCCATCCTGAACCTTCCTGAGAAGGATCCAGTTGGAGCTATAAACATAAAGTTCTTTAAAAAGAATAAAAAAGAATAGTTTTCACTGTTTGGGGACAGAAAGAAAACTAGAAGAGATTCTGTCTGGGATATGAGGAGCTTAGGATCTGAATGACTAGGAAGGTTCTGATTTGGCCTCAAAATCACAAGGAGGGGGCCATCCTTTGTTGCTAAGGACTTCATTAAAGACTAGAATTGACAGCATCTTTACATCTGAGAAATATCAAGCTGGACCCATACCGTACAACTAACCAAACTTTTACAGTCTTGAAAAGGCTTCAGGAGGTGCAAACCCAAACACCATATTGTTGTTAAGGGCAAGCAGACAGTATTTGGAAATCTCAGTCATATGGGCCATCTGACAGTATGAGAGGGCTAAAAAAAATACTGCAATATAAATTTGTGGTCTAACTGCCCTTGTATTACTAAGCTTACATTTTTCCTTATATCAAGAAGTAATGCAAAAAACTTAGTTAAAATTTTTGAAAAACATTTTTAAGTTACTTTAAGTTTATAGTTCTATATGTCATTTTTAAATTTTGTTTTTCTCCTGAATTTAACATGTGTACAGTGATTTTAGTCTTTATAGTCACTATTTCATTTTTTTAATGAATCCAGAAAAACAGCCTTGGATAACTCTAGATTTTATTTATAAAAACCCCATTTTAGAGATGCTAAGAGAAAATGATAACAAAAAAATTAGAACAAGTTTATATCGGGAAGGTGTGAGGGGGTGGAGGATTGGCAGGGGTGGCCAACAGTGTTAGGATGCTAAGAAGAGAGCCCTGACTTCATAAGAACCTGAGTGAACTCAGGGAAATGGTTCTTTAGACTGCAGAAAGATGGCCCCAAAGAGGAGGCTCACCTGCAAAATGCTGATTTGCCTTTAGGACCAATCCAATTCATGGATAGCTAGAGTAGAAGAATGAATGTCAAAGAATAAAGTGCTAATGTAATAGTTCTGAAAGAAGAGTTCACTTAATGTTCTTTTACCTCTCGATATCACATTTTGCAGGTACTTCACATGTATATATAGCAATAGATACTAAATTGATCAGCCACCTTGAATATATATTAAATGACACCAGTAAGTAGTTCCTATTACTGAAATTGATTGAATTCCATTATGTTTTAATGTCCTCCTAATTTCAAGCTCTAAAAGTGTAATACATCTTGTCAGATGCTTCTGACATACAGGCACCTGCTGTTCCCATGAAACAATGTCATCCTATTAATCAACTATTCAGTTTCTAACCAGTCTTCATTTCAGGTTTTCCAAAGATGTAAATTGCACACCAGTCACACTGTTACGACCATTTAGTTCTTTAAATAAAAAAAAATTTTAAGAGCACCTTTCCTGCTTCCATATCAATTTACATAATATATAAAATACCACATAACAGTCAACTCTCAGTTATCCAAGCCAGCAGAGGGGAGCAGGGGCATGGTGGATCCAGCACAGCGTACAAATGAACAATCATTTAAACCTGACTGTGAAATGTACACTCCACTAAAGATCCACTCTGGTGCCTCACTGTGACACTGAGATGATCCTAGGTTTTTGAGGGCTATGTCAGCATCTCCATGTTTCCATTTTACTTAGGCTAATATAAAAATTAGTTCACTGGCCCACAAGCCTGGTGGATGCCAGGGGAAAGTGGGCTCAGAATCAAAAACTGCTGCGAGTAATACACAAAATGGATAGTTCACAAACAGACCAGACTGGTCTATTAAGAGCTGGACTATTTAAAATATTATTTGTTGATAAATCTGTCATTAGTTGCTTCTTCTATGAACTGGATACATGAAGTAGCTGTTTCCTCAATGGTGCTTGACCAGCCACCAATATCTCCAGCAAAATAAGGTAGGGTGCTAGAAGAAATTTGATTCAGGTATGATACCTATTACAAAAAGAAAGAAAAATATATACACACACACACACACATATATATATATACACATATATATTTTTAAACTGGACTTTTATAAAATGGGAAATTTTTTAACATAGAACATCTTGTTGGGGTTTGCATCTCTTTAATGGGGATGAGGCCATAAACTGACCCCTTATGGTCAATTTCTGAATCAGTTCTGGGATAGATCTCAAGGGGTAAGTCTCAGGCTTCTAGGACCAAGATCCATAAGTCACTGAAAACAAATTTTTTTATTAAATTTTTTTCAATTAGCAAAAGTCTATTTTCTTTCCTCCTACCTCCCCCAATTAGAAAAAAAAAAGTAAAAGCAATACCCTTCTAAACAAATGTGCACAGTTAAGCAAAACAAATTCCAGCACTGCCCATGTCAAAAAAATATGCCTCAGTCTGCCTTCTGAGTCCACTGCCTCTTTGGAGGAAGTATAGCAAGCTTCATTGTGGGTGCTCTGGAATTGTGGTTGCTTACTGAGCTGGTCAGAGTTCTTAGGTCTTTCAAACTTTGAGTGTATTTTTAAGCCTGCCCTCCCTCTATTGCAGAATTGAATTAGGAGATTTTTCTGTGTCTGCTCTCCCAAAAGCAGAACAGATCAGCAGATGTTCTAGCAAACTCACCGTGCAGGAGCTGCTGTCCACAGCCTGTATCAGGAATCCTGCACTTGCGACCTCACTTCTGGTGTACTGCGGAGAAGGTGGGACAGATGCCAGGGTGATGGACTTCATTGCTACTACATAAGTGTTACTGGAGGAGGAAAGGAAGCTTCCTCAGTTGTCACAGAAAATTAAGACTATGTCTGAGCAAAAAGACAGTGATTACAAAGCAAACCTAGTACAGCAGGGGCCATCTCATTCGGAGAGAAGCAAAACTTTAAACAGACTGTCATATACCTACCTCTTGAGGGTTTGCAAGCACTTTCCCTATATATAGCAAGGGAGGGCTAAATATAATCATCTCTATTTTACAAAGGAGGAAACCGAGACTTGAAGAAATCAAAGAGCTTGTCTAGTCATACTTCTAATAAACTTCAGAGCTAGGAGTTGAACTGTCAGGGCTTGAATCCAATGTTCTTTTCACTCCAACCTGTAGCTTCTATCAAGACCCTGATTTTTTAGATCAGCAATCTCTATGGGAACTTTATTGAGGGGGCACATTCAAATTTATGAAGTATTGATAGAGGTGAAAGAAGTGTTTTGGAAAGGGACTGCAAATATTTTGTGCCTTTCTACCTAGATACTGCTGTTTAGGCATAGGCAATTTTCAGTTTAATTTTTATTCCTGTTGCCCATGGGTTGTCTTTATTAAACTTTTCTGTTCCTTCTTGCCCACCCCTTAGGATTAAGCTTGTTCCACTACTCCATAAGTAGTGGGCTCCTAAGTGACCACACATAAGTGGCTCACGTATAAATGTGAGGCAAGGGAGGAAACAGATGGAATCTAGAGAAGGATGTAGGGGGACAGCACAAGCCAAGAGCATCCTAGGCAATTCTTAAATGGCCTTGCCACTTTCCCAAACATTTATTTGTTTTTGTTTTGCTTTTGTAGGCAGTCAAAGTTAAGTGAGTAGTTCAGGGTTAAACAGCTAGTAAGTGTCTAAGGCAGGATTTGAACTCAGGGCTGGTGCTCTATCCACTGTGCCACCTAGCTGCCCCTTTAGTGTTTGTTTAAATGAAAAACAGGAGAGAGCTTAGAGTATCTGTCCATCTGTCTCGTCTACTCTCATCCTTGCTGCTTTGTCTCTGTCCGAGTCAAGCTCTTCTCTGCACACTACACCTTCTCCCCTTTAAATCTGTACTTTTGCCTTCCCCTTTCAATGACATTCTCACTGGAGGCCTCCTCATTTTGATAAGAAAGATTTAAGAAAATGGTTTTATATTCTCTCAGACTCCCAGGTGATTGTAAGCAAAATGACCACCTGGGCAGATGTCCAACAGCCCTTTCCATTTTATTCTCTGGATGGCCTTTCCATCATAGATACAATCCCTGGAGCAGCCCTCAAGCAGAATGCCCCCTGTGTCCAGCGTTTGCCATTTCCGCTAGAGCCAGCCACCTTGGTCACCTTCTCTAAGATACTCCCTCCAGAGCCTCCTCTTAGTTCAGTTTATCATCTTTCTCAGGCTCTTCTCCCTTCATTTCTTGTTTGTTCATACTGCCTTGCCTCCAGACCATTTACAGTTACTAACATTCATATAATACCTTAAGGTTTGTACTTTACATATATCACTTTATTTGAACCTCGTAACAATCCTGTAAAGTAGGTCTTATTTTTTATTTCTACTTTACAGATGGGGGAACTGAGGCAGATCAGAGTTAAGTGATTTGCCCAAGGTCACACAAGCTAGTAATTAATTGTCTGAGAAAGGATTTGAGCCCAAGTCTGCCACTCTATTCCCAGTGTTATACTGGCTCCCTATTTTGTGTACCAATAAGATCTCCCACCTAATGTTCACAAATGACTGTGTCACAACACTCTTGTGAGGACATAGAATCATAGATTTAGAGCTAAAAGGGATCTTCAAGACCATTAGAACTAATCCTGTCATTTTGCAGATCAGGAAATTAAGGCACAGAAAAGCTAAGTGACTTGCCCAGGGTCACACAGCTAGCAGATGTGAGTCCAGTGTCCTATCCACTATTCACCACTGCCTCTAATCACTCTGTTATCAGGCCCATTTTACAGATGAGGAAACTGAGGCTCCAAGAGTTTAAGTGATTTGCCTAAAGTCACCAAGGAAACCTCAGATGCAGAACTTGAGCCCAGGTTCTGCACCTTCAAATCTAAGGCTTTTTCCATGACTACATGCTGCCACCAGGAGACCTGTTATTTTGTCTCTTGTTGATTAATTTCTGCCCCCATCACAAACTTCTTTTATAAAAGCCACATCTCCATTTAAAACATGCATGAGGTAGTTCTCATCTACAGAGAAAGAAAAGCACAACTACAATACTTATAGACAAAAGATAGTAAGTATTGATCACATGAACACTTGGAAAACTCTGGTCTAGTAAGAGTTTGCTTTACTTACAATGAGACAAAGAATTTTATATGGAGTTCATAGCTATCACAGAAAGGCCAATAAACGTCTTGTCTGCCTTCTATGCCTGTTATTGTACGAAAAAGCAACTCTGCCTAGTAATAGAGCAAAGAAACTTTTATTTGCAGCAATGCCCTCCAGGGAAGGGTCATGATAAAATTCATTATGTAAGGTTCAGAATCTTGGTTCTAACCTAAAGTTCATGGCCTTGGCATTGAAATAAAACAGCTAAAAAAATGACAAATGGATCTCGACTATGACACATTAACAAGTAATAGTGACAGCTTCCTTCTCCTAGAGAAGGGAGATGTCTGAACATACTAACTGAAAGTAGGGCCAAATGGGACTCTTTTTTTTTTTTTTTTTTGGCAGTTGGGGTTAAGTGACTTGCCCAGGGTCACACAGCTGGTAAGTGTCAAGTGTTTGGTCTGAGGCCAGATTTAAACTCAGGTCCTCCTGACTTCAGGGCCAGTGCTCTATCCACTGCACCACCTAGCCGCCCCTCTATCTTATTTTTAAAGGCATGTGGAGCAGAAGATTTTATAATTTTTTTTGGAGATGTTCCTGTAATTGGGACTCTTTCAAGAAATTCCTCTATGTAACATAAATATTCCATTCTACAACCTCAGCCCATTTTCTCTTCTGTATAGGGTAGAGAGGTGGAAGGTGGGATTTATAGCAGGAATGCAGGACTGGTTCAATATTAGGAAAACTATCAGCATAATTAACCATATCAATAATAGTAACAACAAAAAATCATATGATTGTATCAATAGATGAAGAAAAAGTCCTTGACAAAATAAAACACCCATTCCTATTAAAAACACTAGAAAGCATAGGAATCAATGGAGCCTTTCTTAAAATGATAAGTAGTATCTATCTAAAACCAAAAACAAGCATTATCTATAATGGAGATAAACTTAAAGCCTCCCAAAAGGATTAGGAGTGAAGCAAGGATGTCCATCATCACTACTACTATTTGATACTACACTAGAAACAATAAGACAAGAAAAAGACATCGAAGGAATAAAAATAGGCAATGAGGAAACAAAACTATCACTCTTTGCAGATGATATGATGGTATACTTAGAGAACCCTAGAAAATCAACTAAAAAACTAGCTGAAATAATTAACAACTTCAGTAAAGTCATATTATATAAAATAAATCCACATAAATTATTAACATTTATATATATTACCCACAAAACCCAGGAGGAAGAGATAGAAAAAGAAATTCCATTTAAAATAACTGCAGACAATATAAAATACTTGGGAGTCTACCTGCTGAGACAAACCCAGGAACTATATGAACACAATTACAAAAACACTTTGTATACAAATAAAGACTGATCTAAACAATTGGAAAATATTAATCACTCATTGGTAGTTCAAGCCAATATAATAAAAATGACAATCCTACCTAAGTTAATTAACTTATTCAGGGACATGCCAATCAAACTACCCAAAGAATTATTTTATAGAGCTAGAAAAAATAGTAACAAAATTCATCTGGAAGAACAAAAGGTCAAGAATATCAAGGGAATCAATGAAAAAAAAATGTGAAGGAAGGCAGCCTAGCAGTTTTAGATCTCAAACATTACAAAGCAGTAATCATCAAAACAATCTGTTACTGACTAAGAAATAAAGTGGTGGATCAGTGGAGTAGATTAGATATGCAGTACACAGTAGCAAATGATCGTCATTATTTAGTATTCGGTAAACCCTAAGATCTACACTTTGGGGGTAAGAACTCAACATTTGACAAAAATTGCTGGGAAAACTAGAAAGCAATTTGGTAGAAACTGACATAGATCAATATCTCACACTGTATGCCAAGATAAGGTCAAAATGGAGAATGACTTAGACATAAAGGGTGATACCATAAGCAAATTAAAGAGCATGGGAAAAGGCACCTGTCAGATCAATGAATGAGGGAGAGTTTATGACAAAACAAGAGATAGAGAGGATTATGGGAAGCAAAACAGATAATGTTGATTATGTGAAATTAAAAAAGCTTTTTGCACAAACAAAGCTAAGGCAGCCAAAATTAGAAGGAAAACAGGAAATGGGAAATTTATAGCAAGTTTCTCTGATAAAGTTTCTCTCATTTCTCAAATATATGGAGAACTGAGCCAAATTTATAAAAATGAGAGCCATTCTCCAATTGACAAATGGTCAAAAGATATGAACAGGCAATTTTCAGAAGAAGAAATCAAAACTATCAATAGTCACATGAAAAAAATGCTCTAAATCACTACCCATTAGAGAAATGCAAATTAAAACAACTCTGAAATACTCTGAGACACCATCTCACACCTAACAGACTGGATAACGTGACAGAAAAAGAAAATGACAAATGCTGGAGGGGATGTGGAAAAACTGGGACACTAATGAACTATTGATGGAGTTGTGAACTGATCCAACTGAAAGAACAATTTGGATCTATGCCCAAAGGTCTATAAAACTGCATACCTTTTGACCCAGAAATATCACTAGTAGGTCTGCACCCCAAAAAGATCAAATAAAAGGGAAAAGGACCTCTTTGTACAAAAATATTTATAGCAGCTCTTTTTGTGGTGGTAAAGAATTGGAAATTGAAGGGATACCCATCACCTGGGGGGTGGCTGAATATGTGGCATATGATTGTAATGGAATACTATTGTGCTATAATGACAAGCAATAATGACAAGGATGGTTTCAGAAAAACCTGGAATGACTAACATCAATTCATGCAAAGTGAAGTGAGCAGAACCAGAAGAATACTGGTAACAGCAATATAGTGCAATGATCAACTGTGAAGGACTCAGCTACTCTGATCAAGACAGTAATCCAAGACAATCCCAAAGCACCCATGATGAAAAATACTATCCACCTCCAGAGAGAAACTAATGAACTCTGAATGATCATTGAAGTATATGTTTTAAAGCTTTATTTTTATATTTTATTTTGTTTGTATTTCCTTTTGCAACATGGCTAATGTGAAAATATATTTTGCGATATTTCACATGTATAATTGATATCAAATTGCTTGCTTTCTCAAAGAGAGGGGAAGGGCAGGAGAGAAGGAGAGAAATTGCTACTCAAAAATTTTTTAAATGATTGGTTTTTTTTACATGTAATTGAGAAATAATGAAATAAAATATTTTTTTAAAAAGTATACAGAACAGATATTTACTTTAGGCTCATGCTTCACTATCCATGATGTAGAAATAAAGGCCTGTATTGAGATGGTGTTAGTGAGAGAAGAGAGGAGGGAACAAATATAAGGGAGAGGAATGAGTCAAGGGTAACAAAAACATTTGAACATGGGACACTGGGTGAATGATGGTTCCATTTTCAAAAAGGGTAAAGAAGGAAGAGCAGAAGTTTTGGAGGAAACAATTTTAGACATTGTAAGTGTGAGGCGCTGGTAGAAAACCAGGTGAAAATGCTCTGGAGATAGCTACAGTTGCAAGTCTGGAGCACAGGAAGATAGATGTTAGGATTATATAGATTTGGAGGTGATAGGTTAGGGGAAATCAACGGAAACTATGAAAATGAATGTTTTGTCAATGCGGAGTGTAAAGAAAAAGAAGGGAATTGAAGATAGCACCTTGGATAATGGCCACCTTAAGGCATCAGCAAGAGAATGTGGCACCAGTAAAGGGGACAGAGAAGGGGCAGTTAAGAGAGAGAAGAGAAAAACTAAGAGCATGATGTTATCTCAAAAGCCAAGGAAGGAGTGTCCAGGAGGAATTGGTTAACTGTGTCAGATGCTACAAATAGGTTAAGTAGGATGAGGATGAAAAAAACCCCACACATTGGATAAGAAGTTTCCAGGTTTATTGGTGACTTTTGAAAGAGCAGTGGGATTAGAATCCAGAATGCAAAGAGTTAGAAAGGAATGAGTGGCGAGGAAGTAGAGGAAGAAGTTTTTTCTCTCACTGTACAGTATTATTCTTTGCCATGAAGAATTATGGCACACCCCCAGAATATCTAGAAACTCCCTTGTGTATTCAATTACTACTCAATTCCTGTCACATATTGAGGTAGCTGCCATGAACCTTTGAGAACTACTGAGGTAGAGGCATCTGGTGTAGGTTTTTTTTTTTCCTCAACAAAGTTGGTCATGAAAGGGAAGATACAAATGGAATTGTGGTTGTATGGGAAAGAAGGGTCCAGGGAAGGTAAGGGGATGTGAGAATGTGTGTTGGCAGATGGGAACGAATCAGCAGAGAGGGAGATATTGATGATGCATGAGAATAACAGCTGGAATAAGTTTCTGGAGAGGAATGGGATGGGCTCAAGGGTATAGACAGAGGGATTAACCTTGTCGTAGAGTAGTAACACCTCTTCTACTGAGACAGAGGAGAGGGAGGAGGAATCAGTGATGAATGACACTGAGAATTTTTGATCAGTACAATAAGGGATCTATGCAATGAGCCCCAGTTAGAAAGAATTCTATGGATACCACTGAAAATCAGTATTCATACATACATAGATAGATAGATGGATAGATAGATCAATTGATTGATCATATATATACATGTATATACACACATATTTCTCTGTGTGTGTGTGTGTGTGTGTATGTGTGTGTGTATAGTAAGGGGAGGTGGGACTTCTTTTCTGGTGGGAAAACAGCAAAAGGTTTCAGCCCTACTCAGTCACTTTCAGTCAGGTTAGATGACTCTCCTGAGGAGATTTGTTTGCTGGGAGTTCAAAGGAGTGGAGATTTTCTCATCCTGCCTACAAAACCAGGGAAGAAAAGCATTTAAAAAGACAAACACTACCTGAGGGCTTCTTTGGCTGACTGGAGAACTTAATCTCCAAGAGCTGAGATAGACTCTGGGGCTATGACCTAAACAATCTGAAATTACTCTCATGGAGGGAAAAGGCCATGTAGCAGCTGCAATTCAGCAAACAACCAGCAGCCAGCAGCAGGTGAGACCTACCAGAAAGCCTCCCAGAAGAGACACCAGGCCCTGGCAGCACAGTGCAGAAACTAGACAAGCAGGAGATGCTAGTAGTTTGCAACAGCAGTAGAGAAAGACAGCCACAGCTCGGTTTAATCACCAGCCAGCAGCTGACAGCAGCGGTTCTGTGGGAGTACAGCTATGGAAGGGTTCTAGCAGGCATGCAGCCCCAGGAGCATGAGTTGCTCTAGTTACATGTTGTTTGTTTGTTTCCCAAAGGAGGTTTCAATGGATTTCTAAGGAGGAATCAATGTTGAATGACACTGAAAAGGTTTGAACAATAATAAGGAATCTATGCAATGAGCCCCATCTAGAAAGAATTCCATGAGCATCATTCAAAATCAGTGCTATCTCTACATTTCCTTATCCCACAGATGATCCCTGCGTGTTCTCCACGTGGATTTCTTACACACATGCCCCTTCTATGGGTATTCCCTGAGGTGGGAACCTGTGGGAGAGTATACACTTGTGTGTGTTTGGGGGGAGAAATTCCCCTCCTGGCTCTGCTTCTGACTTTCTGGACTTTGCCACTATGCCTCAGCTAACAGCCTCCTGCTGGACCTTCCTTAAGCTCCTGAGGCCTCCTCATCCTGGAATATCCATCTTCCCCAGCAGCCTTCTTACCCTTGAAGAGTGATGTCCTACTCAAATAGAAATGGGCGTCTCTAGTATGTACATAAGGATTTCTGCTGCACAGTGACAGTTTTAAAATGTAATATTATCTATGTTTTATTGCGTTTTTATTTATTTTGATAAATACTTTCCAATTACGTGTTAACCTGGATCTGGCGGGACTCAGAAGTGTTGAACGCTCAGGCAGCCCTATACGTTTGAACTCTCTGCCCTAGAACAGGCTACTTCCCTCATTGATGAGTTCTTTCCAAGACCTCCATGATGGGGAAGGGCCCGGACTACCTAGTCTTCATCCTTCTCCTGGCTCTATTTCTGAATTTCTGAACTTTGCCACCATACTCTCGTGTGAGTCCTTCCCTTTAGCTTGCTTTTCAGCTCCCTTTTATGTGTTGTCTTTCTTCATTGGAATGTAAGCTCCCTGAGGGCAAGGACTGTTTTTCGTTTTGCTTGTATCTATATTTGCAGCATTTATTGCAGTGTCTGGCACATGGTAAGTGCCCAATAAATATTTGTTTTTACTTATTTTACTATGCTATTTAATTTTTTTCCTTTGAATTAGTGCATCTTCTCACTGGTACAATAACAGAGTTACCTGTGTGGGCTTATGAGGTATAGTTTTGTATAGATACTGATTCAAAGCATTATTTGAACCTGGAGTAACTTTCAGGAGGTCTTTGATTAAGAGAGGAGGTGACTATATAGGTCTCTACTCAAACTCAATAAAATCCTGTTCTGATCTCTGGGGTTCCCAAAGGCTATGGCCAGAGAATACAAATTTTGGTGCCATTCACCAAGCTCCAAAGACTGTTAAGTACAGGGCTAGAGACAGATTTTATGTTTGTCATCTGGGGACCAGACTCTCTGTGTTTAGAGAAGTGGTTCATCACCAGATTGGCTTCATGGTGATGTACTTTTTAGCCACAACTTATGAAGATTGTTTACTAAGGCATAAAGGAATTATCCTCTGCATTAGTAGAGGGAGTATCCACACTGAAGAAATTGCAGATCTTTGAAGGGTTAAAATACAAGTACTCTAACTACCATGCACTGATTCTAAAGACCTGAAATTGATTCAATTCAACACAAATTCAGCGTCTTCTTTGTTCAAGTAGCTGTCCTAGGTGTGAGGCAGACCAAGATGAATAACACACATCTCCTGCTCCCGTGGAGTTTATAATCTAGTAACTTCATATACTCACCTATCTTTAGCAGGTCTTTTTCGTGATACAAGGACAACCAGATCTATGGGTTTGCTGCTACTCACTTTTGGACAGGTGATATGATATATTGTGTCATCATTGCTCACCCAGTCTATGACCTCACAAGACCTGTAAGTACACAGAACAGAGAAAATAAATACTTTATGATCGTAATCTACTCCTCAGAAGGTGTGGGCAAGAAATATCACTCAGTTAAAATATATTTTGCAAAGTTGTTTGCTATATAACCATAAGCATCTATGTTCACCTGCAAAACTCACTTCACTTTCCTATCAAAGGAAGTCTCTTTAATACAAATGCAAAAGGGAAGAAAACATAGTTCTTGCTTTCAAAGAATTTACAGCCTAAGAGAAGAGATTGGATATGTATACAAATATAAGACTGGATGTTATATTCCAGTAAAATTGATAAAAAGAGAGTTCAGGAGAAAAGGTCATTTTTTTTCCCTGGGGAAGGAGATGGATTAGGGAAAGCTTTGTGGAGCAAATGGCATTTAAGCTGGTCCTTGAACAATTTTGACAGGCAGAAGAGATGTTAGGGCAGGCATTTCAGGTGAAAGAAATGACACAAGAAAATATGGGACAGGCTGTGTTTAGGGAATAGCAAGTAGTCCAGTTTGGTTACAGTAAATGATAATTGTAGAAAAGTATCATGAAATAAAGCTGACAAGGTAGATAGACTGTGGTTAGATTATGAAGAGCCCTGAATGCTGAGCTGAGTTTATATTTTACTTTATAAGAGATAAGAACCACTAAATGGTATAGAGCAAAAAAGTGACAGGATCAAAAAATTCTTTTAAAAGAAGATAAATCAGAATATTGTTGCTCCCTAAGAAACAATGGAAGTGATGGATTAAGGAAATTAGGGATGACTTGTACAAACTGATGCAGAATGAAGTGAGCAGAAGGAGAACAATTTATATGACTACAATATTGGGAGGAAAAACAACTTTGAAAAACTAAAGAACTGTGAGCAATGAAATAACCAATCACAAGCTCCAGAAGACTAATAGTGGTAATGAGGTAATGGAGGCAGTGAGTATAATAGCCTTTCAAGAAGTTTGGCTGTTAAAGGGAGAAGGAAAATAGATCAGTAGTAATTCAAGCAGCTGGAAGCATCAAGGGAAGGATTTTTTTTTTTAAGGACTGGGAGATATGTGCATATTTATAGGCAGAAGGGAAATTACCAGTGGAGAAGGAGAAATTAAAGATGCAGGAAACCTGAATATTAAAGATCAGACAGTAAAAATTAAAAGAGAAGCCAGGTTATATACCTTTCACAGCTGTGGGGAATGTATTCTTGATGAAACAAAGGATAGACGCAATTACTTAAGATAAAACATAATTTACATTGCATGACACTGAAAAGCACAAATAAAACTAACGCATCTAGGATAATGAGCAAAACAGTCAAATGTGAAAAAAAAATCTATCACATTTCTCGGATAAGGGGTTGGTATCTAAGATACATAGACATCTAACAAATTTATAAAACCAAAATTCATCTTCCCTGTAGATAATAATCAAACAATATGAACAAACAGTTAAAAGAATTGAAAATTATTACCAACCGTATGAAACATGCACCAAATCACTAATAATATGGAAAATTCAAATTGAAATAACTCACCAGAAAACCAGAAAATTATCAAGGGTAGTAAAGTCAAGAGAGGAACTGTCAATTTTGGAGAAGATTGAGACAAGATAGAAATACTAATGCATTGGTCGTGAGGCTGTGAGTTAGTATAACCATTGTGGAAAGCAATTTGGAATTATGCAAATCATTGGCTAAAATGTCCATACTCTTTGACCTAGAGATTCCACTTCTAGGCAAATGCCCCAAGGAGGTCAATAATAAAAAGAAAAGCCTCATGTACACTAAAAATTTATAGCAGCAGGTTGGGTTTTGCTTGTTTGTTTGTGGTAGCAAAGATCTGGAATCAAAGTACATTGGGGCAAAGTATAGATTGCCCACAAAATTGTGCTACATGAATGTAATGGAAACAACAAATATAGAAAAACATGGTAAGCTTTGCCTTATCTGGTGAAGTAAGCAGAGACAAGAAAAATGATATACAAAATGATCACAACAATGTAAATAGAATGAACCACCACAAAACAATCAAAAGTGAATGTTGCAAAATTACAGAGAACAAACATGCTCCTAAAGAAAATAAATGAGATGCATCCTCATCCCTCTCCTTTGCAGAGGTGAGATGTCCAGGAGTTTGTTACATTGCACATATTTTTGATTTTTAAAAAATGTATTGATCAGTATTTCATTTTTTTTTCAATTTTCAAAAATATTGTTATATGACATGGCTTTTTGGGAGGGATGAGGGAAAGGTACTATGGGAGATATTCTAGTGGTATAAAAAACAAAATATATCAATAAAAATTTATTTCAAAAATGAATGTTATACAATTAAAAAGAACAAGTATGACTCAAAAGAAGAGTTCTGAGAAGACACCTCCCCCAACTCATTTTTAGATGGGAGAGGGAAGGGATCCATGCATGTAGAACATTGAATATATTGTCAGTTTTTTTAATGTGTTGATCAGTTTTGCTGATTTTTTTCCTCCTTTTTTATTTTAAAAAATTCTTTGTTTTATGAGATGACCCTCTAAGATGGGGAGAAGAGGGATATGGGGAAGATTAGGTGGTCAAAACAAAAGACATGAATAAAAATTTATTTTTAAAAAATAACTATGCAGGAGAAACAGTGACAGAAGGAGAAAGCTTCCAAAGGAAGCAGAAAGGGGAGGGATCAGGGGCACAGTAGATCCCTTCTTCCAATGAGACAGGAGGGAAAGAGAAGATGGGTGAAGACATTGGAGTTATGCGATGTGGAGAAGCAAGTATTGATATCCAAAAGCCTTGGTCTCAGTGAAGTAGGAGGCAAGGTCATCTGCTGAGAATTTGATAGGTGAGGGTGACTTTGGGAGCTTGAGGACAAAGGGAAAAATTTGGTAAACTGCTGAGGGGAATGTGATAAAGGGACGGTAACAGCCAATAAAAAAGATGGCAGTCAGAGGGACCAAAGGATCGTAAATGTAATCCTAGAATGGATCTTGGAGGTCATATAAAGGAGGGAGTGGGTTTTGAGCAGAAGATGATGAGTTCAGCTTCAGATACTTCTATAGATCACTTTTGTCATCTTGATAAGTTCTGAGATGCTCAGAGAGTGGCTAACCTTGTCAGGCACTCCATTAAAAAATTGACGAAACCAACCTTCACCACAGCATATCTAGTGAACAGTGGTGCTCTCTGGTATGAGTAATTGGGATATGAGTGGAGACAGAATTTCTGGTATTATTCTTCCTAGGAGCCACTTGGAGAACTTGGAGAGATTCCCACATAAATGCCTCCATAAGGGAGTTGTGTGGAAAGCATTCCCTTTTCCCACAGTGGGTCATTATGATGACATTAACCATGATGTATTATTCTGGCAGTCATGCAAATGTAACACACAACCCTAGAGAAGTTTCATTTTAATTGTATTAAATTGTCTATTACAGGGTGTTAATTACAGCGAATTTTAGAATTTTTAAAGATTGGAGCTCTAATTTATTAAGGTTAGGAAATAAATGGTAATATTTAATGTAACACTAATAATATCCCTGCCAACCAAACAGGAAGCACACATTACCATATTTACATTTAAATAAGATTTCTGTGAAGGCAGCATGGCAGAGTAGAAAAGGCACTAAAATCATAAATTCATAGAGTCAGAAGACCTGGGTTTGAATCTTGGTTCTATTATTTTCTCTCTACTTGCATTACCTTAACTCATCAGCCTGGACCTGAGTTTCCTGATCTATAAAATGAGGTGGCTGTATTAGATGATCCCCAAGGGGCCTTCTGGCTCTAAATTCAATATATGTCTAAATGATGCTATAGTGCAAAAGGAGTGGTTGGAACCTATACCCTAGGGCCATCAATTTCCAGTGTGGAAAATGTATGACTTTACATGTAAGTACTCACAGCCGGCATAGTTCACAGGGTACCCAACTATACAGTCTGGTGTGTATTGGTGGGGAGGGTCAGTGGGGTGCTCCAAGTCCCTGGGATCACGGCAGGTGGTAAACAGTAGACAACTTGGTCATGGGGTGACAGTAGTGCTAACATTAATCAGTTGAGTAGTTGTCAATGAGGACAGGAGGAAATAAGTGTTATGGTTCTGTTTACTCAAACATCTGTCACCATCTTCCTCATATTTTCCTGAGTTAGGGGAAGGAAGAGGGAGAATGATTTTTTTTTTAGCATAATAACAAACTCCTAGAGTAGGGAAGTAAGAATGATACTAAGATAATTTAGGAATAGAATGAGGGCAATTAGATTATAATCTCCATAAGGGCAGGGAACCATCTTTTGTTTTTTGTATCTATTCCAAACTCCAGATACAGAGTTCTACTTAAAGTAGGCCATTATTAAATACTTGTTAAGTAGGCAGAGAACAATGTGTTAGGGGATAGAGTCAAGTTCTCACCTCTGTCTGAGTATGTACCATGAAGGATAAGTTGATTTTTTAAAAAAAAGTGTCAGAGAGAGAGTTTGGTAAAACATTTTGTTCTTACAAGTAATGGGGGTCCCACTGAGGCCGCATCGTGAAGTCAGATAGGGAGCCAAAAACCAATTTAGTCGGTTTCTCCACTTGCATTTCTACCCAGACTGACAAAACATCCCTCTCCTCCAAGGTATGCATTTTGACCTGAAAGAGAATAGCATTAAAAAAAATTAATTATGGATCTAGTAATCAGTGCTTAAATCAAGAGAAAATATTGCATATGGCTGAACAATCTTCCTGAATGGTTAGGAGCAAAACAAAACAAAACAAAACACCGTGAGGCAAAAGAGGAGTGGTTGCCTCACTTCAAACAATCTAGCTGAACAAGTTGGGCTGGCGAGCCTAGAGGCAACGTAGATCGTTACAGTCCTCCTCCCTCCGGTTACTGTGCAGCGGCTAAGTTTCCCTCCTGAAAAAATGAGGATAATCCTTCCTCCAAAATTCAGAAACCAGACAGTTTGATGTTTCTCGAGATGTTGGACATGATCTTTCTTTTTAATAAGAAAATAATATATTATTTATATGCTTATACATACAAATTTAGCAAGACTTGGAAGTGTTTTTACAATACATCAGCAGGAGTTTACACACTTTGTTTAGACTTTTGAGTCTAATTGTCTGTTGAATGCCCAGGGAACCGGGAAATAGAAAAAAGAAAAATCAGCTTAATGCACCCAAAGTTTCAAAGCTGATTCTTTTGTTCATTAATAGAAATTATTAAATGTTTATCAAATTAAAAAGTGGGAATAACTTGTCTATGTAAAAATGAATAAGCATTTATTAAGGGCCTACTATGTGAAAAGCACTGCTACACACTGAGGAAGAGCCCTATTTGAGTGGAAGATAAAGTACATGAGGTGGCATAATGTGAAATATGCCAGGAAAAATTGTCTGGAGCCAGGTTGTGAAGGGTTTTAAATAATTGATTTACTTGCCCCAAGTCTCTCCCGATTCCAATCCACTCTGTACACAGCTACCAAATTGATATTCCTAAAGCATAGTTGCCCTGCTCAAGGAATTCCAGTGGCTCACTCTTGCCTCTAGGATCAAATGGAGAGAGAGACAGAGAGAGACAGAGAGAGACAGAGAAAGACAGAGAGAGACAGACACAGAGGCAGAGACAGAGAGACAGAAACAGAGACAAAGATACATAGGTGTAGACATACATGTATGAATTGTGCATGTATGTATATATGCATACATATTTATGTATATGCATGTTGGCTAGAACCAGGTTGTGAAGGGCTTTAAAAGCTAACAGATGATAGATAACTACAGAGAGATATACAAATGCATACATACACTTTATGTATATGCTATGATAGATATACATACACAGGCATATATATATATATATAGGTAGACATAGATTACATCACTTGTAAGAAGCTATAAAGATATACATATAAGTAATCTATGCATATACGTATATGTATGTGTATCTATCTATCATCTTTTAGCATTTAAAGCCATTCACAACCTGGTTCTAGGTGATGTGTATGCATGTGTGTGTGTGTGTGTGTGTATCTATATACAGACACATACAAGCACAATACATATATGTATGTCTATGCCTCTCTCTTTCTGTAGATAGACAGATATAGATATAGATATGTATTATATATTTGATCTTAAAGGCAAAAGTGAGCAACTGGAATTCCTTGAGCAGGGTAACTGATTTTAGGAATATCAATTTAGTAGCTGTGGGGATTGTAGAGGGGAGAAACTTGAGGCAAGGAAATCAATTAGAAAGCTATTGCAAAGCAGCAAGGTGGCCCAGGGGATAGAGCACTGGTCCTGGAGTCAGGAGGACCTGAGTTCTAATCCAGCCTTAGACACTTGACACTTAACTAGCTGTGTGACCCTGGCCAAGTCACTTAATCCCATTGCCTAGAAAGAAACAAAGCTATTGCTATAGTCCAGACTAGAGCTGATAAATTCCTAAATCCAGGCAGTGGTATGGGTAAGTAAACAGTGAACAGAAGAAATATCCATTCATCCATCCAGACACCCGTGTGTGTGTGTGTGTGTGTGTGTGTGTGTGTGTGTGTGTGTGTGTG